>NC_058403.1:17426065-17430260 GCF_002201575.2 Neomonachus schauinslandi
AGAAAGAAAGAAAGAAAGAAAGAAAGAAAGAAAGAAAGAAAGAAAGAGAAAGAAAGAAAGAAAGAAGTCAGAATTTTAAAGAAGTAGTGCATAAAACTGTAAGACCAGTTCATTAAATGTGCATCATTGGTGTTGGTTTTCAATCGTAGCTCTTTTCTCCCCTCATTGGGCACACACCACTTTCATTAACATTCAGAGAGTTGCATACATGCATTAAGGAAAAGAAAGTTCTTCCAGAGTAATGAGGCCAGAAGAGTATGACAACATAATCGCTTCTCCCTTCTGCTTTGTACTTACATTTAATACCACTTTGCTATCCCCAGATAAGCCTTCTCAGCCTTACTTTCTAAACACACATATAGAAAGCCATTTCATAACCACTGCTGCTGTAATTTTACAGAAAGCTAAGCATACTAGAATGTGTATTTTCATAATGAGAGGAATGATTTAAATGATTTCCTTTAACATCTGCTAACTTCCATGACTGGAAATTTGTTGAATTCTATGATTTTCCTAGGGGCTATTAAAGAACTAACAGAAGAAACTCCCTGCTGTGTCTATGCTTACAATTTAAAGAAATAAAGCAAATAATAAAATAAGTATAATAACTTGCATCTGTATAACTTTTAGGATTAACAAATTGCTTTCTATGCCTTATTTCAGTCAATGCTCCAAACTACCTTAAATGATGAGCAGTATGACATCATTACTCCAATGCTAGACACAGGCTAGCTGAAATATATAGAAGCCTTAAGTTCTTCAGGGTCACAAGTCAGGGGAGCAACAGCTGGAGCTGTTTGTGTTGCTGACTCCTACACCGATGTTCTTTCCATGCTCCAAGTTAATGCGACTTTGTGATAGTTGTTTGTACATTATCCTATAGGTGGAAAGATTGAGTTGCAGTCCCATTGGGAAGAACAATAAAAGCCTTTCTTATACTATTTGCATAGTTTTCTGACTGTTGATGGAGTTGAGTTGAGCCTTCTGGGAGAAAGAGACAGAGAGAAACAGAGAGACCTGTTATGAACAGAATGCAAGGAAAGCAGAAGAAAAGTGGGAGATTAGAAAGGAAGAACAAGCAAAGACTAGATTCCCTTGAAAGAACATGAAATACTTTAGGGAAGACAAAATCTGGAGGTGATTCTCCATGAAATAAATAATGATTCTCCATGAAATAAAGTCACACCAAATGGTTTAGAGAGGATGATGTTTGCCATTTCTAAATTGTAAGGCCAGACACTTTGGAGTTCTCTTCCCAGGTGTGGCTAGAAGTTAAAGGGAAAAGAAAGTCCATGCCTCACAGTAAAAATTGACCAAACCCTCTTTATATCTGAACCAAATCTAAAATGATCTAGGGTAGGGGGTGCCTGGGAGGCTCAGTCAGTTAAGCATCTGCCTTCGGCTCAGGTCATGATCTCAGGGCCCTGGGATCAAACCCTGCCTCAGGTTCTCTGCTCAGTGGGAAGCCTGATTCTCCCTCTTCCCCTCCCCCCCGCCCCCCCCCCCCCCCCCCGCCATGCTCTCTCTCACTCTATCTCAAATAAATAAGTAAAATATTCAAAAAAAATAAAATAAAATGATCTGGAATAGAAATTGAGATATCAAGTTAACTACCGGGAAGAAAAAAAGTGCTAAAGACCTGAACCATAGTGAGAATATGGAGACACAAGCTAAGGAAGGAGGAGGTCAATCAACAAAGGATCAAAGATCTTACCTCTTAAAGTCTGAGCACTGGGATACATAGTACAATTTATCCCAAGTTAGGAAAATGGGGGAAAGAAAGCAAGAACTTTAGAGTTTCCTTAAATCCTATGATTCTGAAGATTAGGTTTCAAAATTGTTAAAGATAAAAACACATAGAAGGTAGTTAATCCCCATTGGTTAAACTAAGACATGGTCAAGAGCAATTCATCCAGCTTATATGTTGATGAACTTTTGCCTCTTTTGACTAGTCGATATCAAGTAGGACACCATTAGCTGTCTTACATTAATGGATAAATTCCATTTTGCTGGTGTTCGGTTAATGATTTACTGAAATATCTTCAGGTGCTTAAAATAGAAATAATGCCTACGTTCTGATGGGCAGATAGCTAATTTTTCGAAACCAGATAGGATGCTTGTCTCACCTAAGGTTTTGTTCTTTCATTCAAGCTTATGATACAGGGGAAGAAATACTGAAATGAGTTTCATATTCTCTTAATTATATTGGTCTTCAGGTCAGAAGTAACCAATCAAGCTCATGTGCTGATTGAACTTCTAAAGCTGTTATGCTCAAGTGGCTGACTTTTGAGATTAGGGAAGCAGAACCTTGGCATATTTTTATTTCTTTTTATTTAATTTAATTGGATGTATCATTTTATATTACACACAGAAAAGAGTTTTAAAAGAGGTTATTTTTCAGTTTAATTTAGGAACACCTTTCTGTTTCACCTTTTGGGTTAGCAAGGCAATCTTTAAACAATGTTTCTTATTATTTCAGATTCTTCCTAAACACAAAATAGACTAATTATTGTAGTTACATAGATTGTAGTTTTGTTTTGCATCAAACCAACCTTCTAGGTTCTGAATACTTCTCTTCAGCATATGCAACAGAGAAAGTTCAAAAACATTTAACAAAATGGTTAATATAAATGAAGCAAGACAAATTTGAATGTTTTCTTTAAGAGTTTCACATTCTCTTAATATAATATATGCTGACAGTTTTAAAGAAAAAGTTCTCCTTCTACGTATATTAGGTATCTTTGTAAATAACATTAATCCCTTTTTAGTTCCAGGGTCGGAAAGAAAATGACTTTTAAAAACATGGTACTTGGGGCACCTGGGTGGCTTAGTCAGTTGAGCATCTGCCTTGGGCTCAGGTCATGATCCCAGGGTCCTGGGATAGAGCCCCATGTCCTCATCTGGCTGCCTGCTCAGTGTGGAATCTGCTTCTCTCTCTCTCTCTGCCCCTCCCCCTGCTCATGCTCTGTCTTTCAAATGAATAAATTTTTTAAAAACACATAGTATTGGGGCGCCTGGGTGGCTCAGTTGGTTGAGCGGCTGCCTTCGGCTCAGGTCATGATCCTGGAGTCCCGGGATCAAGTCCCGCATCGGGCTCCCTGCTCGGCGGGGAGTCTGCTTCTCCCTCTGACCCTCCTCCCTCTCATGCTCTCTGTCTCTCATTCTCTTTCTCTCAAATAAATAAATAAAATCTTTAAAAAAAACACATAGTATTTATGGCCAAGATTTCTTCCTATTTATGGCCTGATCTAGGAATATCAAAATGATGCCTTTACTGATTTTTTTATTCTATTTGCTATGGGAAGAAAAAACACTATTCTGACCTTTATAGTGATATGGTTTATGTTCACCCCTATTAAATCTCATTTCCTACTGAATCATGTGTTTCTCTGCTCCATTTCCAATGCAAAGTGAAGCTTTCCTACTGCCTCATTAATTTAATTAATTTAAATTAATTTAAGTATGTTTATGAGAACTAAGTAAAGAAATATAATGTTCATCCTGACATGAGCTTCACTGGGCTTTTCTCCCCTAAGGGAGGATAAACTCAGCTTTATCATCAATGTTGTAAAATTTGAAGGTCTTGCAGTTTAGGGTTGAATGAGTCCTCTACACTTTCATGCTCTCATTTTGGTGGTTTTCAAAACTGCTTGTAACTGTTTTTATTTATGCCATTTTTAATATGTAGGGATAATAGAGTCGTCAGTGTCTTCTTTAAGCAGAGGGTAAAAAACTATATTCCTTACACAGATCAAAGCAAAAATAGAGTATCCAGATAGCTGTATACTCACCCAGGTAATTCTCCAATGAAATGCTGTTCAGTGCTTGTGTGCTTGGAATAGTTCTTACCTTGACCATCCCGTGACTGAGGAGAATAATGCTCCATCATCTTCCGATCACCCAGCTGTGACAGTGTGAATGTTCTTATGACATTTGCTGGCAAACAGGAGTACTGAAACAGCAAAACAATGAAATCAGCAATAAGTGTATAATAACCAAGCTTCCTGGGCATTGGGGTTCTAACAAGTTGAAGTCCAGAACAAATGTGCGGTGGTCGTGAGGTCAGTAATTACTGAAATTGTTTACTAGATGGAGTCTGCTGGAGGCACATCTTAAATGGAGGTTTGTGGGACCTAGTGAGGATAATGAGGAAGGAAGGAAGGAAGGAAGGAAGGAAGGAAGGAAGGAAGGAAGG
>NC_058403.1:17430270-17469489 GCF_002201575.2 Neomonachus schauinslandi
AGGAAGGAAGGAAGGAAGGAAGGAAGGAAGGAAGGAAGGAAGGAAGGAAGGAAGGAAGGAAGGAAGGAAAGGAGAAAGAAAGGAAGGAAAGGAGGAAGAAAGGAAGGAAAGGAGGAAGGAAGGAAGGCCAGGCAAGTGTTTTATATATTCTATCTTAATTAATCACTGCATCAACCCTCTGAGATGGCCCTATTATCTTAATTTTCAGGTGGGAAAAATGAGGAACAGAAAGTGTAAATAATTTTTCTACTTAGCAACTGGAGCTAGCAATAGAACCATTGTACTTGGTTAAAAAAAAAATATGTAATGCCAACCTTGTTCATCACAGACACAGGCGAGTATGGTTTACTAAATATTTACTAAATGGGATATTAGAAGTTTGATAAACTTAACTCCTTATACTCTCCTCATTACTGTTTAAAAGAGTATAAAGCCCTTGGTGACCTAAAAATTTATTGCATGTCAGAAAGAAAAATAGGACTGAGGAGAAATGGATCAAAAAACTGACTGATAAAGGTGACAGACAAATTGATTACACAAACTATCCACATTGCTGTAGTTTAATATTTATTCCTTCATTTGTGCAGAATGTCAGTCTCTAAAGAAATTGACACCAAAAGAAATAATTTTACACATACTCCCTTACAATTACAATATTATTTCACTTCATCTCATCAACGGTAAAGAAGTTAATTTACTTCAGCCAATAAAATTCTGAGCATGAAGAACTCTTTAATTGTTTTTTTTTAACTTTATTTATTTATTTGACAGAGAGAGACGCAGCGAGAGAGGGAACACAAGCAGAGGGAGTGGGAGAGGGAGAAGCAGGCTTCCCGCTGAGCAGGGAGCCTGATGCGGGGCTCGATCCCAGGACCCTGGGATCATGACCTGAGCCGAAGGCAGATGCTTAACAACTGAGCCACCCAGGTGCCCAAGAACTCTTTAATTGTTAAGCCAGCATTATATTCTTTGAGATTCAAATAAAGCTGAATACATGAAAGCAAATACAGTAAATCCACACAAAAGACTTAAATATCCTATGAGTTATACATACTTATCAATGTTGAAGGAATGTTAGGAGTTGTCTTTTTTTAAGTATTTTTATTTATTTATTTTTGCGAGAGAGAGAGGACAAGTGGGGGGGGGGCGTAGAGAGAGAACCAGGTTTCCTGATGAGCAGAGAGCCCAATGCGGGACTTGACCTAGGACCTGGGATCATGACCTGAGACGAAGGCAGACACTTAACCGACTGAGCCACGCAGGCATTGTCTTTTTCTGTTCAGGCTGCTATAATAAAGTACCCAGACTGAGGGGCTATAAACAACAGAGATTTATTCTTCCCATTTCTGGAGGCTGGAAGTCAAAGACCAGGGTGCCATCATGCCTAGGTTCTGGTGAGAGCCCTCTTGCAGATTGCAGACTGTCATATTATGTCCTCATAGGACAAGGGGCAAGAGAGTACCTTTTATGAGGTCACGAATTCCATTCATGGGGGCCCCAACCTCATGACCTAATCACCTCCCAGAGACCCATCTCCTACTACCATCTCATTGGAGGTTAGGATTTCAACATAGGAATTTTGCAGGGACACAAATATTTAGTCCATAATAGATGGATAGCAGAAAACTAACACCAAGAAGAACATAATGTGCCTTAACACATAGGATAGGATATGAATTCTTCTACCCAACTGCCTAGTTTCAAATCCCAGCTGTGCCACTCACTAGCCATCTTATCTTAATCACATTACTAAACTTCTTTGTGCCTCAATGTCATCATCTATGAAATAACAATGACTCACACGTTGGTTTTAAAGGTTAAATGAGTTCACATGTGAAAAATTTCTGGCTTATAGTAGGTGGTGTATAAATATCAGCTATTTTATTAGTCAGGATCCAGTTGGGAGAAAAGAATACTGCTCTATGTATTTTAAACAGTGGGAATTTAATATAAGAACATGTTCACAATGATGCTTAAAGGGGTGGAGGAGCAAAAAGAATGGGAATTGTTAGAAGATCAAAAAAAGAGAGAGAGAGAGAGAATAAAAGACAGCCTGAAGAGGGGGTGGGAGGATGGGTTAGCCTGGTGATGGGTATTAAAGAGGGCACGTTCTGCATGGAGCACCGGGTGTTATATGCAAACAATGAATCATGGAACACTACATCAAAAGCTAATGATGTAATGTATGGTGATTAACATAACATAAAAAAAAAAAAAAAGACAGCCTGAAATCAGGAATTTGTTCAGGCCCATTAATTTGAGCTACTGACCTGTAAGGGTTTCTCCACTGCTGGGGCTGCTAGAATCTTGATCTGTCCCAGAGTTGAAATGCTTCTTCTCTCCCCTTTTCTTCTAAACTTCCAGCAGCACCTCCCACTGGCAGAACTTAACAAGAGCACAGTTGGCCAGAGAGTCGGGAAATGTAGCTTGCAGGCACCCAGCCCCAAAGCCTAGAAGATGATTTGGCTAAAGTCCAGCCTGAGCCCAATTGTATGAGGGCTGATAGTAGCTAACACTCACAAATGGGATATGGGTGCACCGGCTCCTTAAAATAAAACCCTTCTATTAGTGAGTGTCCTATGCTAAAGTGGCCTTGGAAGCTTTGGCCAAGGATTTACAGAGGGGAACATGTATTAAGTAAGGGCACCTGCTTGCGTCTATGAATTCCTCAGTCTTGAAGTTTCAAAATCTCTAAAAAAGGAGTGTGGGGGATGGGGAGCCCCACCAAATTTCAAGAAAACTTTAAATATGGAAATACTTAACACTAAAATAAACATTTGCGTATTAAAAATGGGTTGCTTGTAGAAAACCAGCCAAAACTTTCATTAAGTGTAGTCACTACTGGGTATTTACCCCAAAGATAAAGATGTAGTGAAAAGAAGGGGCACATGTACCCCAATGTTCATAGCAGCAATGTTCACAATAGCCAAACTGTGGAAGGAGCCAAGCTGCCCTTCAACAGACGAATGGGTAAAGAAGGTATGGTACATATATACGATGGAATATTACTCAGCCATCAGAAAGGATGAATATCCACCATTTGCATTGACATGGATGGAACTGGAGGGGATTACGTTAAGTGAAATAAGTCAAGCAGAGAAAGACAATTATCATATGATTTCACTTGTTTGTGGAACATAAGGAATAGCATGGAGGCCATTAGGAGAAGGAAGGGGAAAATAAAGAGGGGGGAGGGAATCGGAGGGAGAGATAAACCATGAGAGACTATGGACTCTGAGAAACAAACTGAGGGTTTTGGGGGGGGGGTGGGTTAGCCTGGTGATGGGTATTAAGGAGGACACGTATTGCATGGAGCATTGGGTGTTATATGCAAACAATGAATCATGGAACACTACATCAAAAACTAATGATGGTGACCAATATAACACAATAAAAAAAATAATTAAAAAAGTAGTCTTTACGATAATTAGCTGCTTTTAAGTTTTTTCCCCATCATTTCTGTTAGATTTTACCATTGATCTGTCACCAACCTCTTCATACCCAGAGAAGCTTAACATCAAACTCAACTTCACCATTAGTCTCATGACTTTGATAAGACCATTCAAGACTAGTGTTCTAAAGTTCTACAAGGAGGCATTCTTGAAGCAGTTCTGATAACTCTACTCTTTCCCTAAGAAAACTTCATTGCATAAGAAAATACAATATGTTTTACATGATAGTGACTATCACTGGCATGCCTCTGCAGCATTAGAACTTTCTACAAGCTTTTGTTGGTGATATTTTTCAGTCCCATATATTGTACTATGAATGTTGAAATGCATTTTACACATCATGCAGTCACTCTCCCTAGTGACATATAAGAACATTGAGGGTTATTGAAATGCAATGACTTTTCCAAAATAGTTAGTTAAGGCTAGTTAAGGGTGGAACAGGAACCATACATAAGTTGTCCAGTGATGTAGTGTAGTAGTCTTTCTCTGCACCACACATATTTACAGTTGTGCTATTTAATACAGACTGATTTCTAAATTATCTATTATCTTATCTGGTCACCTATCGATCATCTATCTGTCTATTCATACATCAGGTTGATTCAGAAACGATGTAAGTTGGCTTACAAAAAATGGACACAACACAACAAAATTTTAAATACTTAATATATGAAGTGAAAGGAACATAAATTTGGGAAACATTAAGCTGAAACCCTGAGTGAGGATAATGGACAAATGCCCACTGTGAGAATTTTCTCCTGGCTAAAGATGAGATGTTAATTAGCGTCTGAGATTTCTACTCTGCAAACAAAGAAACAGGGATCCCATGATCCTATCAGTGTAGATCAGATAACTGGATCATTGGTTACAATGGATCACAGGCCACAAAATACAAATAAGCCAGTTGTTTAAGAAAGCAGTCAATACTTTCTGACAACATTGACAAACTGTTTTCTTGAAGAAAATGGCACCTCTCCAAAGAAATAAATTGCAAATAAAATCAGCTTGATGCCATCGCTCTTTTCCTACCATGTGTCTGTCAGCACATAAAAAGAACAAAGTACCACCTTTTTCCATTACAGCTTTGCAAAAATCATAAATAAATCTCTTATAACATTATAACTTAAAACACAGATGTAATTAAACTCCCGGCTTAACTATAATTATACCAGGATATTTAAGGGTAGTTTTATGTAAAGTCACAGCAGGTAGTAAAATTGCTGGTCCACAATATCATTTTCCTACTGATGCTTGAAAGCCTGTCACTTTAAGGTGAAAAGTCTGCGGTGTGTGGAATGTCCCGAAGGTGTAAAGGGCATCAAAAGTCCTCAAGATGAATGATTAAGTCTGTGGTCACAGAGAGCAGTCATCTAAAGATTCTACACTTTAGAAATAAGCTCAGTTTATTCATTTAACCTCTACCTGGTTTCTTTAAACATTCTTTGAATATAGTTTATTATACCTTTAAGAATGATTAAGAAATTTGTACAAAGGGAACTATAGCTCCAATTACATCCATACCCTTACTAGGTCAAGCTTACTCATGTTACATGGGATAGAAAGAAGGTTGCCTAGTTTTTATTGTGAAAACATCCTGGGGGCACCTGGGTGGCTCAGATGGTTAAGCGTCTGCCTTCGGCTCAGGTCATGATCCCAGGGTCCTGGGATCGAGTCCCACATCGGGTTCCCGGCTCAGCGGGGAGCCTGCTTCTCCCTCTGACCCTCTCCCCTCTTATGCTGTTTCTCTCTCGCTCGCTCTCTAAAAAATAAATAAAATCTTTAAAAAAAAAAAACATCCTGGTTGATGAAAGCAAAAAACCTTTATCTTTTATCTCTCAGAAGCTTACCATTATCGTTCCATCAAGAGATTGATCCAAATCAGCCATATTGTTATTTTTGTTCTGTATTATCTATGGCTTTCCAAAAGAACCAGATTCATGTTTGGGATTTTTTTTTTAATGTTGTTTGTCTCATATTTCATTTCAATATCCCCTTTGGTCAGGTAAGCAAATTTCCTGTCAAACATGTTCTTTCCAGAACTCATGGGACTACTCCATTCAAAGGACATGTTGGAATCATAAATCATACGCCAGAAAATCAAATTGCATTTTTATATCAACTTTGAGGAGAATTTTTCATTTTGCACAACAGATAAAGGTAAAAGATTTCCATGTGGCCTCAGTCATCAATTGTCTTGCCAAGACTTCAATTGCCTTAATATTTCTAGTTCATTCTCATAATAGAACTTATTTCTGCATAAATCAGTAGACATGGGAGTTTCGATGGGTCTGTTTGTTCTCAGAAGTTTCTTTGCTGAATATCAGATACTTAAGATGAGAAAATGGGTCATCTGTTAAACATGCTTTGCCATTTCTGCACCATGTCTCAGAAAATCATCAGTAAGCATAGTCTTCTCTTTCTTGAGAGACTGGAATCATCCTTCCTCCAACTATCAAATGAGCCCTTTGTTCCCTGTGGCATTTGGTACTACTGCTCAAGCTGCTCTGGAACCATCCTCCCTGAAAAAAGGTTTTACCTATTGCCTTACTTACAGTAATACAGAACTTACAGTAATTCCTTTAAGCATCATATATTTCTTATTGACTTCTTTATAATGCTTTTGATACTGCTTTGCTTTTACAAAATGCCTTTTTGGGGTGCCTGGGTGGCTCAGTTGGTTAAGCGACTGCCTTCGGCTCAGGTCATGATCCCGGGGTCCTGGGATCGAGCCCCGCATTGGGCTCCTTGCTCAGCGGGAAGCCTGCTTCTCCCTCTCCCACTCCCCCTGCTTGTGTTCCCTCTCTCACTGTCTCTCTGTCAAATAAATAAATAAAATCTTTAAAAATAAATAAATAAAATAAAAAATAAAAAATGCCTTTTTGATATCCTTCATGGATTATTTTTTTCTTTCTGTCTGTAGCAACTTGTCATCTTTACTCATGAGTTAGAAAGAAGGGAGGTGATACTTATACCTCTCACCTTGCGCTCAAATGGTCCAATCTGTTTTCAGAGCACCAGTAATTAGGAAATATTTTGGGTCCAAATGTCAAATAACACAGCATATATCTGTATGTTACTGAAATAGTTCTTTATGTTTCCATACCAACGACTGGGATTCAGGTAAACTATAGTCCTCCTTGCCTACCCTGTGTACACACACACACACACACACACACACACACTCACACACACAACTTCTCATCTATTTGTAAAACCCGGAAAATTATTACAAGTTTATCTGGCAACCCATCTGTTTTTAACACTTATTTTACTGTGATTGCATAAGTCAGGAAGCATTTCCAGAAATCAAGCCATGAAGTTAACCTGGCATCCCAACCTCTTTTCCAGTGGATCTTTGCTAATTCGGAAAACTGTGAACAGTGTCAACCTAGCTCCTTTCTGCAACTTTACTGTGGAATCCTTGCTTTTATAATAATATAATACAAGTCTACTAACTTGGAAGTATGGGCTTTATAGACACATAGCCAAACTGTAAATTTAGTTGTTGTATCAGCAAGGGTCTTGGTAAGAAAAGAATCCGTACTCAAACTGAGTAATTGAAAGAGAGTTCAATGAAAGGCTGATTTAAAACGTGCTGAATCCAGAGGACAGGAGACCCGTGGTCCAGCTGGGCATCCTGGGGCATGCGTAGGGTGGGAAGTGGAACTAGAGGGAGCAAATAGAAAATACTCAACAGATAGGAGACTGAACACGATAACCATGTGAGGCCACACAGTAGGCACAGCAAGAGACCTCTTTCAATCCAAAGCAGAAAACCTGAGCTCTAGAATGGCATTCCAGAAGTGGGATGAGACAAGTAGCCTCTTTAGGATTCAGCTTGCACAACATATCATCATACCCTTACACCGGTTTCTGAAATAATTTGTCTTGGTATCTCCTATATGTCCATATACAGTTTCATGAACAGTAAATTCTCAGTACACTCCCGTAGAGTCATTAAATAACTCTCCTCTTTTGTCCCCAACCACTGCTGTTAGCTTTTTATCTTGGAAGAGTTTCCAGAAGCAATGTTTCAAAGTTCCAAGAACAGTCACCGTCTCCACATGCAATAATATGCCAGACTTGGACAAATAATGCAGGATACCGTATTTTAACCGTTGTGATCAAGGCAGAGTGATTGCTGCACTATCCAAAAGAAGTGAGGTCAGCAGCAAAGCACCTCTGCCAAATGAATTCATTTAGAAAAGCCTCATGGAATAGTTCGTAGTCTTACTGTGATGCTGCCTCACAGAGTTAAAATGACATGGGTGGAAATGTTCAGGAGAAATTCAGAAACTCCTCCTCTCCTCAATTTCACTGTAAAAAGAAAAGTAGCACCAGCCTGTTTCAGGGTGAAATGGATGCAAGAACATCTTTTTCTGCCCACAAAGATGAATTGCCTGTAATGACGGCCATTTGAAAATTGTGCCGTCAAATTTTAAGCATCAACGTGGTATTTTAAAAAGCATGTAAGTCCTGTTCTGATGGAAATGCGCGGGGTTCACTCTACTGCAGAATACATTGCATCCAAGAAAAGAAGTTTTTTTTCTCCTCTAAAATTTCAGTATCTTGGGTGACCTACGGGGGGAAAATCTGTATTAGGTAGTACAATAAAGGCTACACATAAGTATGCAGCTGTGTTATGTTTTAGGCACAGAAGCAAACTCTTTATATTCTAATAGCTAATTAAGATAAAGATTTGCTTGGCATGCAATTTCGCTTCCTTAACATCTTTTATATTGAAGTCATTCTGACTTACAGAGCATCCCACATTTTAGTCACTGACCCATAAAATACAAATGAAAGCTGGTAAAAGGATAACAACATGCATTCTGAATAACTCGCTAGGAAATGCCTCAAACTTGAAAGACATTTTAATAATAATTCACCCGCCAATTCCATTAGTCTTAAAGACAAGAGAAGCACAAAGAGAAGATTTGAATTACATAGCTCCACTTGCTATAAAGATATTTTGAGCTTTCAGATGTGGTATCTTGCTGCTTTTGCGCTAGCAAGATGCAAAATCCTAATAGTAAAACCCAATTCATGATAAACTATATTTCTGTACTTCACACTCCTAGTGAGTGTCATTTCTAGCTCAGCATTGTATTTTAAAGCTTTCTTCATTTAAAGAAACATATCAAAGAAAGGTGATTTAAATTGGTCTTATGATATAATTGTCACCAGTTTTTAAAAATAAGGTGTTTTTCCTGTGCACCCACTTCAGCCTTTTTGCTGAATATCTCCTGTTGCGTACATTTTTGTTCTACCTGTGCTACATACATAATGTTAACATGCTCTGTGAGTGAATCTATTTGTTTCTGACCACTTTTTCAAATCATCATTTGTTTGCTTTCTCGTTTTCATTGTTTTTTGCATGTATATTAGTCTCCCAGGACTGGCATAACAAAGTATCCCAAACTGGGCAGCTTAAACAATAGAAATTTTTTGTGTCACAATAAATTCTGGAGGCTGGCAGTCCTAGATCGAGGTGTCTGCAGAGTTGGTTCCTTCTGAAGGCTGTGAGGAAGAATCTGTTTCCTTCCTCTCTGGACTTTTGGTGTTCTGCTGCCAGTCCAGCATTCCTTGCCTTGTAGATCCTTCATCATGATCCTCGTCTTCACCCACATGTGGCACCCACCCTGTGTGTCTGTGTCCAAACTTGTTTTTTAGAAGGACGTCCATAGAGGTGACTCTCTAACTCCAGTATGACCTAATCTTAACTAATTACATCTGCAAAGACCCTATTTCCATAGAATGTCACATTCTTAGATTCTGGAGGTTAGTACTTCAATATGTGAAAGTGGAGAGGGCGGGGGCCGTCGGACAGCGCACAATTCATCCTATGACAGCATGTTGGGTTGTTAATTTGTCTTTCTGTGTGTGTGTGCCTAAGTTCCCAGAGTTTCAATTACTTCCCTTTCAAGTTTACTAATGAACTTCTAGACTTCAATGTCTATTCTGCTTTTAAGCCCACTCAATTAGTTGTTTCTTGTTCTTTGTTTTGCATGTTCTTTGTTCTATATGTTCTTTATGTTATCTTCCAGTTCTATTCTCATTATGTTTATTTCCCTTTAAATACTTGAATATATTGAGCATAATTATATAAGCTCTTTTAATATCCTGTCTACTGATTCCATCAAGTTTGCTATCTATATCTTTTTCTATTGCCTAATTTTTTCTCCTTAGTGGGCTATATTTTTCTTTTCTTTTTTTTTTTAAGATTTTATTTATTTATTTCACAGAGAGAGACACAGCGAGAGAGGGAATGCAAGCAGGGGGAGCGGGAGAGGGAGAAGCAGGCTTCCTGCAGAGCAGGGAGCCTGATGCGGGGCTCGATCCCAGGACCCTGGGACCATGACCTGAGCCGAAGGCAGATGCGTAACGACTGAGCCACCCAGGCGCCCCTGGGTTATATTTTTCTTCTTCCTTGCATATTTTTGCATGTCCAATAATTTAGAACATGGTGAGTTCATGTTAATGACGACTATATTTTGTAATCTTCCTTCCAAGAGTGTTAAAATTTGTTCTGTCAAGTATTTAAGTTAATTGCAAAGCAGCTTGATTTGTTCAGAGCTTGGTTTTCAACTTTGTTACAGTGGGTCTAGAGTAGCCATTATTCTAGGGCCTAGCCATACTACAAAGGCATGGCAGTTCTGTCAGTCTCATTGGGTGTCCCAGGTACTGAATGATGACACCCACTCTTTTCTAGTTGAACCACGGTGTCTTCCAGCCCTTGGTGAGGTCTGAGAACTGTACTGAGTACATCTTCCTGGTTGTTCTTTTCCCAGTCTCATGACATTTCACCCTACACATAGAAGGCTTGGTAATCATCAACCCAATCCAGGGCATCCTTATATAGATTTCTAGAGCTTTCTCCACACAGTTCTCTCCTCCCTGGTACTCTTCCTTGCAAATTGCAGCTACCTCATTCTTCCAACACTGGACTCCATCCCTTCAAATCCAGGGGACCACCATGCTCTCCTTATGATTCCACTCCTTGCATCATGATCCAGAAAGTGCTTCCACACAGATTGTGGGAACACAGAATGTTCCTCCACTCCCTTCCTCCCTTCCTCTGTTTCCCTTGTCTCATGGATCACAGTTCTGTGTTCTATTTTCTAATATCTAAAAACCACAACAAATGTCACTTTGTATTCTAATTGTTTATGGCAGAATCCAGTTACTCTTCAATGACCATAGCAGAAGACTTAGTATGCATTTTGATAAATAATTTCTTTAATAGAATTTCTTCTTTAATCATTAGTGGGGTTTTTTGTCCTATTTAATCAAAATTGTGAAGCTAATCACTTAAGTTTTCCTCTAATATCGTTATTGTTTTACTTTTAGCAATTCAGATCTGCAATTCATCTGAAAAAGTTTTTTTTTTCTGTACGGTGAGTTAGGGTCAAAATTATTTTTTTCCACATTAAATATCCAAATAGCCTAGTCTATTTATTAAAAACATTCACCTTTTATTAATGAACTGTTATTTTTGCTTTTACAAATAATGTAACTATATATATGTTGGCTTATTTTGGTACTTGATTCTGTTCCACTGATCTGTTTGTCTATTTTTGCATCACCACCACATTCTTGACTACTATAGCTCTATAATAATCTAGATGGATCAGCTTTGTTTTTATGAGATTGCCTTGGCCATCCTTGGCCCTTTAAATTTCCTAATGTATTTTATTTTTTAAAAAAGATTTTATCCATTTATTTGATAGAAAGAGAGAGAGAGCACAGGCAGGGGGGAGCGGCAGGCAGAGGGAGAAGGAGAAGCAGGCTCCCCGCTGAGCAGGGAGACAAACATGGGGCTCGATCCCAGGACCCTGAAATCACAACCTGAGCTGAAGGCAGACGCTTAACCAATTAGAACCACCCAGGCGCCCCTCCTAATGCATTTTAAATTCACCTTGGTGAGGGGCGCTTGGGTGGCTCAGTTGGTTAAATGTGTCTGACTCTTGATTTTGGCTCAAGTCATGATCTCAGGGTCAAGATCGGGCTCCGTGCTGGGTGTGAAGCCTGCTTGGGATTCTCTTTCCCTCTCTCTCTGCCCCTCCTCTCTGTCTCTCTCAAAATAAATAAATAAATAAAAATAAATTCAGCTTGATGATTTCTGAAGTAAATTAATACATACATAGATACACAAATCCTGATGTTATTTTATATTTGATCTTATGGAATCCAAGGTTAATATGAGAATAATTTAAAACTTTACCATAGTGAGTCTTCTGAAGCCTCATGAAATATTTTTCCATTTATATAAGCCTCATCTAATTTCTGTCAATTCATTCTTGGATTTTATTAAAGAGATTCTGCCTATCACTATCTAGATTTATTGCCATATATCTGACGGTTTTGATGTTATTATAAGTAATATCTTTCTTGCAACTGTTTTTATTAATTTGTTGCTGGTACATAAACATACAATCGTTTTTTCTTTTAATCATCAATATAGTGACATTGCTCAATTCACTATTAATTTAATAGTTTTTAAATTATTTTAGAACATCATTGTACATGATCATCTTATCTTACAAGTAATGACATCTTTATTTCCCTCTTAATTATCCTTACACTTTTCTTTTTTCCTTGTTTTATTTTATTGACTAGGGACCTAATTAAAATATTGACTAAAAAAAATAAAATAAAATATTGACTAAAAGAGGTGTCATCATCTTGTTCTTAATCTTGAGGGGTTATTTTCACCTTAGTGTATGATTTTTCCTATAGGCTATTTACTGATATCCTTTGTCACATAAAGAAATTTCCTACTTCTAATTTGTAAAAAAATTTTGTTTAGGGGCGCCTGGGTGGTTCAGTCGTTAAGCGTCTGCCTTTGGCTCAGGTCATGATCCCAGGCTCCTGGGATCAAGCCCTGCATCGGGCTCCCTGCTTGGCGGGAAGCCTGCTTCTCCCTCTCCCACTCCCCCTGTTTGTGTTCTCTCTCTCTCGCTGTGTCTCTCTCTGTCAAATAAATAATAAAATCTTTAAAAAAAATTTTGTTTATTTGTTTGCTTTAATCATAAATGAGTATTGAATTTAACCAAATTTTTTTTTCTGTATCTAGTAATATAATCATATGACTTTTACTTTTTATTCAATAATGTAGCAAATTATGTTGATTTTTTTCATCTGTATTTATCTACCTGGAATAAACCCAACTCAGTCTGGTAGCTAGAACTGTCTAATGTCTCTTAAAACATCTTCTTAGGCAAATTGATGATGAATACATTTTGAAATTTTTCCCGAAATTTGTCACAAAAGAAGGAGCTATGAACATGACAGTTGAGATAATTCCTGGAGGAGGGACATTTTATGGAGGAAAATGGTTGTATAATAATAGTCCTAGATAGTGTAAAATAGTCTTAGATAGGGGTTAACAGTTTAACAGCGAGTTAAACATTGTAGACTCTATGAGACTGGTTTAATGACAGTAGGTCTTTCTAAGGTTGAACACTGTTACAATTTTAGGAAGGGTTCTTAAGTTTATCAATGTCTATCACAGAACTGCTAGAGAATTTTATCAGAAGGATAAAATTACTTCCAGAAGGAACAGCTAATCACATTAGACAATAAAAGTCATCTAGGTTTTGGACAATTCTTTTTAATGTCAAACAAAGTATCTGTTCATTAACTAAGAGGGTTATGAAAAGCCATGACACCTGCCTAAGATTTCAACCAATTGTAGAACAAAAGAATCAGTTCATAATGGAAGTTTAAAGGATAGTGGTAAGAAGAATAAAGATGCTGTTTGCTGGTGTCCTGTTGAGTCCAGCTGATCTCTATACTATGACACATACCTCTGATTCATTATTTATATTTTTAGTTATTTGACATAAGGGACAATAATGTATAAATCACATCTATCACTGTTAAGATTTTCATCATAACATGGCTTACACAAAAAATAAGAAAACAAGGGAAGGAGTGTTAGGGGAAAAAAACAACAACAATGCTTATCACCAAAGAAATGATTATATAATTAGGATCCATCAGTAGAACTAAATAATCCTCAGAAACCATTCAAATGACTATTATAAAATGTTTTCATTAACATTGATATTAACCACACATTGTTAAATGAACAACAAAAGAAGCAGATCCCAATACAGTACATTCTCATTAAAAATAATGTAAAAAAATAATAATGTATGTACAAATAATATATACAGAAATCATATATGTAGTGATGGGGAAGAGCTATGTTAAATTATCTCTGGGATGATTATTTTTTTCTTTTTGATTGTTAATATCTTTCTTATGTAGATTTTTCTTTTAAAATAAAAACTAAATCTTGTGATTATGTATTTTGTTGTAGTTAGACACAGGTACAACCTCCCCACATATGATCTTATAAGAGCCTCAAAAAAGTCTCTAAAACTCCTTTAAAAAGAACCTTTCCTTCCCTGTGAAGCAATTCTTTAACATGCTTTACCAGATGTATAATAAAAGGCCAAGAGAGGTACCCCATTTAACTTCTGTCTTATTTCCTACACTGCCTTCTTGAGAATATAGCATTTTTGTGTGTTTTTATTCTGAGTATGTCTGCCACAAGTAGAACACATTATTTCACCATAGCCTATGGCATCTTTTGTGCAGATCAGTTGTCAAGTAACCCACCAAATGCAATTTATTCACTTCTCCTTACAGTTACTGGGGATCTTGGAATTATAGTCACTGGCCATTTTCCCCACAATACTTTGTTACCCCATCAAGCATTAGAATTTGTCAGTACAAAGGGGACATGCGTAAGATGCAGTGGACCTAAGTGTCATCTAATCAATGATGGCGACAGTCCTGAAAGCAGATTAATAATGAGTAGGCAAGTGTTTGAGTGAGTCAATCAGATTCCCATTATATGTTTGAATAATGTAGTGCCAAATCACAGTAGCCAGCTGCCCATCTGCAGGCCACAGAAGCCAGCAATGAGTACAGGGTCCTGGATATCACCAGCTTCTTTCATTTGGGCAGGATTCTGATTGGAAAAATTATTGCTGAAGTGTTTCAAGTCTAGTGTGTATCCTATGGGTTCTTATTATCACTGCATATAATGTCTCAGAGATAATAGACAGACCAGAAAAAGAGTAGATATCGTTCCCATATGCAAGGTGGAGATCAGTTTCCAATTGCCAGCATATGTCTTTTGTTCATAAGTCACATATTAAATTTGGTGGTAATACATCTGATTTTTAGCCATTATTGTTTGCAATAAAATTAATTAACATAAAAATTTTCTTTCTAGATACTCCATAATACTTCAATACCATATAAAAATACTTGTCACTAAATGACAAAATATTTATTGACTGCATGATTAAATCACAAATACCCAGTTCTCTAGAAGAATGCATTATTCTAGACAAGTTAATTATCCAAATGATTGGAATATCACCCTTTTTGTACTGAATTTTTCTTTGATACCTTTTAAAAGTGACACTCAAACTCAACACCCAAAAAATAAATAATCCAGTTAAGAAATGGGCAGAAGACATGAACAGACATTTTTCCAAAGAAGGCATACAGATAGATAACAGACACATGAAAGATGCTCAACATCACTCATTATCAGGGAAATATGAATCAAAACCACGATGAGATACCACCTCACACCTGTAAGAATGGCTAAAATTAACAACACAGGAAGCAGCAGGTGTTGGCGAAGATGTGGAGAAAGGGGAACCCTCTTACACTGTCAGTGGGAATGCAAACTGGTGCATCCATTCTGGAAAACAGTGTGGAGATTCCTCAAAACTTTTAAAATAGAACTATCCTACAACCCAGCAACTGTACTAGTAGGTATTTATCCAAAGGATACAAAAATACTGATTTGAAGGGGCACATGCACCCGATGTTAATAGCAGCACTATCAACAACAGCCAATATTATGAAAAGAGCCCAAACGTCCATTGACTGATGAATGGATAAAGAAGAGGTGGTATATATACATATAGAAAATAAATGAGCAAAAAATTTGAACAGTGTCTTTTCAAATGACCAATAGACATACAAAAAGTTTCTTGGCCTCACAAATAATGAGGAAATGAATATTAAGTACATGCTGTGCTCACCACACAGTGGAATATTACATAGCCATCAAAAAGAATGAAATCTTGTCATTGGCAAAGATGTGGTTGGAGCTAGAGTGTATTTTGCTAAGTGAAATAAGTCAGTCAGGGAAAGACAAATACCATATGATTTTACTGATATGTGGAATTTAAGAAACAAAGCAGATGGACATAGGGAAAGGGGGGAAGAGAGAGAGGGAAGCAAACCATAAGAGACCCTTAACCATAGAGAACAAACTGAGGGTTGATGGAGGGAGGTGGGAAGGGGATGGGCTAACTAGGTGAGAGGTGTAAAGGAGGGCACTTGTTGTGATGAGCACTGTGTGTTACTTGTAAGAGATGAACCACTAAATTCTACGCCTGAAACCAATTTTACCGTATATGTCAACTAACTAGAATTTAAATAAAGACTTGAAATCAAAATAAATAAATAAACAAATAAAAATAAAAATAAAAAATAGAAGTGATTATGTATTTCTCTAGATTTTTACGCCATTATATGAAATATAATATAAACTTTAATACTCGATAACCCCAACTTTTGTGATAACCTGTAGATGTAGAAATTTAGGCCACTGGACAGAATATATATTCTCCTAGACACCTGTTTTATTAGAAAAAAGTTATGATTTCATTATCCCTATTTATTATTTGTACCTTTCTTTTTAAATATACAAAACTAGATCTAAATAATTTCCATAGCACAGATAATTATCTGCATATACACAAAAAAAGATTAGAAAATTGTCTTCTAGGGGCGCCTGGGTGGCTCAGTCGTTGAGCATCTGCCTTCCGCTCACGTCATGATCCCAGGGTCCTGGGATCGAGCCCCGCATCAGGCTCCCTGCTCAGCGGGGAAGCCTGCTTCTCCCTCTCCCACTCCTCCTGCTTGTATTCCCTCTCTCACTGTGTCTCTCTCTGTCAAATAAATAAATAAAATCTTAAAAAAAAAAAAAAGAAAATTGTCTTCTTGGCTATTGCCAATAATAATCTTTGTAGTATTACAATCTTTGTAATGTGATTTACAAAATATTTATCATTGAAACAATGTACTGTAGCCTCTTCCTTATTAGTTTGATCTCATCTGCTTTCTCATTGTACTGCATTTTTGGATAGGGTATATGAAGGGAAATCAATTTTTTTTATTATTATGTTATGTTAATCACCATACATTAGATCATTAGTTTTTGATGTAGTGTTCCATGATTTATTGAAGGGAACTTAATTATTAGTATTTCTGAATTGTTATTTAGTGAATGGCTTATAATTTTTTTCATCTAAAACAGCATATTGTCACATATTTTTTTAATTTAACTTCTTTTATATTTAGCTTTTAATAGATACCTAGATGGTAGCAAGGGCTTTGAATGTAACAAGACAAAAACTTCATGTTCTCTTCAAACAATAGAAGACTAGCTTGTTTCTGGTCAATATTTCCATTGCGAACAACTAGAAAAGCTAAAGAAGGCTTAGATATAAACATATATACTTGAAGACATTAGAAGGCTACCAAGCCACTAAAGATTTGTGGGGCTGAGAGGATGTCAAGAGGGGTGAGCCTAATATTTAGTGTATCTTTGTTCCTTGAGACTTTATTTTTTTGAAAATAATAAAGGGAATAAGTTACAGCCTCATCAAAATAGATTTGCCAATGAAAAGGAACGCATCCTGGTAAACCTCCTAGGGTTTCAGCTAGAACACCAAAGGACTATAGCCTAGGAGTATGGATGCCAGAAATAGACTAGCACTTATAAGGACTGAAGCCCAAATTCTAACTTGTTCAACCCCTAATTAAATTGATTATGGTAATCAGCCAATAGCTCAAGAGCCTACCAATAGCAAAATTAAACCCACTCTACAGGAAAACAATAATTCAGAGACACAAGTTATGTTTACATTGTTTATACAATATATCTGGAATCAATCAAAAATAACTAGACCTACAAAGAGACAAAATATTTCCAAAAAGAAAAACAAGAAAAAATAGAATCAGAATCATAAGAGAAATATTCTTCAAAAATGAAGGCAAGGGACTTTCCCTGCTGGCCATGACTGAGTAATATTGTATACGCAAAAAAATCCAATAGAACATGCAGATCAACTGTTAGAGTTAATAAAGGAATAGAAAGATCACTGTATATAATGTCAGTATAAAAAAAGTATTTCTATTCTTATCTATCAGCAACAATTAGAAAAAAGAACTCTTAAAATATATTATTAATGATAGCATCAAAACTACAAATATGTAGGAATAAGTCTTTTTGAAGTGTGTAAGAACTCTACAAAAAAATCTATGAAGAATTATTAACAAAATTAAAGGTGATCTAAGTAAATAGAGGAACACACTGTTCACAGAATAAGACTATTTAAAAAATGCAGTTATAACCAAATAGCTTATCATTCAATACAATTCCAATCAAAATCACAGCAGATAAATGTTGGAAAATGACAAGCTAATTTTAAAATGTGTGTGGAACTGAAAATGACTAAAACTATCCAAGAAAATCTTGAAAGAACAGAAAGAACAAAGCTGGAGAGATTTGTACTCCCAGTTACAAAAATTTTTAAATCTCTAGTAATGACACATGAGATATTGGCACAATGAGATATAAATAAACGAGTAAATCAGAATAAAAGATCTAGAAACAGGCCCACACATACATGGACACTTGGATATGACAAAGACAGCATTAAAGAGCCCTGGGGAAAAAATACTGTTTTTTCAATAAATTGTGTTAGATCAATAGTGTATCTGCATGAAAAGAAATAATCCTTCCTACCACACTGCATGCAAAAACCAATACCAGGTAGATTATAGATTCAAGTATAAAAGATAAAACAATAAAGTTTCTGATTAAAACATAGGAGAGGGCGCCTGGGTGGCTCAGTTGGTTAAGCGACTGCCTTCGGCTCAGGTCATGATCCTGGAGTCCCGGGATCGAGTCCCACATCAGGCTCCCTGCTCAGCGGGGAGTCTGCTTCTCCCTCTGACCCTCTTCCCTCTCATGCTCTCTCTCATTCTCTCTCTCTCAAATAAATAAATAAAATCTTTAAAAAAATAAAAAATAAAACATAGGAGAATTATTTCTTGAACTTGGGCTAGCAAAGATTTCTTATTAAGTTAGCATGAACCATTACAGTTTAATAAAAATGGACTACAGTAAATGAGGGACATATGTTAACCAAAAGACATCATTAACAGAGTGAACCTACAAATGGCAGAAAGGCAAAAAGGCATTTCTAATGTCTACAGCCAACAAAGGGCTTGTATCTGGGGTAATTTTTTTAGAATTTTAAAAATCAATGAGAGAAAGATGGAGAATACAATAGAAAATAAATGAGTAGGGCGCCTGGGTGGCTCAGTTGGTTAAGTGACTGCCTTCGGCTCAGGTCACGATCCTGGAGTCCCGGGATCGAGTCCCGCATCGGGCTCCCTGCTTGGCAGGGGGTCTGCTTCTCCCTCTGCCCTCTTCCCTCTCGTGCTCTCTGTCTCTCATTCTCTCTCTCAAATAAATAAATAAAATCTTTAAAAAAAAAAGAAAAGAAATGAGTAAAAGATCTGAATAGAGTCTTTTCAAATGACCAATAGACATACAAAAATTTTCTTGGCATCACAAATAACGAGGAAATGAATATTTAAGTACATGCTGTGCTCACCACAATTAAAAAGACTAACAATACAGAGTAGGCTAGGATGTGAAGTGAGGGCAATCATCATCTCCTGTTGATGAATATGAAGATTTACATAGCCACTTTGGAAAGCTGGTGGTGGCTACTAAAGCCTAACAAATGGGCCTTATGACCCAGCAATTACACAGTTCAATATATAAGCAACCGAATTCTGTATTTATGCATACCGACAGACCTGTGCAAGAATGTTCATCACAGCACTGTCAAAGCTCCTATTCTCATTCCTACAGATTTTTGCAGCACCATTTGCAACAGCCCAAATTCAAAACAAGGCAAATGTTCCTCAATCCAAATGCCTATGATTTTGGGGATATGCATGGAATGGAATGCCATTCAGCAATGAAAAATAAATGAATGACTGCAACATTCGTCAACAAGGATGAAACTCACAAACATAATGTGGAGTAAAAGAAACCGAGCACAAAATGACATAGAATATTATTTCACCCTTACATGATTATAAAACAAGCAACATTAAATTGTGGTGTGAGAAGTAAGGATAGTAGGCATCCCCTGGTTGGGGGAAGAATTTCTGGAAGGAGGCATGGGTGGCATCTGGGATGCTTTTCCCATAGAGTTAGTCACTTTATTAAAGTTTTGATTTGTGCACTTTTCCGAACACATATCTTAAGTCAATGAAAGTTTACTTAAAACATTTTTAAACACCCAAAATTAATCTAAGGTATTAAAAATCAGAATAGCAATTACCTTTGGGCAGGGATCTGGGCAGTGTTCGGGGGCAGTGTCTGAAGGTGACATCCAGGATGCTGGTAATGTTAACACTTTTTCAGAATCTGAATCATGTTTACATTAGTGTTTTTACTATGATTTGTGAAATTTTTCCCTATCTATTTCAGTAAAAGCAGTATTAATAATTGTTTAAGACACAAATTTTTGGAATTTTTCATTATGTGAGTGTTGTATTTCACATTTTTAAAGTGTTTAAAAACAATAATATCTCCATCCAATTTTTTTCAGTGATAGGCATATCAACTAGATAATCAATATTAAAAACGATTTCTGTTAGGTTAGCTCTAAATACATATAGCAATACAGTGAGGTACTCTGTTATAAAATCTATGTGCCTTTATGCAAATAATATTGCAGGCATCTGAAATAAAAGTTGAAATTGGCACAAGAAACTGAACTATTTAAATTTCAATGGCTTGAAAATAAGTTTTGCACTCTGCATCTCTGGAGGAAGGGACAGAATTTTAATTTTAAAAACAGTATGTATGTAATGGGATAGGGGTAATTCACAGCTTACATCTAAATTATGGTTGCTACTGGAATTTAATTCTATCTTGGTCGGCCTGGTATACTGGAGAGGGAGGCCATCCCAGGGCCCAAGGAACATCTCCTCCCCTCCGGAAATAACAATCTGACTAAAGAGACCGTTAGCAAAAATACCACACATAATTCAAATCCACACTTTCTTCCTAGTGTCTCCCACCTCTCAGATGACTAGCTGAGTCCTAAGAGAAATGGGATAGAAGCAAAAACCGAACAAGCGTTCATGCACGAGCACATAGTGTAACAGAGGCATGAGGCTGCCCTCTTTCTGGAGCAGCCCGACTCCATAATGTTGGTGGGAAGAAATTTCTCTGGCTTTGGAACAGAGGCACTGATGCACGGCTCCACTGTCAGATGAAGACAGAAGAAAGCAGCCCTTGACAGCATTGCTGATGGCCCGTTATTGGTGCTGAAGGGGACAGCGCCAGCCAGTGCTGGACACCACTATAGTTGACAGCTCTGGTGACCTTGGAGAGTGGCCACAACTTCAGCCGCCACTGGGGACAAGAGCAGCCACCGAAAGTAACTGAACAATTGGCCCCTGGGTCATGGGTGAAGCTCTTGTGTTGTTTGACAGACTGTCAGGGGCACACGCAATTTTATAGAGACTGAGAAGACGTGAGTATATGAAGCCCACATGGGTCAATCTTAAAAGAAAAATTATTGAAAGAAAGTCTCTTAGGAAGGTATCTCTAGAGTCTCTCAGAAGTAGGTGGAGGAGGCTGGAGGGTCAGAGAGGATTTGGGGGATTCCTTAATTGTGGAGAATTGAGAAAGTCCAGATTATTCACTCAAATTTAACCTTATTGAATTCTAAGGCTGAGATTAAAAAGCATAGATTATATTACTATCGAAAATGCTCAACTTGATTTTATAGATTTCTTCCCATTATCTAAATTTTGCCTATTTTCTAATTATCTAAATAAAGGTTATGAGAGAGAGAGAGAGAGAGAGAGAGATCAAGGGGAGGAGCAGAGGGAGAAGGACAAGCAGACTCCATGCTGGGCACATAGCCTGATGTATGGCTGGATCCCACCTCCCCGAGATGATGACCTGAGCTGAAATCAAGATTTGGTGAATTAACTGACTGAGCCACCCAGGCGCCCCAAAACAAATAAATTTCTTATTGACAGCAGAAACAAAAACAAAACAAAAAAACTCAAATGATATTCTATTCATCCAATAAAATGATGCTTGTTGATACAAAAAGCATAAATACCAAAAATGCAGCAACATAAATGAATGTAAAAACTTACTCTTACAAAAAGGTACACACCAAAGAATGAATCTTTATGAAAATGTCCTTTTTTTTATGAGGTACAAGAACAGGCAAAACTAACCTATGGTGATGGAAATCAGAACAGTGATGTGTGTGAAGAATCTCCTGAATAGGGTATAAGAGAATTTGGGAGGTGATGGTAATGTTTAATGTCATGTTGTTAAATGGGTATATTCATTTGTGACAATTGATTGAATTTAATCCCTCTCATCTGTGCATTTCACAATACGTAAACTTTGTCCCAATTAAAAAAATATATTATCTGCATACCATGACTCAATTATATGCCTTTCATTGCTTTACAAATCCATGGCATCCCTCTAATATTGTAAAATGAGTAATGTATAATATATATTTTCCTGTGTGCTCACTTTAAAATTGGCTTAATTATTTCCATATCTTTATTTTTATTGGATTGATTTCTACTATTTATTTTATTCTGGGGGGTGTGTATGTATAAGTATTTAGAACTAAAGGGATGATTCTGGGTCCACTGTGTGATGAGAGACTTTCTCTTTCCTTTTGTTTTTCCAGAAGCAACTCTTTTATCCTTTGATCTCAGCTAAAACACGCTACAGGGAAATTACCAAACATGAACAAAACTAGCTTTTCTGTTGACTGCACCCATCCAAAATGAAGCTGCTTCCTTTGGGCTAGACTAAAATCACAAGATAAGAATTGTTAATTTAACTGCTCCAGTGACTTTCTTTGAACTGAATGCTTAATAAACTTGGAAGGAAAAAAAAAAACTTCTATTTTATCTCGTTATTATCTTTTTCTTGATATTCTAAGAGAACCATTTATATGTAAAAAAAAAAAAGAGTAAGGTAATCATTTCAACCCTATCAACCTCAAGATAAATGAGGGGGGGAAAGTTCTTTATTCCTTGCTCTTGTTTTATGATATTAAAAGTTTTGCCCACCCCTGATATTGCTCTGTTAACAAGTCCTGCAAGATACACATCTTCTGAAAGTAGGTATCAAAAGAAAAAAATTATGAAAAGAAGGAACATGAGTCATGCTTACTGAGTTTTGGTGTTTAAAGAAAAATATGTCAATGAAAAGTGCATATAAAAACCTAACATCATGGGGCACCTGGGTGGCTCAGTCTTTAAGCATCTGTCTTCGGCTCGGGTCGTGATCCCAGGGTCCTGGGATCGAGCCCCACATCGGGCTCCCTGCTCGGTGGGAAGCCTGCTTCTCCCTCTCTCACTCCCCTTGCTTGTGTTCCTTCTCTCGCTGTGTCTCTCTCTGTCAAATAAATAAATAAAATCTTTAAAATAAAAAAACCCTAATATCATAAGACAGTAAAATCAATTCCATTCTGACATTCATTCAGCCTTGCTAGGTCCATTTCTAAAGTATCTATATGGTGTCCCTCTCTGTTACCCCCCAACATTCAGTAAGCTGTTATTTCCTATAACGACACTTTCAACACCTTCCAGAATTCATTCCCTTCTGTCCTTTCCCAAGGTGGTCCCCTACTTCAGGTACGCTTTTTATTTCCCTTGGATTACTTTGAAAACCTTCTATCTGGCCTCCACACCTCTAATGCTCCTAGGGCTGCAGTATTAATCTTGCTGAACATTATGTCTTAGTCAAGTGGGGCGGAAATAACAAAATAGCACAGACTGGGGGGCTTGGAAACAACGGAAATCTACTTCTTACAGTTCTGGAGGCTGGAAGTCCAAGATCAAGGCTCTAGCAGATTCTTTCTCTGTCAAAGGCCCACTTCCTGGTTCAGAGACGGCCATCTTTTTGCTGTGATCTTATGTAGCAAAAGGGGGTGAGGGGTCTCTCTAGGATCTCTTTTCTAAGGGCACTAACCCCATTCATTAGGGCCCTGCTCCCTACCGAAGGCCCCATCTCCACAATACCCTCACAGTGGGGATGAGAGTTCAACATATGAAGTTTGGAGGGACACGAACATTCAATCTCTAGTACACCAACACAACAGCATCAAGCACACTACTTCCTGACTCGGAAAGCTTCAGCTGTTCTCCTACTGCTTAACAATCTTCACCTGGTCTCCTAGATTGAGGAGCTGCATAACTGGCCTAAACCCACCCAACCAGCTTTGCTCTGCCTTAATCCTCTTACATCCACACGTTTAAAACTTGTAATCAGAAAAGTAATCCACTCTGGCCATAAAAAAATCGAACTGTAGAGCTGTATAAAATAAAAGATGGTAGGGTGCCTGGCTGTCTCAGTTGGTAGAGCGTGCGCTCCTGATCTTATTATGGTTGTGAGTTTGAAACCCATGTGGAGATTACCAAAAAATAAAGTCTTAAAAAATAATAAATAAACCTTTAAAAAAGTGGTAAAGTGGCTGTTTTCCCATCTCTCTCACCCCATTTCTAAACTAGTAACTGCTGTCCGGGCACCTGGGTGGCTCAGTCCCTTAAGCATCTGTCTTCGGTTCAGGTCATGATAGCAGGGTCCTAGGATCAAGCCCCGTGTCGGGCTCCCTGCTCAGCAAGGAGTCTGCTTCTCCCTTTGCCCCTCCCCCATTGCTCATGCTCTCTCTCACTCCCTATCCCTCTCTCCCAAACAAATAAATAAAATCTTTAAAAAATAATAAAAATTTAAAAAAAATAAGCTAGTAACTGCTGTTAATATTTCACTGTGTTCTTCCTCCCATTAACAAAATATACCTGCATATTGTGTAGGCACAGAAAAGTGAAAATAGAATCATGTTTGAGGACTTACCCTTTTTCAACATAATTTTTAGATATTGAGTATTTTTTCAAAGTCATGGATGATTTACTCTTTTTATGGTTTCTTTATTCTGTTAATAAGATATACCATAATTTATTTAATTGGTCCCTACTAATGGATACTTAGGCTGCTTCCATTTTAAACACTTTTATACAACATTTAGTTAAATATCTTTTTATCTATATCTTAGATGCACCTGTGCAAAAGTTATAATTTTCTCAAAGTGAAACAATTGAATCAAATGCCATGTTCATATTTATCTTGAAAAATATTACCTAATTTTTTTCTAAAAAACCTGCATTAATGTATGCCCATTTACCACCTTCCTTCTTGACAAGAGTAGGTAATAAAAACTACTTTAATCTCCCTACTTTAATAGGTAAGGAATGGTATGTCCTTTTTAACTTTTCATTTAAAAAATCATTAGGGAATTTGAACATCTTTGATAATGTCAATAGGTCACATATGTCTCTGTTTTGGACTGTTCGTTTATCCTGTGCCAGAATTTATGGAGTTGCTGGTCTTTTTCATATTGATTTCTATGAGCTCCTTGTGAGCTAATCAATTTCACCATTTCTTTATCATGTTAGATACAAATAACTTCCTTATTTCATTGCTCATATTTACACTCTTAAATGATTTTTTGCCCGTTTTTGCCATAAATAATGATTTTTTTTTGTATAATCAAACATATCAATCTACCATTCATAGAAGTGGTTCTCAAATTAATGTGCATAAGAAGCACATAAAATGAGTATCATAAATGTAGAATCCAGGAAAAGAAGAAACCAACATTATGCTGATTAAATGAAAGAAAAAGAATTCCTTCTTTTTCTAGTCTCTTGACTAGTTTAACTAGATTTAGAAGGTTCTTTTCCTTAATGTTAAGAAACAATAGTCTTGCGAAACTATCTGGTCTTATTCTTTTCTTGAGGTGTGTATTAGCTCCTTGACAAGTGTCTGATTTTCTTTCATTTCCTTAGTTATTTTTTCTCCATTCTGTTCTCCATTTTTCTCCCAGAAAAACTTGGATTTTTCTTTAAAAGCGTATATTTCATATGAGTTTTAAATTTATTTTCAAAGATTTGTGTAAATTAATTTATTTTATTTTTTTATCTTTTGTATGTGTGTCTATGTGTGTGTATATTTTATTTGTTCTCATGTCTAATCTGAACGTGGCAGGGAACATGATACCACTATTTTATATCTCCACACTTATGAAAGAAAGTCCCAAAGTTAAAGATGAAATTAGACCTATATTACAAAGATGAAAATGACCTCACAAAAAGAGAGAGTTTTTCGAAATTAAAGCAATCTAAGGTACTGGAATTATTCATTAAAAAAAGGCACAGATTATAACAAATTTTATTATGTTAAACCAGATATATAAGTTAAAAATTTAAGACTTACTTCTAAAATTTAGAAATATATATGTTTCACACAATAAATTAAGAAAAGGATAAAGAAATTTTACTAATCCAATGGAAGGGTAGAAAAAAATAACAAAAGAATGGAAAATCAAGGCACATAGAAAGAACAAAGTCAGATGGTAGAAATAAATCCAAATATATGAAACATTATAATAATATAAATGGGCTAAATAGCTTTTAAAAGGTAAATATCTAGGGCGCCTGGGTGGCTCAGTCATTAAGCGTCTGCCTTCGGCTCAGGTCATGATCCCGGGGTCCTGGGATGGAGTCCCACATCGGGCTCCCTGCTCCGCGGGGGGCCTGCTTCTCCCTTTCCCACTCCCCCTGCTTGTGTTCCCTCTCTTGCTGTGTCTTTCTCTGTCTCTGTCAAATAAATAAAAATTTTAAAAAAATAAAAAAAATAAAGGGTAAATATCTATAAACATAATTCAAAAATTCAACTGTATACTATTCATGAAGTGCACATTTAAAATTTAGTAACACAGAAAGGTTAAAAAGAATCATAATTCCCCTATAACATCAGACAAGCTAGAATATGTAACAAATATGAAATCAGAGTAAAAAAAAGTTACTTCACAACGATAAAAATAATATATCCAAAAAAAAATAGCAGCTATAAACTTACATACACATACTAAAGCGGTCTTTAAAATGTAGTAAACAAGGGGTGCCTGGGTGGCTCAGTCATTAAGTGTCTGCCTTCAGCTCAGGTCATGATCTGCTCCGCCAGAAGCCTGCTTCTCCCTCTCCCACTCCCCCTGCTTGTGTTCCTTCTCTAGTTGTCTCTCTCTCTCTGTCAAATAAATAAATGAAATCTTTAAAATAAAAAAATAAAATGTAGTAAACAAATTTTTACAGAATCAGCAATAAAATGACAATTCACATAATGACAGTTTTACACAATATTCCAGCAATTAATAAATCAAGCAGACAAGATACTAGTAAAGACACAGAAGATTTAAACAGCATAATTATAAAACTTTATCTATTGGTCATCTATAGATGGTTGCATCTTATATTACAGAATATGTGTGAAATTCTGAAACTGACCACATTTTAGAACTCAAAACTTATTTTAAAAAAGGAAGAATATTGCCATCACATAGAATATGAGATTAAATTAAAATTAATAATATCAAAGGATAATGTGAGAAAATGCAAACATTTGAAATTATGAAACACATACATATGTAACTTTATTTTTTTTAAGATTTATTTATTTATTTGAAAGAGAGAGACAGAGCTGGGGGAAGGGCAGAGGGAGAGAGACAGGACCCTGAGGTCATGACCTGAGCAGAAATCAAAAGTCAGATGCTTAACTGACTGAGCCACCCAAGTGCCCCCATACATATGTAATGTTAGAAGTGAATAATCACTGTGGCCATTATAACACACTTAACACTGAAAATGATGAAAATAGTCACATAAAAATTTTTAGAAATTGGGGCACCTGGGTGGCTCAGTCATTAAGCGTGTCTGCCTTCAGCTTGGGTTGTGATCCCGGGGTCCTGGGATCGAGCCCCGCATCAGGCTCCCTGTTTGGCAGGAAGCCTGCTTCTCCCTCTCTCACTCCCCCTGCTTGTGTTCCCTCTCTCGCTGTCTCTTTCTCTCTCTCTCTGTCAAATAAATAAATAAAATCTTTAAAAAAAAATTTAGAACTTAAGTAACTCAGTTCTTAGAAATTTACAGTAATAAATTATTTCATATAAAAAGGAAACACAGAACACCATCAGTAAATGTACAACTGAAGAAGTTACAAACAGAACAAAGAAACTCTACCTAAGAATAATAGCATAAAAATTTTTAAGTAAAGGAGAAAAATATAAAACTGAACTCAGCATACATACCCAAAAGCTATTTATTTGAAAAGGCTCCTTATATAGATAAACATCTAACAAAACTTATTAAGAAAATAAGAGCAAAGTCACAAACAAAACAAGAGTGGAAATACACTCTGACAAAATCATACACTGAGCATTATACTAATTAATTGAAAATTTAAATGAATTGCAAATTTTCTTGGAAAAATAAAACTTTTCAAATCTGACTGAGCACTGATAATATTCTACTGCTTGTAAGTAATATTTTACCAATGTCAGCTTGAGTAGTAAAACAAGATGAAGAAATAAGAATTAGATAGGAAGAAATCAATCTCAAATAATATCACAATGCACATAGAAAAGCTAAAACAAATAGAAACCTTATTAGAAGTAGTAAGAATCAGTGAGTTTGCTGACCATAAGAATCTAACTTAAAAATTACTCATCTCTCTATTAATCAATAATCAATACAAAATGTAAAGCTATGTTTTACAATTGCAACAAATAATGTTTTCTATAAATGTGTACCAAAGTATGTAGTAGAACTATATGGGAAATAATATAAAACTTTATTAAAAACTACCAAAATCTGTAGTAAAACTATATGGGAAATAATATAAAACATTTTTTTTTTTAAATTTTTTTTTAAAGATTTTATTTATTTATTTGAGACAGAATGAGAGAGACAGAGAGCACATGAGAGGGGGGAGGGTCAGAGGGAGAAGCAGACTCCCCGCTGAGCAGGGAGCCCGATGCGGGACTCGATCCCGGGACTCCAGGATCATGACCTGAGCCGAAGGCAGTCGCCTAACCAACTGAGCCACCCAGGCGCCCAATATAAAACATTTTTAAAACCTCGTAAATTCAATGGGAACATATAGTCACAGATAAGGTGTAATAGCATAAAGATGTCAAGTCATTAAATTATGGATAAACTGAATGTAATTGCAATAAAAATTCAAACATGATTTTAGATGAATTTAACAAACTGATTTAAAAATATATTCAGAAGAACAAAGGCTCAAATATATCCAAGACAATTTTGAAGAAATACTTTAATTTTGTTTGGTGGAGAGCATGTTTCCCTACGAATACCAAGGCTTATTATAAAACTATACTAATAAAGACAACACAGTCTTGATGTAGGAATAAACAAACAGACCAATTGCACAAAATAGAGAACCCAGGGGAAAAAAACAAACTGGCATAAATATTAGAATTTGATGCAAAGCAGAGATGGTATTAAAATTACAAATGAGGGGCGCCTGGGTGGCTCAGTCGGTGAAGCGTCTGCCTTCGGCTCAGGTCATGATCCCAGGGTCCTGGGATCGAGCCCCGCATCGAGCCCCGCATCGAGCCCCGCATCGAGCCCCGCATCGAGCCCCGCATCGAGCCCCGCATCGGGCTCCCTGCTCGGCGGGAAGCCTGCTTCTCCCTCTCCCACTCCCTCTGCTTGTGTTCCCTCTCTCGCTGTGTCTCTCTCTGTCTAATAAATAAAATCTTAAAAAAAAAAAATTACAAATGAGGAAGAAGTAATAGGACCATTCGATAAATGGCGATAGGACAATTGATTATTCAAATGGAACAAAATAAATCCCTGTACGACTTTCAAAAATGTGAAATGTGCACACACACATATGCACACACACACACACAAATATACTTCCGGATGGGTTAAGACTTAAAGTGAAAAAGCAAAAATTTATGAAAAATTTAAAAGAAAATATGGAAGAATATATGTATTTGAAACCAAGTTATGTTATGGTAGATTTTTCTATTAAAAAAAAGGAAAGACAAAGTATGAACAATAAGTGAATAAATTAGACTACATTAAAGTCTGTTAGAAGATAGCATTTAAGAAGCAAAACTGCAGTTTGCACCTGGGTGGCTCAGTCAGTTAAGGATCCGACTCTTGATTTTGGCTCAGTCATGATCTCAGGGTTATGGGATCAAGCCCTGTGTCGGGCTTCATGCTGGGCATGGAACCTGCTTGGAATCCTCTCCCTCTGCTCCTCCTGCCTACCTCTTTCTCTCTCTCTCTCTCTCTCATAAAGAGATAAATAAATAGCAAAACTGCAAGCCCCTGGCATGAAGATGATCTTTGCAGTGCATATGATTCATAAAAACATTTGAAGACAGAAAAAAATCTGGAGACAGAATGTGTCAAAAAGTTACATAAATCAGTAAGAAAAGTACAAAGAACCCAAAAGAAACATAGCCAATGGGTATGAAAAAAATTCCAAAGTGTGCGTGTGAGAATATGCCCAATTTTATGAAATTGGGAAAAACAAAATCAAGCAGCATTGAGGTAACATTTAACCTAGTCAGGTAACCAAAATTAAAAAGAAAAAAAAATCTAACCATCACAACTAGATGAGACTGTGGAGTAACCAGAACCCTCCTACACCATTGATGGTAACACAAATAGCCTCGGGCAACTGGGAAAAGCAATTTGGCAATATCTTGTCATATTTGAACGTACATAGACCCTACCCTTTGACCTAGAAATTCTACATTAGGGTGTGTGACTAGAGGAGCTGTGACATTTACGTGCAAGGATTATGATGAGATTGTTCATCGCATCGTTGTTTCTAGCAGAGAAAACAAAACAAAACAAAAAAACCCAGAACATTTCACCGGCAAGTCAAGGGATAAAGAAGTAGTGGTATGTTCACACATAGAAGTAATGTAAAACAGTTAAAAACATGAACTAGAGGGGATGTCTGGGTGGCTCAGTCAGTTAAGCATCTGCCTTCAGCTCAGGTCATGATCCCAGGGTCTTGGGATGGAGCCCCGCATTGGACTCTCTGCTCTGAACAGCGGGGAGCCTGTTCTCCCTCTGCTTGCCACTCCCCCTGCCTGTGCTCTTTTTCTCCTTCTCTCTCTGACAAATAAATAAATAAAATCTTTAAAAGATAGATTAAATAAATAAATAAATAATAAAATGAACTAAAGCTATATACATTTCAATATGGATAATTGTCATACTGTAATCGGACTCTCCTAAGGTTCATAATTATCATTGCAAGGTTAGTCATTTTGTGAGATAAAGCCTTTCGATTTTATCTTACCACTTCAGGACAGCATGACCACATGGGCAGCCACTGACCAAATTTATTGGACTGCAACATATCTCTAAGACTGAGGCAGAAAGGAAATTTGGACATGCATACATTGTACTTCTCAACTTTATTTTGAAGTCTTAAAAAATCAAAGTCCCCAAACATAGAGCATTACCAAAATTTGGTATTCAGTTGAATGCTTACTGATACAATTTTAACAGGAGATGATCTGAATTACTTCCATGTTATTAGCATTCTGTTTGCTTCTATAATGATTTCTGCATCATTTTCTATGCAGTAGTACAATTGCATAGAATATAAATACAAAATTGATAAGAAAAACACACTATAGAAAAAGTCCGTTATTTCTAATAGAAAGGACTACGATTATTCTTCAGAATGAAAATACACATTTTGCAAGTGTAGCATATAAAATAATGATTATTCTTTTCTATTATGCATTATGCTATAGAGAGACCATGAAAAATTAAAATATTTATTCTAAGCTAGAAAGAGCAGGATAATTGGCTCAATATCCTCTTCTTTCTAGAGGTTTCCGGGTTCTAAAACTGCCAGACATTTTTTGCCTAGGGCTTTAACGAGCATAAAAGGTCATTAATCCAAGGTCATCATAGCAAACTTCCATGGGAGAATAATCAGTCATGTAGAAATTATTTAAATGACCACAGAACCACAGGCCATTTTAGCTTGGTGTTTTGCATGATTCCTGTTGACCACTTTTCTACACATTATAGCAATACTTCAGAAAGCTCACCTTCGGAGGAGGGGACATACGGTTTAATTTTCAAACTCTGTTAGGTAAAGAAATAAGGGAACCAGTACGATGAGCACAAACCACATGCACACGCACGCACACACACACACACATGCACAGAGACAACTCCTGGAAAATGCATGCCAACCTTGGCTTAACGCTTGAGCACAAGATTCTCTTTCCCCACTTGGGACCATATTCATAAGAATTTATCTCTGTATAAATTTCAAAGTTGCCCCTTATTAAGTGTTTGATATTACACTTTTTCCCCCTCAGCTCCAAAATGGTGGCAATGACTACCTCTCCCATGTTTGTGGTGGGGATAAAAGCTTAATTAACATTTTATATGTAACATCTAGGAGAGTGGCAAGCAGTAATATACACATCCCAAAATGGTAGCCTTTTTTGTTAGGTAGTGCACAAAACCCAAACAGACAATGATAAGTATTAACCAAACATTTTTTTTTTCGTTCTTTAAACCCTGTTCAGTTTAACAACATTTGCTTAACGCCTACTCTGTGTTAGGCACTGTGATAATTAAATATGAAATAGTCTGGGGCAAGAAATCCAATGTCTAGTAGGGAAGACACAAATAAAATATAATTGTAATATAATCTAATAAATAAGACATACAAATGAATAAATAAAAGATAAGATATAAGAATTCCCAAGGGCAGGGAAACAATCCAATAAAGGGATAAATGGAAGATCTCATAAAGAAAGCAACACCTTAGTTAAATATCCAAGGATATGTAATAAGCCAGATTTTTTTTAAAATGGAGAAAGACGTTTGGGGCAGAAAGAACAGGTTGAGCATATATGTTTGAGAAATATAAATTCTTGAGTTGGGTAACAAGTGCAAGGAGTAAAATGTCAGGCACAAATTAAGGCAATGAAGTTCCTGAGATGGGTGAGGGCCAGGTTATGGGGACTTCATATGATAGGGGCAGAGAAAGAGCATCTCTAGATGGATTTTTTAAAAGGTCAGTTTTATTTGGGATAGCTTTTTCTGGTTGGTGGAATGATTTCCAAAAAGGTCAAGCCTGAAAAATGGGAGACCAATTAAGGAATTATTATAAAAGTGCAGGTGAGAGAGACAATGAGAGTCTCAGTGAGATGGTGAGTGAGGAGGGGACTGTAGGAATATTTAGGAAGTTAAGTTGGGAGGACTTGGATGAGTGGTTTAAGGCAAAAGGCTAAGGCTAAGAGGATTCTTGGATTTCATGCTCAGGTGGCTGGATGGATAGAGAGCTGCACATCTGGTGCGCAGATAAAAGAGGGAGAGAGGGAGAGATTCGGGCGAAGACGATGAGTTAAGTTTGAGGAGCTTTGGGAGAATCAGGAGGGCAGATTCTGAGGATATCAGCATGTGTGCAGTAAAAACAAAAACAAAAAAACAAAAAAAAGCAAAAAAAAACAAAACAAGCAAAAACAGAAAAATGGAGGAAGAGAATTCAGGGTTATGGGGATATGGAATTGAGCAGAACTCTGGGGAAAGTCTATGCTGGGAAGAAGCAGAATGTGGAAATGCATGAAGAAAAAGCTGAAAGAGAGGAAAAGTCCTCTTATAAATCTCGAGGAAGAGGAACTTGAAGAGACCAGCAGCCCTATATTGAATGAAGTTCCACTTGAAAATATTACATTCTCCCCAACTTTTTCAAAAAGATTTTCTGGTCATTTTAATTTATCTGAAGATAAGCAGTACTTCTTGAATGCATATCTCCCAGAGCATGTACAGTCATACAAAAGTCATATAAATTTTCTGTACCCCCAACATGGGTTTTTGCTTGTTTTGATTTTTTTCCCTCCTTATACATTTCTTGTTGAAGCAAAACTTAAGTGAAATGTTCTCCTGATACCTCTCCAATCCCCAAAATCTTGTAGGAAATGGCATGCAGTCTCACCCGGAATGTAAATCCATTCCCTGAGTAAGGAAAGAAATTCCAAGTTCAAGATTTACATTCTACTGAACACCAGAAACAAACATTTTAAAGAGACCTTTCAAAAAAGACTTGAGAAGAATTCACCAAGTATTTGGCAGGGATCTGATTTGTGTTTGTTCAATAGAGACTGAGTGCTTCCCAGTTTCCAGGCAGTATGCAGCATGCTGGGGGCAGAAAGAAGGAGTGCACAGGTCCAGCATCCAATATCTTACAGTCTGTAGAAAACAGAGGCAAAAGAGCGAATCATTACCATAATGGGCCAGCCTTCTAAGAAGGACACAAGATGCTTTCAGAGCTTAAAGGAGAAAATGCTCAAAGCGTTATTTTTATATTAATCAAATTGCCACCTTTATAAGGGACCATATATTTAAAAATTAACACTTCATAAATTAAAGTAGAACACTATATTAAACTCCTAATCATGGAAAGATAGTTTGCTCTTTCTCAGCTTGGTCATTAGGGTCTTGACATTTAAGAAACAGGTTTTCATGTCGGTTTGGTTTGGGGAGGTTCCATATTGAGTTTTGCTCTCATCTTCCTAAATAATACAACCTCGGTTGCAATAAAATTTAGAAAGAGGGGCGCCTGGGTGGCTCAGTTGGTTAAGTGACTGCCTTCGGCTCAGGTCATGATCCTGGAGTCCTGGGATCGAGTCCCGCGTCGGGCTCCCTGCTTGGCAGGGAGTCTGCTTCTCCCTCTGACCCTCCTCCCTCTCATGCTCTCTGTCTCTCATTCTCTCTCTCTCAAATAAATAAAAAATAAAATCTTAAAAAAAGAAAAAAAAAATTTAGAAAGAGAAGTTGGTGTTTGTTCATGGAAGCAAATAACAGGACATCTGTTATTATTGTAAAATTTAAAGAAAAAATGTTATTAAGAAAGCTTAACTCAGTGTATACTATATTTCTTATAAATCAACAGATAAAATTAGCATGTTCTTATTTATGCAGTATTTCCACATAAAAAGCTGTAAAAAACACAGAAAAATAATTTTCTAACTTCTTAGCTTTTTCTCCTTTTACCCCATGTGCCCAGCAAGTACAAAAGCTATTTTTATGTATGTTTTCAATACAACGTGTAAATGCATCCTTTTCCTTGAAAATGCCAATATCTTATCTCTGTATTTCCTACTTTGTTATGGAAAAAGACAACTGTCCTACAGATTTACATGCCTTGCTCTCCTACCCTAGAAATGCATATTCAACAAAGAATAAAAAGGTTTAGAGAATGAGAAGCAGCCTTAACACATGGGCAGTCAAAATCAGATGAATGTTGCTCACATCAATTTCATTAGGATTCATAAAGGTGGTCTCCATAGCAACATCATTTCACAAAGCACAGAAACGCTGCATTTTATTTTTATTTTTTAATGGAAAAGCCGAGGGTCAGATTATCGTTTTTTTCCCATATCCCATTCATCCTCGACCCTCACACAGGTCCGATAGCATTCAAAAGGAGCTTTATGGACATCAAAGATGGCTCCGTATTTAAGTGGGATAATACTCTTAGCCAAGTTTCTTATTTAGAAATATACAGTGTTGGAGGATTTGGGATAAATCTGAGGGGAACTACTCATGAAATCAGAAACGTATTACTTGACCCTCACTCTCAGAACTTGGGAGCTAGTTATTTAAACATGACTGTGTAAATCCAACAAAGGAACTCCTTTAAGAGTCAAATAAAATCCGGGGCGCCTGGGTGGTTCAGTCATTAAGCATCTGCCTTCGGCTCAGGTCATGATTCCAGGGTCCTGGGATCGAGTCCCGCATCGGGCTCCCTGCTCGGCGGGAATCCTGCTTCTCCCTCTCCCACTCCCCCCTGCTTGTGTTCCCTCTCTTGCTGTCTCTCTCTCTGTCAAATAAATAAATAAAATATTTAAAAAAAAAAAAAGAGTCAAATAAAATCCAATTTGTGTGACCAAAGAGTTTAGGGAAACATTTGGCCTCTTTCTGTTTTTCCACTTGCTTTGAGTATTAAGTTTAAAAGGAGGATGGTTATAGTTTTAATAATTCCTCATTAATAAAAATGTATTTATATTATCCCTTGAGGTATTGTTGCTTTATTTTGAGAGAGAGAGAGTTAGAGAGAGACTGAGTGAAAGTTGGGGGTGGGGGGCAAGAGGGAGAGAAAGAGAATCTGAGGCAGGCTCCACGGACCAGCAAGGAGCCTCACACAGGATTCCATCTGGAGGCTCCATCTCACCACCCTGAGATCATGACCTGAGCTGAAAGCAAGAGTCTGACGCCCAACTGACTGAGCCACCTAGGGGCCCCAAGGTATTGTTGCTTTTAAAATGTGTTCTTTTTTCTTCATGAAAGATAATGGTGGAAGAAGAAATATAGGGAACAATTGATAATAACGCTTTAGTCACTAGGTTATTCAAGGGATTATCCCTAGAAAAAGTAAAATTCCTTAATTTAAAATGATCTCATCTCAGTATTCAAGCACTGAATCTCTAACAACTCTTTGGTTTTAATGCTAAGCTGCCTTTTAAGATTATAATTGTTTAACAATTATATAAGTGCATTTAATTTTTTTTGGACAAATTCTAAAATAGACTTTCACCCAGAGACTGGAATAATTCCATCATGAATAAATGCCTTTTTACTCAATAAGCTAGAATGAGTTGGAGCTCTCATGGTCCATTAACTAAATACATAATTAGGTGGGAAGTTTTCTGATGTTTTTAAACCAATTAGTCCATGCATCAGGCAAACCAGAGTGATGCTGATGAAAATGTTTTATGTGATTAGTTAAACAAGTAATTGTTTTGTGTATAAAAGATTTCCAAAATTAATTTGCATCAATTACAATTACAAAAATGCAGAAGAAAATATTAAATTCAAGTACATAGATAGTATAGACCTTAACAGGCCCACCAATGCAATACCTTTTTCCTTTGTAATTTGCTTGAAAATAATGGAACTAATGTTATCAGAAGGGAAGTATGCAATAGCAATAAAAATTCACTTTTGTCTATTTTACTAAAATGTACAATGTCAATTATAGAGCTTCTAGATATAAAATATAACTTTTTAGGTTAGGATTTGCATTTTCTGAGAAGCGTAAAATTTCCTTTCCACAAAGAATATTGGAATAATGGGAAAAGCTTAGCATGAAAAAATCACCAACTCTTTTTTTTTTTTTTTAGAGACAGAGTAAGAGAGAGAGGAGGGGGAGGGGCAGAGGGAGAGAGAATCTTAAGCAGGCTTCACGCCCAGGGCAGAGCCCAAGGTGGGGCTCCCTCTCATGATCCTGAGATCATGACCTGAGCCAAAATCAAGAGTTGGACATTTAGGGGCGCCTGGGTGGCTCAGTCGTTGAGCGTCTGCCTTCGGCTCAGGTCATGATCCGAGGGTCCTGGGATCGAGCCCCGCATCGGGCTCCCTGCTCGCGGGAAGCCTGCTTCTCCCTCTCCCACACCCCCTGCTTGTGTTCCCTCTCTCGCTGTGTCTCTCTCTGTCAAATAAATAAATAAAATCTTTAAAAAAAAAAAAAAGAGTTGGACATTTAACCGGCTGTGCACCCAGGCACCCTGAAATCGCCAACTCTAATGAAATACAGAAAAATTCTAAACAGATACAAAGCCAGTAAAGTAAAACGAGCTTCTGAAGACAAACCAGTTTAAAGATTGTAAAAATATGTTAAACAAACATCAGTATCTGACTTTGATGTTATCCTCATTTGAATAGGGAATATTTACACATGGCAACACTTCTTATTATATGAAAGGATCAAAAGAAATCAAATATTATTTATCTTAATATATACATTGAATAAATGTAGTCTGCCTGTTGCTTGTATCATTGCAGTATAATTTTACCAATATATGGTTCGAGAATAGTCTGTTAACATAATAATTTGGATTTTTCTTTTACATTAATATGTTTGCTATTTAAAACCCTCTAGGCACTTTCATACCATTTATATCATTGGGTCAAATAGAAACTTCTTTTGTATCAAGCAGAAACTTATTATCCCATTTACTTATCTCTGCCAGTATTTCTCACCTTATCCATCTGTTCTGATATTTATCATTTTTCTAACCCAAAAACACCTTCATTGCCAGGCTAACCTGTTGTGGGTCCTCTGAACACATTTCTCTCTTCTACCTAACCACCTTACCCTGCCTCTAAACCCCAGACTACCTGAAACAGTTTTTCCATCCTGCTTGCCATCTTGCATCCCTCTGTTCCTTTAAAAAGCAGTGCAAATCTTATGTCTTCTGAAAAACTTTTCCCAAGCAACCTCACTCTTTCTTAAACTTACCAGCAGAATATCCATCTATGGAGTGTCTGTAATTATTATTCTTCTATATTTCTTTAGGCTTCATGCATACTTCCTTTTTCCCTTCATGTTGTCAATTCCAAAGGATAGGGAGAGAATATAATGGTAATATATAATGTATATTATTATATAATAAATATGTAATATACAATAAATATGTAAAATAAATACGTAGTTTGAACAGGATATGACTTCTGACAAATGTATTTGAGTCATTGTGGAACTTGTAATTTATAAAGTATTTTCAAATTTCCCCCAAATGGCTGAATACTGTGATTTATATATTTTGTAATTATTCAAATGAATCTTAGCTTGAGAGTATATCCACTAAACAATGTGATTATGCAGAAATTATCACTGGTAAAAGTTCATATTTATGTTTAACTATCACCTGTTCCTTCACCACATCTTCTCCAACGAAGACCCAGGGTATGCCCAAGGGGACCATGATCACCGAGGATTCTCCAGCCTAATAACCACTCTTCTTTTTTTTTTCTTTTTTAACGACTGAGCCACCCAGGTACCCACCACTCTTCTGCTTTGCTGCAAATTTGTCCCTTGACTTTATCAGCCAAAACTGTAACTTCCTTAAAATCTATGGGTCAGAGTTATCATTTTCCCCAAGCCTAATCATCCGCAGGATATCTAGGACACTGCAATCTTTGTCCAGTTTAGGGACAGTTTTCTTTTGATACTCTGATGCATGGCCTAAATTATATTTCAATCACAAATGTTGGGAGGGTGTGCATAAAACAATATACAAATACATATTACATAACAAGTGAATAAATATAGATGGATACCCCATTTTCCATTGTTAGGATAAATCACCCCAGAAAACACTACCATTTTTTTTTTTTTTAACCCAGTGGCTGGAAAGCCTGACATGGCCAGTCACAATTTGAAGAAACTATGGTGTCTCATGATGAGGGCATTTATTCCTTAGGCTCTAAAATCTCCAAACCAATATATCCCCGAGTTGGGGGGGACAGAAACAACTTTTTGCATGCTTGTATAAATATGAGAATCACCACCTTCACTTCTACACCCTACTCTCGGAATTAATGTATTCTGACAATGGGAGAATGAGTAATACATATTAGATTAGATTCATACTGAATCTTGTAAAAATAATATCTCAGCTGGGTTATAACTAGGTCACAATAATCCTTTTCTTTGTTCTGGAAGACTGGAAGCTTCTAACTTTCAAAGGACCTGAGAAGACTAGTGAATCCAATGAGTCTTGGCCACCCCCTTTCCTCCTCCTCCCTCTCCTCTCCCTCCTCCCCCTCTTCTTCCTCTTCTTCCTTCTTCTATTTTCTCCTTCCTCCTTCCTCCTTCTCCTTCATCATCATCTTCTTCTTCTTCTTCTTCTTCTTTTTCTTCTTCTTCTTCTTCTTC
>NC_058403.1:17469499-17759055 GCF_002201575.2 Neomonachus schauinslandi
TTCTTCTTCTTCTTCTTCTTCTTCTTCTTCTTCTTCTTCTTCTTCTTCTTCTTCTTTCTTCTTCTTCTTCTCATTATAAAATGAGTTCTTTGGTCAGAAGCAATGTATTTGGTGCTATGGTGAAGTTTTCAGACATTCAGTAATTTCAAGGCTGAAGGTACTTATAGCATGGTAGGAAAGATAGGAAATCCAAATCTAAGATGCAAGTGTCAGTCAGGAAGGATAAATTATTTCATTCCATAATGGAAGGTGTCCAAAGTAATCAACCTGGAGCCTGGGAAATTGATGGCATCCCCCCATGTATGGTCCTATATTAAAGGGGGTATCCATTAGAAAGCTTTTGGAAGCAAGTGAGAATGAATACCCAATATGGTAGACTGAATAATGACCCCAGTGATATTCAGGTCCTAATCCCTAGAACTTGTGAATGTTACCTGACATGCAAAAAGGGACCTTGCTGATATGATTAAGTTTAGGATCTTGACATAGAAGATTATTCTTGATTTTCCAAGTAGGCTCTAACTGTAATTACCAAGTGTCCTTATAAGTGGAAGACAGAGGGAGATGTGGCTTCAAAGACAGAAGGCAATGTGAGGAAACAGAAATTTGAAGATGCTGCACTGCTGGCTTTGAAGATGGAGGGAGGGGGCAAAAGCCAAGGAATGAAAAAAATATGTAGCTCTAAAATCTAGAAAAGGAAAGGAAATTGATTCTCCCCAACGGAATCTGGAGGAAGTATGACCTTACCTACACCTTAATTTCAACCTGATAACATTGACTTTGGAATTCTGACCTCTACAATTGTAAGAGAATAAATGTTTTGTTCTGTTTTGTTTTATTTTGTTTTAAACCACCAAGTTTGTGGTCATTTGTTACAGCAGCCCTAAGACACTAATACACCCAATAAAAAGTGGCTTAAATAATAAAGATTTATCCTCTCATGTCACAGCCATCCAGAGTTAATTCAGCAGCTCAAAGACGTCCAGGAGTCTGGGTCAAGTTTTCTGTGAATCTCTTGGCCCTTCTCTCCTTGTGGTAAAATTGCTACCACGGTTCTGAGCTTCATGCTTTGCTGTGATGATATCCAAAGGCAGAAAGAAAGGGCAGGTATTTATTTCTTATGTATATCTCTCTTCTCTCAGGATATGACTATTGAGTAAGCAATCAATAACATCTGCCATGTGGGCTCAGGTTTTATTTCTGCTGATGGCAAATTGGGCCTCCACTGGTCAGATAAGACTTGGTAAGGAGCTGTCCATATTATTAAACCCCTGCATTTCTGTTGTCTTGGCCCCTTTAACACCACTGAGCAAGGATTGGGGTTTTTGGAGAGTGAGACTGGCTGACATCTACAGAGCAGATAGCATTGCCACCTGGTTATTAAGAGCTGTCTCTTTAGAATCGCTAGGACAAATTGCTACAGAGTAGAGGGCATAAATAAGAACGGAAATTTTTCGCAGTTCTGGAGGATAGGAAGTCCAAGATCAAGATGCCAGCAGATTGCATATCTAGTGAGGTAATTCTTCCTGATTTGCAGATGGTTGTCTTCTTGCTATGTCCTTACATGGTAGAGAGCAGACAGAGAGCTCTCTTCATCTTCTTGTAAGGACACTAATTCCATCATGAGAACTCCATCCTCATGATATAATTACCTTCCAAAGTCCTCACCTCCAAGTACCATCACATTAGGACTTCAACGTATGAACTGGGGGGTCGGGGGGAGAGACATAAACTTTCAGTCCATTAAGCAGTGAGCATTCACATGGAACACAAATAACCTCATCGTGAGTCTCATCCATATATCTCTTCCCCAACCTTTTTTCTCCCTAATTTTCATAATCCAGACCAAACAACAAAACTAAAGAAAGAATGTTAACTTTTACTTTAGGCTCTTCTTCCAGGAAAAATGGACCATCCAGTGGAAAGCTCTGCCTGCTTTCCTTTCTCTGGAAAGAATTTCATTCTGCACTGTCCATCAGAGTCATGCCTGCTAGGGTTGTAATGTTGCACGTCTACTTACAGCCAATTTTAGAATTTGGGGAGGAACCCCCTGTAAGCTGGGATTTATTCTCTTTTTTTCCTCAGCCAACAGCTCAAATGGAACTCTCCATGAGACCCTAGCTGTGGATTGTGGAACAGGTGGCAACAAGTTGTATGCTAGGTGTGAGAACAATCTATTCCCATGGTTTAGTTTTGTGTTTTGGATTAGGCAGTACCTGATCCCATATATGCCATTCCCATCCCATAATATGGTGGCATGGGCAGGCCCTCCTTTATGGACTGGTGGGTCAGAAAACATCCAGTTCACCAAGAGCACTACAATCCTCAAGGGTTACCCTCAGGGACTCGGTCTCTACCTTTCAGTTCCCAATACCACACCAAGAGCTGTTTCTTGAAAGAAAACAAATTATTTGACCAAGTAGGCGTGACTTTGTTCAAATATCCTAAAGAAGTGGCTTTCAAAAATTGTGGCCTCAGGACTGTGTAAGATATGCATTTTAATTTGTAATCTAGTACAATATGCTCAGAAGATCTTGAGCAAAATAAACAAGTTTTAATAAATGTTGCCCTTACTACAGGCAATGTACTCTGATATTTTTCCTCCCAATTCTATCATCTTTCATATTTTTAAAAATGCTGCTCAAGACCTGTTAAATGAATTTCACAACTCACTAACAGGTCACAACACACCGTTTGAAACATGCTGCCCTAGAGGCCTCGCAGGAATTCTACTGGGATTTGCTAGGAGAACCACAGAACAATCCAATCAGCTACAGAAAGTTCAAGCAAAATTGATTCTGCTGGTTCAAAAGGTCCCAATGGCAGAGCTGCTTGCCCTGCAGGACCTGCGGAAGAAGATTCTCTGGGCCTCACTTAGGGTTAGCAGCCTTAAGGGGTCACCCAATAAGTGGCTCAGAGCAGCACCCTTCCCCCAGTGTGATAAATATTGCCATCAAAATTAAAGGGGCTGACGAAGCATCGGAGAAGAAGCATTTATTCTCCTAACACAAGATGCGGCAAATTACCTTTCACTTTGAAGGGATTTAACTACATTCTTTAGTAGTGGGAATGACATGCTTCAAATACTACCCAAAATACCTTTCTTACTACAGGGAAGTTGGAAATTGAATCCCACTCTGGGAAGTTGGAGGAAAGAATTAACACAGGAGAAGTCCTTGATAGACAAAAAGGGAAACGGGAGAGATTTTCTAGGGGCCAGGTGGAGCCTGAGGGAAGAGGGGGGATAAGAATGTGCAGGGGGTCAGACGGTCATGTTCAGGCTTATGAAATGGGTAAATTTGCTAAAAGCAGCCAGGTAAGTTGAGGGACCTCAGAACAGTGAGTTTTTCTTTTCCCTCCACACACCCTGGGGTATTTTTATGATATCTTAGATGAGGGACACAAATAACAATGTTTCAACCAGGCTGGAAATGGCTGATGGGCAAATGTGTTGGAAAAAGACAAAGATTATCAAACTAATTTCTCTTAGATCTGAAATCAATGTGGTGGAAATTCCTAGTTTCCCCTGTGCTGAGAGAAAGAAGCAGACTGTTCATACGTGGGCCGACTCTCCAAAAAATCACCCAGGAATACAAAAGAATCCCACAGAGGGGCGATGTTGGGATCCCTAGCAAAGGATTGGGAGGTCCAGGTAGCAGTGGGAACTCTGCTGGATCCCCAGCTTCAGGAAGCTGTGGACGAGATGCCCAGCTAGTGATTACCTGAGGATTGTCAGTTATGCCTCCCAAGGAACCAGGAGCCAGAAGTCAGAGCTCCAGAGACCAGGAGAGTGGAACGCACAGAGAAGTTTCACCATCCCCAATCATCAGCAGGGGAGAATACACAGAGCACAACATAACCAGAACAGCCAGCTAGCTGTACCACCCTGGACACCACAGCAGGTGCCCAGCTAGACAAAAGACCCATGACAGTCTTGAGGACACACAACAATTCACACATAAATCTGGGACCCCTTCCCTTGTTCTCATGAAAACATGTGAACTATCTTTTCATTTGGCACATAGGATGGGAAACAGAGATATGAGCCTGGAAGGGAGTTTGACTTTTTCTTGCCCTCAGTGGCAATGGAAGGTTTTCAGGAATTCTTGATCAATTACAGAAAATAATGGAATTATTCCACTTTATAACATAATGACTTTATAGGTGTACATAATTGATACTACTACAGCTTTGAGCTAGATTTACATTGACAAAACCAAGTGAAGGTGTAATGTTTGAAAGTTATTCGTGCACCAAAATGATCTGTATATGCTGAGCTCTAGTGAATAAGGAAGAATTCATTTTCTTTGAAAAAAAAATGAATATTATGAATAGATCGAAATTTCTGTCTATTCATTCAACAGACGATGAAATGGTGACTGGGCAGTGTCATGATAAAGCATGCCATCCAAAACTGTACTTTCCAAATAATAAACGAGAACAAGAGACATCAAACTGCTTGGTCAATGTCCCACACAAAGTTAGTAGCAGAGCCAGGACCGAAATCCAATCTAGTACACAGTTTATTCCAAAAATTAATGCCTTTAAACTCTGTTTTATGTATACCTAAACTAGATTTTCATTTGGGGCATAAAAGTGGAAGAAACATCTGTATATTAAATTTCTACTCACTCCACATCAGCTGAAAAGGTGATGCAGGAGATAAGTAAAATACTTCAATAACCTACTTCTGCAGGATTCATGTATTATGTATGAGCAAGAAAGATATATAATTGCCATTATAACCTCCATGAGGAGATTAGAGGGTAAAGAGAATTTTTCATTAAGAACCTGGTGGTACACCAGTAAAACATGCATCAGGGAGATGGATAATTATCAAGACAATAACAAATATTTAGCAGCAGGTCTAAAGGCAGAAAGTTACACTAAAGTAATAGGTAATGGCATTTGCTTCAAAAATAATAATAAACTGTGTTTATAACACATACTGAACCACATTCAGGTAAACCAAGTTCTAGACTAACACCACAACTTTAGATACAGATGTGTGTATAAACTCTTATTTGAGCAAACTTCTTTTTGGACTCAGAAATAGAGTCTTAGATTCCAACCCACATCTTTGTTCTTCAAAGGGGCAACATTACTACCTGCCTCCCACTCTCCATTTCCCCCATTCCTATCTCACTTTCTACATCCCTTTAACCTCTTCATGGCCTGTCTTCACTCCTTGACCTGGCTAGTAGACGTTCCGGTTTGGCTCATGGATCCCCCTTCCCGACTGATGAGCTCCTACCCCAGTACTGAGTTCTCCCCCCTCCTCCATGTGGTTACTCTCCACAGAAGAAAGCCATCTTGATCAAAGTCATGTCCCCTTCTCAGGAGCTGCCAGCATTCAGTGACTGGTAGATGTGAGGGTATGGAGGCCTGGACCCCTGACACCCTTTGGGATGATTCTGAAGGACCATCCAGCTCCAGTTGCCTGCCAACCTGGCAGAGGTCTGGCTGTGGTTGCAGTCATCGAACTGGGCTTCTCTCCCTCTCCAGTTCCATTTCCTTCACTCTCCTATAATGTTGATCCCAGGATAACTCCGCAGGGGCAGCTTCCTGAACTCCAAAGTCTGTCTCAGAGTCAGCTTCCTGGGGAACCTGTCCATAACATACTCCTGGTTTCCCTGAAATCCCAAACTCTCCATGAAACTACCCATGTTAAACGGAGTTGTTTTGCTCTCTCACAGCTACTGAAACTCAGGTAAACAACTACCTACAAATAATGAACGTGAAATCATATTTATTGTATATATTTAAACATTTTTATTGTGATGATGTGAAATCATGAAATCTACCATTGAATCATGATATGAATGATATGAATCATGAACTCTACCACATGAAATCTACCATTTTAACAAAGTTTTAGGTGAAAAGTACAGCATTCTTAACCACATGGGCATTGCTGTATAGCAGATTCCTAGAACTTTTTCATCTTGCATGACCCATTCCAAGAAGTAACTTTCTACTTCCTAGTTTCCCCAGCCCCTGGTAACCACCAGTTTACTTTTCTACTTCCATGAGTTTAACTACTTTAGGGGCACCTGGGTAGCTCAGTTGGTTAAACAGCTGTCTTTGGCTCAGGTTGTGATCTCAGAGTCCTGGGATTGAGCCCCGCATCAGGCTCCCTGTTCAACAGGGAGCCTGCTTCTCCCTCTCCCTCTGCCCCCACCCACCCCCACAGCTCATGCTCTCTCTTGTGCTCTCTCTCTCTCAAATAAATAAATAAATAAAATCTAAAAAAAACCCACAAAACCACTTTAGATCCCTCATGTAAGTGGCATCATACAGATTTGTCTTTGTGTGATTGGTCTATGTCACTGAACATAATACCCTCCAGAGTTTTCCTTATTGTCATGTATGACAGGATTTCCTTCATGTCCAAGGCTGGATAATATTCCATTGTATGTATACACTACATTTTCTTTATCCATTCATCCACTGATGGATATTTAGGTTGTTTCCACCTCTTGGCTATGGTGAATAATGCTGTAATGAACATGGAAATACAAACATCTGTTCAAAATTCTATTTTCAATTCTTTTGGATACATACTCAGAAGTGCATTTTATTATGAACTGTCTCATTCACTGGTTAACCTTACATACATGCCTTAATATCCTTATTGATCAATTGGAAAATATAAAAATATACTCATTTGGAGTCTGTTTACAATATAATCTTTGCACATTATGCTGTTATAAATCTCAGGAAATCTGGGTAGGGGATATTATTTATAGGGCTGTTATTTACAGGGCTGATTTGATCTTGCCCAAGATGAAGGGCATGAACTAGAACAGCTTTTTACTATCTATGATTTGTAAATGTCCAGCAGAGTGTCAAAGCAGTCCAGAGGGTTCATGATAACTGTTTGCATTTCTCTAAGGTTAATCAATTCATGAAGCAAAATTTTAAAAAGTTTTCTTTACAATGGAACATGGAGTGAGCTGGTAGAGACCAGGTGAGTGGTGTTATTATGCCCTTGAGCGTCACCATGTGACTCAATTGAACCTGACTGAGCTCCAAGGTAGTTTTGAGGGGCACGATGGCTTAATATTTTTTTACTGCTTTTAATTTTGGTCTTATCCTGTGTGATGTGTACCCATACTAGATCATTCGTTAGAAGCAGGAAGCATAAAGAATAACGATTTTGAATGAAATATAATGAAAGGCATACAGAGGACAAAAATCTGAAGTTTTGTTTTATGGTAATCTTCACTAGATCTAGCTGATCAAAATTCTTAACTAGGTGGGCACCTGGATGGCACAATCGGTTCAGCATCCCAACTCTTGGTTTGGTCTGGTTCAGCTCAGGTCTGATCTCAGGGTGAGATCAAGCCCCATGCTGGGCTCTGTGCTCAGTGCAGTTGGCTTGAGTTTCTCTCTCCCTCTTCCTCTGCCCCTACCTGCTGAGTTCTCTCTCTCTCTCTATCACTGAAATAAATAAATAAATCTTAAAAAAATTTCCTGGGGCACCTGGGTGGTTCAGTTGGTTGAGCGAATACCTTCGGCTCAGGTAGTGATCCTGGAGTCCTGGAATCGAGTCCCACATCCGGCTCCCTGCTCAGCAGAGAGTCTGCTTCTCCCTCTGACCCTCCCCACTCTCATGCTCTCTCTCTCTCTCTCTCTCATTCTCTCTGTCTCTCAAATAAATAAATTAAATCTTTTTAAAAAAATTCTTAACTAGCATTTTAAAAGTATTCTTTGAGCTTAAAAATCAATGTTAAAAAGACAAAACACCTGGATGGAGTACCTCCTACTCGACCTTCACCTTTTCGGAAATAATGATTACCTAAATTCCCAAAGCATTTTATAAATCACGACTGAAATCATTTTAAATGGTCTCTCCTATTTGTTCACTTAAAAACAGCACAAAATTACAAGGAAAAAAACTACAAATTGCAAGATTTCCCAACAGCAGATAATGAAAGTTGCTTCTGTATGTATTTAATACCATAATACTTAATATTCCATATACATTTGATTTCCAAAATAAAATGCATCATTTAATTTTTTGTTTATTTTTAAATGACACTTTTCTTGTATAATTAATTTAAAATAAATTAACAGGTAGATGTCATTTATCATTGGTAAAAAAGCCTGAAACTTATACATCTTACGAATAATCATAAAAATGTACTAAAATGTAACATATTACACCAATGTGTCTCAGGAGACACTGTTTCCTGGGTCTGTCTCCGCAGAGAGAATACATTTAGATGAAGCACCAGTGCGACATCCAAGAGAAATTTGAAGGCAATTTAAATTTTTACTGCTGCTTTTGGAAAGCATTAAAGAGGGACTATATTTTTAACTCTGTGCAAAATGTGTTTAAAATCTCTTTATCTGAGACTCTCTTTCAATATCTTATACAACATGGTAAGGCATTTGCTCCTCATCTCCCTTCTCTTTTCACCTCACTCCTCCAAATTCTTTCTCCCTAAATCTTTGTAGTTGCTTCCATGCTTCTGATTAACTTACATATGTAAAATAATATAAAATAAAAAGGCACCCCTGGGAGTTGCTCAAAGCAATAAAGGACTCTTTCTTTTAATAGGGAGGTGGGGGAAAAGCCATGAATATTCATTTCGATACTTTTTCTTTGATAATTTTCTTCTAACATTCTTTTTTTAATTGATTTATGATTCACAGTCTATAAAATGTACATATCATAAATGTACAGTTTGGTGAGTTTTGACAAATATGTACACCTGTGTTCACAGTGTTCAAACCATATAGAAAATTTCCATTAGCCCAGAAAGCTCCTTTGCACCCCTGCCAGCCAGTTCCCCACAATCAGTAGAGCCAACCAGTGTGATAATTTCTATAATCATTTTGTGATTTATCCATATTTTTCATGTATCCTTTTTAGTGCTAAGCGGTATTCTGCTGACTGAATATACCATTATTTGTTTATCCATTCTCTTGTTGAGGTACATTTGTGCTTTTCCAGTTTTGGGCTCTCTTGTTATTTTGTGATTAGTAACATATTGATCTACTACGTTTTTACTTAAAACCACTCTGTTAATTTCTTTTAAAAAAAAGATTATTTGAGAGAGAGAGCACGAGTGGGGGGTGGGGGAGCCGAGGGAGAGGGAGAGAGAGAGAGAGAAGCAGACTCTGTCCTGAGTGCAGAGCCTGACATGGGGCTCAAACTCATAACCCTGAGATCATGACCTGAGTCAAAATCAAGAGTCAGAGCCACCCAGACGCTCCTTAAACCACTTTGTTAATTTCTTATCCATCATACCAGTCAAAATTTGAGTCTATCGGTAGCATATTTAGGGCAGATTGTGTAGCAACCAGAACCCTTATATTCTGCTGGATGGGATGTAAATTATTGCAATCACTGTGGAGAGCAATTTGGTGATATTTAAGAAAGTTGTAGGGGCACATTCACCACTATCCAGTAATTCCACTCTTATTTATACATTTTAAAGGAACTCTCGGATACATGCATAAGGAGACATCTATAAAAATGCTCATAGCAGCATTTTTTATAAAAACCAAAAAAGTCAAAAGAACATAAATGTGTTGTCAACAGAATGGATAAATTGTGATATATATCCTTAAATTGGAGGTAATATAGCAAGGAAAATGACTAAATATGAACTACTTGTATCTACTTGGAGAATTCTCACAAATATAATACTGAGCAAGAAAAGCTAGTTTAAAAGATATTATGATGCTTTTTATTCAGATATTTAAAGGGATAAAAGAATAGCACATATTGTGTAGAGAATGTATCAAGAAATAAATAGAAATGGTAACCATCATATGCAGGATTATAGTTACTTCCACAGAAATGAAAAGAGGATAAGAGGAAGCTTCAACTAATTTTTTTTAGCTGGGCTGTGGATACATGAGCGATCATCATCATATCTCTTGTGTTTTGTATTATGTCTAAAATATTTAATAATAACAAATTTTCTTTCATGGTACTAATCCACTCAGAAGTGAATCCATGATTCAACAAATTCCTAAGAGGATCTTTCAGAAAGTATGCTAAAGTAAAAAGAGTTGAAACCAGAGTGTTTGGGAGACACAGAAGCAGATGAACTTTCAGATTCTTGATCCTGTGAATCAGCATTGCAAACAGTTAAGCATGAAGAGTGAGAAAGTGGGTAACATCAAGGGTATCTGATCTTTTCTCAAGAATGGAGAAGGTGTTTTGAAAAGACATTTTCTGCTTGATCCTTTTTACTATTTGTGCTCAAACATAACATTTAATTAGATCAGAATATGAACAAAGAGATAATTTGGGGACAGTGGTATGCTGGTAAGTTTAGCAAGCTGCTTAGGGACAGGAGAGCAGTGAAAGCCCGATTTGTAGCAATGGTCAATTCCAATGGTGTAATCACTCGAGCCATGGTTGATTTACGCTACCAGCTTGCCTTTGATGAATGCAAAGTTGGGAAGAGATGTGCACAGTTGGCTAGTATGAGCAGGCTCTCGCATATTAAGGTAAGAGAGAGTTGTCACAGAAGACTTCTAAAGATTAGAGAGGTCTGACACAGAAGTCACCCATTGCCCAAGATGATACCGGATTTTCCCAACAATTAAACGAATGCAGAGCGCCTCAATAAATAGACTGGAAAAAAGGGTAGAAGAATAGGATCTTAACAGAGAAAGTTGAGAGTATTTCCCTTTTTTGACCTAAAAGTACAAGTTTACAACTTTTCCTGCATTTCAGAGGGTAAGTCTTCTCCTTCTCAAAAGCAGATCTGTTTCCAATAAAATGTTCTAATGTCTCAAATACTCTAAACCTGAGGTAGTATGTTGTTACCCCAATGAAATGATGATGTCCTTGATAGAATGAAGTTGACAAATACCGTTAAAAGAGAGAAGCTAATAGCAAAAGATACAGAAATGTATGGACTTTGTTACAAAAGGGGGAGATTACACACAGGTACAGTTTCTCAATTCCCAGGACTATCATGGAAAGAGCTAGGGATGCACAGCTGTGCATGATTCTGTCTGTGAGGAGGAAGAATACAACTTGGTGAGAGAAGTTTCTCCCGCATCTACATAGAGGTTTTAGGGTCTCTTGAATTGTTGGAAAGGATCAGAATGTGTGGTTCTGACTGCTCAGTAGGTGCATGAATCCTGTGTAAAGCAACCCCAAACACAATGTTAAATGTTCCCTGAAGGGCAGGAGCCAATTTTCCAGGCTCTTTTCTAAGCCCAGCCAGACTCCAGACCTGTTTGAGGTTTATTCCTGAAGGCAAATTAAGAAATACTTAGTGATAAGATGAAAATCTCAAATAATGTGAGAAATACTGTAATTAGAAAAGAATTTTTGTTTTATGTCTCATTACCTTCAGCTCTGCACCCCAGACATCTATAGTCATTAAATGATGGCATCAATATGCAAACTTTTTCTTTAACCTTAGATCAAAACCAGAAAGATGATCTAACCTAAGAAATTTCCTTTTTAAGGTAAAATAGGATGAAAGCCTGAACAATGTGGTCTTCCTAGGAGGACTTAACATTACTATGTCATCATCTTTGTTAAAAGATTTAATGTTGGATAAAATTTCTAAAATTTTCATTTGGGAATGTTCTGTACATGTAGCTAGCTTATAGTAAATATTGCTACACATATAGCTTTAAAAAAAAAAAACCACTTCTATTATTTCCAGAGAGCCATAAAAATAAATTTTGCTGTTCTCACTGTTTAATAATAGATTTTTAATTACTGTTTATTTTTTCTTTGGGATTTGGAAGGTTTGTTTCATTTTCTGTCTACTTTTTGAAGAAATAACACAGGCAATTTATTTTTCAAGAATTTATGAACACTTTCGAGAACCTGTGTCTTATGTTGGCCCCAGGATCTCTCCAGCTACCAAGGCTTTAAGGCATAGGGAATATAAATAGTCATTCAAAAGAGACCTGCTTTTCAGAGATCTCACAGAACTATCAGATTATTTTCTTAACCTCTTTATGCCCTCAACTGCAATGCTTTTAAAAATGTATTTGTTTCATATATTGAACTGATACTTAGAAATTGGGGGGGGGAGGCTTTTTATATACTGACTTTGTTGGAAAAATATGCGCCCCTTCATATGATCCTTTTTTTTAATTCACTCAATCGTTTATCTTCAATAGGTAATTTTTGGTTAATATCATACCAGCTGCTAGACTCTCAGAGAGGAGCAGGTTTTCTGAATTGACCCAGATTAATCAGATTAGATTGGAGACAATCTTCTATCTCTAAACAATTGGTTCATCCTGAAATTTCAATCAAGATTCATTGGTAGCCTAAAAGTCTTTTTGGTCTTTTAGGCTCCCATTTAAAAGAAATTACACTCTTTCTTTGTACCTGTCTGTATTGTTTTTTTTTTCTTGCAGCAAAGAGAATGCATTTCTTTTAGAGTATGAAAAAAATATATGCAGTGTTGCTAGATAGGCTAATTCTTTAAGCTGCTGTCAACTAATGTCTTGATGGAGATGACCTGACAGCTGCTTGAGAACTTTATAGGTACCTTTCAAGGCATAAGTGAGATGGAAATAGGAGGAAGATGTAGAGAGGAAGGAGAAGAGCAAAGACATATTTCCATATTTCCCCCTCATTCCAAATACTGTCTCGGGGACATCTGTTTAAGAATGGCAGATTGCACGGATGCATTTTCTTATGCTGCCTTCAGGAATCTAACCAAAATGACAGTACAGAGACCAAAAAAAAAAAAAAAAAAAAAAAGCCATAATCCCACAAGGAAAAAAAAAGTAGAAAAATAAAAAAGAAAAAAAAAATCAAAAAAAAAAAAAAAAAAAAAAAAAAAAAAAGTAAAAGCCATAATCCCACAAGGATAAAAAGAGTAGTAGAAGAGACAGGAGCAGACAAGTCAAAAAAAAAAAAAATCTAGAAATAGAAAAAAGAGACAGATGAATGATAAATCATTCAGGTGGCTGGAAAAAGCTGAAAGCTACCTGCCTTCCCAGAAAGCAAATCTGCTGGCCCAACAGAACTACAAAAAGGCCAAGGAACTGGATGTGGTGGGCAGATGGGCCTCAAAACAGGAGGGATGGTTGAGATTCCCTAGAAGAAGCAATGTGGGCAACAATCCTTCCCCCATCCAATACCCCAGAATTGAGCACACTCTTGAGAAGAGGGGTGCACGTTGGATTGAGAACAGTGGGAGTCATGGTCTCATCATACTCTACCCCAGACCTGGACAAGAAGGAAGGGCCAGGAGGGGCAATGTGAGTCTCTTTTATACCATCACATGGTGTAATAATGAAATCCTGAGGTGACTGCTTGGATTTAAACAGGCATCTCTCTTGGGAAGCTGTGGCACATAACTCAAATGAGCATATAATTAAAAAATCATTTCTATTTAGTCTTGAATTGCATTATAAAAATTGCAGCTTTTTAATTTTTTACACATTTTCTTAATTATGTTTTGCTTTGTGTAATATTAAAATTCATTTTAATTCCCTATTCACTGGCTGACTGAGAGTGAGGGGAGGTAGGCTGAAAGCAGGAAGGGTATTTAAAAATGTAGTAACCACAAAAATGGATACCTGGTAAACACATTCCTGCATAAAACGTCAATTAAGTTAAATTTATCCTGGATCTCTAAGACTAATAAAATTCCAGCCATTTTAAGAATCAATAACAATCAGTAACGATTCCAGGAATCAAGATGATCATTCAGGGTATATTTATTCCAAGTGAATAAAAGGCAGATGACTTGAATCTACAGCAGAATAGTCACAAAATTAAATATAATGAATGACATCATCTAAACAGACTTCATCTCCCAGAATAGTGGCAAAACTCAAGTATAGTCAGCAATGTACACAGGATGCTTTATCCCCAGTCTTGTGACTTGACAGAGTAAAGATGTCTATCCCTACCCGTCAATGTTATACCATAGATTTGATGGGAATCTTCCTTATTAAAAGACAAAACAAAACAAAAAGCAGCCCACAAAACTTTTACAGAATTAGCGGTAATGGTTATTCATCCCAAGTGGGTTTTCATCTGTTCTTGTGCACTGCTGGATATGGTTGGTCATCTACATGTCTCCATGAGGTATAGTCTCACAAAGATTTTTTAAATGTATGATATCACAAAATATTTTTTATCCCAAACCAGCTATTGTCCAAAGAGAAATCACATATCCTCTCTTAAATTCTCTCTCATTTTCTTTTCTTTTCTTTTCTTTTTTTTCTTTTATCATTTCTTTGGTCAGTTAGTGAGATGTTCATACTACCATGGAAATAAGCTTTCTATAACACAGGGTTGCACAATACATCTTCTCTCAGAGATCTTCCTTTCAAAGATGACTCTTTAAGTTATATGTAATTAAAGGAGGAATACAATATTTTATGAAGAAACTGGAATTCAATTTTTCAAATAAAACAGTTAATACACTTTTCTTGACATCACTTTAATGTTCAACATGTCAATGATTTAGAGTGCAGTCATTATTTCTTCATTGTATATTCTCAGGGTTAGAGGAAAGACATTTTTCTTATGAGACAGGAAAGTAAATGAAGAACTACTGAAGATAATGATGTATTCACCAGGCTTGAAGGTCACCTGTCTCTGAATGCCCCTAAGTGCTACAACTTTGAACCCATATCTACCTTCCTAGAGACTTAATAATATTCTAATTATATCTGAGTTTTCCATGATCCTTTCTCTTTTTTCAAGGATTTTTTTAAAAGATTTATTTATTTATTTTAGAGGGAGAGAGAGAGAGAGAGATTCCCCAACCAGGCTCCCCACTGAATGGGGAGCCTGATGCAGGGCTCACTCCTAGGACCCTGAGATCATGACCTAACTGAAATCAAGAGTCGGACACTCAACCTACTGAGCCACCCAAGATCCCCTTCCATAATCCTTTCTAAATATGCTGTCTTTCCCATGGGATTGGCCGCTGCTGCTCTGGAATAAGATTGCCACTCTGCCAGGCTCAGCCATCCTGGACTGCTAATGAAGGAATTACAACATAGAGAATAACCATCAGCATCTGCTGTATATTCATGGCCTCAGAGAAGCCAGGTTCATGCCTGTTCTCAGAGTCAGAGAGCATTCTTAAGGGCTGGCCATCTTCAACAGGGCGGGGCCAACCCACATCTCTAACAGTGTTCTGACTATCATCAGACCTCTGACTATAGTCTCTTCTGTCCCAAGACCCCACTGAAAGAACACTCTCCTTTTAATCCTACTGTGAGCTTTGTCTTCTTGTCACAAGTTCTCTATTTTCCCCAGTTGATTAATTAGAAACTAGTTTTCCTGGTTGATTAACTCAAGGAGAGACATTCCTCCCACACACACACCCCTCACAGAGATCTAGCCTTTTCCTCTGGCCCTAACTGAAAACAGTAGCCCTGCATGAAGTCACTTCTCAGCATCCAGGTCATTCAGTCTTAGACCACCCCATTGCTAAGAAATCAAAGGTCCACAAAAATGTTCACACACAAAAACAAATGTCCTTCCTTTGCTGGTTTCTTTCCAGTTATTTCAAGTTGAAAATTATGTCTGTATCTCTTTCTTGAAGTCCTCTTCATCTGAGATTCTCATTCCAGAAAACAGCTGCTCAAGCAAGAATACATGCAATCTCAAAGAATAAATTACAGTATACAAGCAGCCTACATTATAAATATATTCATAAAGCAGAAACACATCTCTCAAAGAAGCAACAAAATCTGTAGAGACATAGCTTTGCCAAAAACTTATGCACAACAGTTAAAATTACCAAAGAGACTACATAGTTTCTCAGTTTATAACATCTGCAGTCATGTTTACATACTGAGGAAAAGAGCCAGAGAGGAAAGAGATACTAAAATGCGGAATAAGATATACGTGCAGGAAAAAAAATTCTCTTAGGAGGACTATAATTTGGGAATCAAATGAGATGGAAGTCAGATCACGAATGGATGAAATAAACTTGGAAAGAAGGTAAAGCTGGTTGAGGTTTGGGAATAGAGGTCTGGGGAAAGAATCCAACCTGAAATGGAAACTTCTTTTTTTTTTTTTTTTAAGATTTTATTTATTTATTTGAGACAGAGAGAATGAGAGAGAGAGAGCACATGAGAGGGGGAGGGTCAGAGGGAGAAGCAGGCTCCCTGCCGAGCAGGGAGCCCGATGTGGGACTTGATCCAGGGACTCCAGGATCATGACCTGAGCCGAAAGCAGTCGCTTAACCAACTGAGCCACCCAGGCGCCCTGAAATGGAAACTTCTAATATGATCCGCAGAGTAGAAAAAACACAATAGCAGATTTGTTTCAATTCCACAATTAACTCCTGGGCGGTTAGCAAATACACCTCTTTACCCTTCTGAGTTTGAATTAACTTCATAAAAAAGAAATATCACTGAATCGCTGCTTATTTGTCACATTAAGACATAGAAATAGCAAATGCCTGGCTATAGTGAAAGAGAAGAGGGCAAACCTGCATTCAGGTATGTAATATCCTGTCCGTGATCAAGAGGGAATATATATGAGAAATTTCGTATGCTTGCTGGATAATTAGAGCAGAGGCGCTAATTGCAGCAGACAAAAGGCAAGATTCTCTCGTTAGTTTGAACGTTTTATAGTGAAGGTGGTTAATCATTAGGTCTGTGATATGGGACGTGGATTGCAACAGTTGTGATGAAGGAGATTGCAGAATATCACCATGTTCATCATGTAGGAAAGGCTGTCTGCTCTCAGAACTGGCGTAAGTTATGATGGAAAGAGAATTAAGTTTTGAAGTCCTGTTATCTTAATATCCTGGCTCCATTGTTTATTACTTGTGAATTAGACACGTCTCGAAACCCCTTGAAGAAGATGGTAGTAAAAGCGGTACCTCACAAGTTTGCCAGCTTTTCTCTCTCCCATCTCCATGAGGCAGCACTGGTTTGAATCAGTGTAAGACAGAAATGCAAGGACAATACCCGGTAAGAGAATGATAAAAATGGAGAGTCTAGGTAGGATAACACAAGCTTGTCTATGTGGGAAGAAGTGCTTGGTTAATGCTGGGGTCAGAAACCAATCAGAAACTGAGGCAACACCATAGAATCCCTAGGATGGAGTGCCTCGTGGCTTAGTTCTTATATATATTCTCTGTATATATTCCATATATATTCTGTCACTGAATGTTTTCATCCAGGTCTTTGCCCTTCAATACCAACTTCCTAGTTTCCTAGCATTGCCACAGTTTCCTAGATGGCTACCACAGATTAGTTGGCTTAAACCCACAGAAATTCATGGTCTCACAGTTCTGAAGGATAGAGATCCAAAATTAAGGCATCAGTCAATAGGGGCAAGTTCCCTTCTCCCCTGCAACAGGAGAATCCATCCATTCTTGCCTCCTCTAGCTTCTGGTGGTTTGTTGGCAAGCCTTGGCTTTCTTGGGTTTATAGCTGCATCACTCCTATCTCTGCCTCCATCAACATCATGTGGCATTCCCCCAATGTGTCTGTTATCTCTGTGTCTGTTCTCCACTTTCTATAAGGACACCCACCAGTCATATTAGATTTAGGGCCCATCCTGCTCCAGGATGACCTCATCTTGCCTTGACTATCATAACATCCATATATTCTGATTCCCAAATTTATATCTTTAGTACTGATCCTGAATGATTTCCCAAGTGCTTACTTGGCATCTCCACTTGGATATCTAAGTAGGCATTTCGACATGTGCAAAACTTACCCACTGACCCACGTCCCCCAAGCCTTTCCTTTCTGAGCCTTCTTCATCTCAGTGTATGGGGCTAACATCTGCCTCACCATTCAATTAAAAAAATCCACGAGTCATCTGTTGTTCCTCCTTTACCCTCATCTCCTACATACATCCCATTAATAGCTTTTTCTTATTCTTCAACCTCCGTGATGGGAGCAGAATCATCCATTTCTCTCATCTATTCCACCACCATACAGGTCCAAATCACCATGGAACACAAAAAATAGCCTCCAAAATTATCTCCTTGCTTATAGCATCATTACTCTATAGCCCATTTTCCATGTGGCAATCAGTCATTTTTTTTAAAAGATAAATCAAACCACAGCATTCCTCTTCTTGAAACTCTCAAAGTCTTCCTGCCATATTTAGAATGAGTTTTGAACTTCTCACCATGGTCTACCAAAACTAATGAGGCTTGAGTCCAACACCACCATCTCATACCACTACCCCTCCACTTATATTAGCCCAGTCATGCTTGGAGTCAATGATTCCAGCAACTATCCCATTCAAATTGTCCAGAATCCAAAAATGAGATGCTCATGAGACTAGGAAGCAGAGGAGTGAAGGGGGAGGGAGAGGGAGAGAATGGGAGCATAGCAACTGGCATTTCATGGTTGCAAGGAAATGGAGAGTGGGCCCACTTTTATATACCCACTTTAACCCAATCCTTCTTGTTTCACTCCTGCTTCCTACTGCTGCTCCCAGTTTACCTGATACCTCTAAGTTCTGAGCTTTGCAATTGGGTTACCGTTTGCAGATACTTCAGTTGAGGTGTCTGTTCTCTCTGCTAGGTCAGGTACTTCTTTAACTGACTTTCTAGCTTCCAAAATTCATAGCAATCTCTTCCACAAATGTCTTCTCTCCTATTCTGTTTGACCTCTTCAGTTGATACACCTTTAATTCTTAATTTTTTCCTTAGTGAAGTTGGGAGTGAGAGTAGATACATGCATGCAATCAATCTGCCTGATTCATGGGAAGTATCCACACCATTTACTTGATTTCTCCATTATAAGGGGCAGAAAATGCCTGGATTTGAAGCAAAGTAAACATGATGCCATCTGTATAAAAACAATGAATGGGGTGATAGGTTAGAGCAGGATTTCTCAACCTCAGCACTCTTGACATTTGGGGCTGGATAACTCTTTGTTGTGGGGAGCTGTCTTGCACATTGTAGCATGTTTAGCAGCATCTCTGGTCACTACCCACCCTCCTAGTCATGACAAACAAAATGTTTCCAGATATTACTAGATTTCTCCTAGAGGGGTGGGATGGGGGGAGATTTCCCCTGATGGAGAACCACTGATTTAGAGAAAAACGGGAGCACTGTTACCAGGCTAAGTAAGAGAGGGTGACAAACACAAGAAAGATCCTCTACTGCTTGATTTAATCAACAAAAATAAGACTTGGAAAACCTTGCAGCAAGATATATCCTTATACCGTCACCCTACCAAAAGGAGATAAACCTCCAGTTATAAAATAACTAAATCACAGGATTGTATTATTGTACAGCACGGTGACTATAGTTAATAAAGTTGAAAGTTGCTGAGAGAGTAGATCTTAAAAGTGCTCATCACAAGAAAAAACATTTTGTAACTGTGTGTGATGGTGGATGTCATTAGACATGGTGGTGATCATTTTGCAATGTCTGCTAATATCCAATCATCATGTCATACACCAGAAACTAATATAATGTTGTGTGCCAATTACACCTCAATAAAAAAAATTCTTTTGACTCTAAATTATCCATATGATCTTGGGAAAAAGAAATCAGACTCCAGAAGAAGCAGAAATGGAAAGTGCCAAGGTGGCTCTGAGGAACTCAGCAGTAGGATCCTTTGATCTTCACACAAATATTTCTCTATTTACATCATTCAACACCTCTGCAGCACAAACTGTTTCTTTTCTACCAGCCTTCCAATATATGTCATATAGAAATTTATATTTATCACATAGTCTTTTAATGAATATTTATTTCCCACCCTCAGTCTGTCAGAGACCACTGGGGCATTGCACATACAGCAGTGTATGTGACATTCAAGGCCCCTACCCTCGTGGTGCTTATATTCATGCCAGGCAACTGAGAGTAAATAGTAAACTGATCAATAAATAAATTAACACAGGTAGTGATAAATGCTACATGGAAAATAAGAGAACATAATGTGTTAGAAAGGAATAGCAGTGGGACAAGAAGCAGAGGGGGCAAGATTAGACTGGTAAGTTGGGGAAGACCTAGTAAAGAGATGACATCTCATTCAAAACTCAAGAGATAATTGCAGGAGATAATTAAAGGTTTCCTGTATGAAGACCTAGAAAGAGAAATCTAGAAGTAAAGAATCAGTGCCGTATGTCAGCATCTCTCTCTCTTGGACTTCCCAGCCTCCAGAACCATGAGAAATAAATGTCTATTGTTAATAAGCCACCCGGTCTATGGGATTTTTTTATAGCAGCCTAAGCAGATAAAGACCATACGCATTTAAATTAACTCCTCTACTTCCTCCCTTCTGTTCATTCATAGTAGCTCCTCCCTCATTGACATAGGCCAGCAAACGGTCATCAGAGTTGCCTGTTCTCTCCTAGTATCACCTTCTCCATCTCCAGCTCCCACTATTACCTGCCTCATTATTGTGGTATTTCCTAATTTGAAATCATCTGATGGGCTGAATTTATCTTTTTGTTCCAAGTAATGTCATAAACTGCTTGCCAGTTCAGGGATTGACTTGTAGATCAGACACCCTTTCCTAATCTTATCAAGTCTATGACCAAAAAAATTAGCATCAGAATACTTGCCTGCAGTTTCCCAGGAGCAGGAATGTAGTCAAGTCATCTTTAAAGAGCCTGTGGGTAAGCAAGCTTCCTGATTGAAATATCTCCTGACATCACCAGCTGAATCGTCCTTTGCTGTGTACTCAAGGTCATTCTACCCTTCAGCTCTGCTATCATTCATGTTCCATTTTTAATTTATCATCCGGAGAAATCCCTGGAAGATACCATAAAAAATCGTCCTGGCAGGAGCAGAGGTTAAAAGCAAAAGATAAGTATATGTCTTCCTCACAACAGTGTAAGATTGAAACTGATCTCCCGCGGACGATGAGATGAACATATATTTTCTATTTCCTAGTTCACATTCTCTGGTGTGAATCATAAACTCATGTATTAAATCAAAAATTGTTGCACAGCCGTTTGAGCCAAACTATAGTTCACAAACAGAATAGATGCAGTTCCTACCTTTATGAGTTTACGTTGCAGTAGGGACATGCAGTGGCTATTCACCACACTTCTGTGACTGCTCAGAACTCTTTGAGTACCCTTCTGGTGTTTTTCAAATTTTTCACATAAGCCTCTGGCTCCCCAAGGAAGATGCCAAAAACTCAACATCCCAACCTCTCTTACAACTAAAGCAGAGGCATATGAAAGTGCCCTTCTGGTCACATACACTGTTAAGATATAAAATACAGAAGAAGGTACCATGATGACGAAGGCATAAACAGAATCTATTTGTGTGTGTGTGTGTGAGGATGGCATGGCTTTGCGAAGTCATCCAGGCCAGAGAGGGATAATTTATTGGGGTTCTTATAATAGTATTTAGTGTCCAAGATGTGGTGTCCCCAGTTAAGCAGCCTTACGGTATAATTTGGCATTTCCTAGATTTGTACCATTCAATATGGTAGCTAACAGCCAGGTGCATCTATTGGGCTCTCACAATGTGGCTCATACGACTGATGAAGTAAATTTTAGAATTAATTTAAATTAGTATTTGAAAACAGCTGCTTCATTTAGTTATTGAAAAACTGTTAAGTATATTATATGGAACAACTTTGTTATGTGTATCTACTTTTTCAACTGTAAATTCTATGAAGCCAAAATCCAGATCAGATTTTCTGATAGAAATTAATATCCAAATTGAGACAAGCTGTTGAGGATAAAATACGCACAGGATTTTAAAGACTTCATAAAAATAATGTAAAATATCCCATTAATACTATAATTAATAATTAGTTATACATTAATACTATGCATTGATGACATATTATAATAGTATTTTGGATTGAGCAAGGTAAATAAAATATATCTTTAAATTAATTTCACCTCTTTCATTTTACTCTTTTAACATGGCTATGGAAAACTTTCAATTACATACGTGGCTCATGTTATGTTTTTATTGGACAGCCGAGACGAATGGCTCTCAAATTTTAATATGTAACAGAATTACCTGGAAGGCGTGGTAAATATAGTGTTTTAATCGAGAATGCAGGAGGGGGTCAAGGAGGGAATCTGAAGAAGTGACCTTTCAGAAGTCTGAAGGTGAAAATTTGGGAAGAGGACTGCTACCAAGAGACAAAACAGCATGAAGTGGGATCTGAGGCAAGAAAATGATTGGTATTTCTGACAAGTTCCTAGAGGCTTTCGTGGCAGAAGGACGAAAATGTGGCGAGAAATCAAAAAGGCACATGGCAACCAAATTGCCATGGCTCCGTAGGTCTTGGTAAGGAGTCTGAAATTTATTCAAAGTGCAAAGGAAATACATGAAAGAATTTCAATCAGTGGAATATGGGGATCTGATAACATTTCTAAAAGACTCCTCAAGCTACTACCTGGAAAACGGATTGAACGTGAGCAAAGTGGAAACGGGCAGAACACGAAGAAGGCTATTGCAAGGATAAAGATAAAGGGAGGGCTAAGTCAAATACGCTGAAACAATCTAATGGAATTCTAAGCAGCTACTGACAATAGTGATGATGAAGACTGTCCAAATACTGAAAATGTTTAGAATTCAATGTCCGTGGACACAAACGCAGAACACAAAATTGAGCAGACACTACCCTTCAACTACATGAACTTATGTATGTGTACAAAGACTAAATGGGAATATACCCCACCCACCACAAAGAAGAAAAAATTAGCAGAAACATGGATGACACTTTTCCTTTTCCAAGAAATAATTTAACGTAATATTACTTTAGAACAACATAAATTGGGAAACTATCTTCAGTTAATTCAAAGATTTCTCTTGCCTACCCTCTTAGTAAGGTGAGATCTTTTTATCAGCCCAGAAGATAAAATTGTTGATAATATGAGCCACATCTGCATTTGTGCTTAACCCTCCACAGAGTGAGTTTCCATTTATGTTTTCACTACAGAGACATTATGTTAGTTTTTCTATATCAGTCTCTGCACTACATCACAAAGAAGATATTATCCACTTGAGGAATTCCAAATTCTGTTAAAAATAAATGCATCATGTCTCCAACTGGAAGACAATGGTGGCGTTCTGACTTCAAATCTCCTTGTACAACCTCACACCAACAAAGACAAGCACAATGTCTTCTAACTAGTTATGATTTGTGTACTTAAATGCTTAATGATTGTTGCATGATAATTTTATATCCTGTTATCTTAGTGAATTACGAACCTAACAACAAAGAAATCTAAATGTGTAAAATGAAAACATACGACGACTACATACGACGACTGTTACTGAAGGTGCTCTCCTCTGTAACCTGGGAGCAGGAAAAGGCTTTCTAATCATGACTTCAAAAGTCAGATACCAAAAAAGTAAAAATAAAAAATATGATCTCTTAAAAATTAAAATAATTTACAAGGCATAAGCACCACAAGCAAAATCAAAAGACAAAAAACTGGTAGGAAAAAATTGCAAAATACAGCACTTTAAAAGATCTATCATATAAAAATTTTTTTCGGGGCGCCTGGGTGGCTCAGTCGGTTAAGTGTCTGCCTTCGGCTCAGGTCATGATCCGGGGTCCTGGGACTGAGCCCCGCACCAGGCTCCCTGCTGAGCGGGGAACCTGCCTCTCCCTCTCCCACTCCCCCTGCTTGTGTTCCCTCTCTCGCTGTGTCTCTCTCTGTCAAATAAATAAAATCTTTAAAAAAAAATAATAAAAATAAATAAATAAATAAAAAATAAAAAAATAATTTTTTTTAATTGAGGAAAAAACCCACCTAACTCCTATAGAAAAATGGGTAAAGATTTGAATATATAATTCACAAAACGATCAAAAATAGCCTATGGAAAGACGTTCATTTTCACTCACAATAACAGAAATGCAAGAGATACTACCTATCCCATCAAATTGACAAAACAGGAAAACTTGAAAGCTTAACAATGCGGTATATTGTCAGAGCTGGGGAGAAACAGGCGCTCACATACACTTTTGGTAGAAATGGAACAACCGTACATTCTCTCTATAAGAGAATTTAGCAACATTTAACAAAAGTACATATGCATTTACCCTTCAACCCAGCAATTGCACTTCTGTGAACTTACCCTGCAAATACAGCAATAAGAAAATACATATTTTCAAGGTTATTTATTGCAGCATCATTTGTAATTGTAAAATATTGGACACTGTAATGCCCCAACATATTAGACAACTATGGTACACACCTACAACAGAATACTATAGAGCAATAAAAAATGATGGAGGATATTCGTGCCAGTTGTTGTGGGTATCCGTGTATATAGGCTGAGGGGTAGGGAGGAATGGTGCCCACCAGTTCTTACGTTCTTGGAGAAGTTTCCTAGAGATCCCCTCCCCTCCAGCATTTGTTCTGAGTTTAATAAATAAATCTCCTTCCCTGTACCCCAGGCACCTTTCAAACTGCTGTCTTTATGCAGTTCCTGGCAGGTAGGTTTGTTATGCTGGATCTTTAAGGGTGGGAACTGTTTTCTACTACCCTCCCTCTCTCCCAAGTTTTCTCCTGTCCACTGATTTCTAAAGTTCCTGATGGTAAGCCCCACTGGTTATAAACACTTGTAAAGTTAAGTCCCACTAAGGTTTTCAAAGCCAAATGTTATGAGGACTTGTCTTCCGGTGCGGGTCCCCAGTGCCTGAGGTGCCCGTTGTGGGTCTGCTCCTCTCCCCTCCCTGTGATTGTGGGGTTCCTCCCATTTGTGGTTAGTTTCCCTAGGAATTTAGTTCCTGACCATGTCTCCACCCTTCCATCCTTTTGATGTGGCCTCCTCTCTGTGATTAACTGTGGAGGGTCTGTTCTGCCAGTCTTTGGGTTATTTTCTGACTTGGGTGCACTGATGTGGCTGTTGTCTAAGTGTGTCCTTGGGATGAGATGAGCTTACGATCCTCCTACTCTGCCAACTTCCCAGAAATCCTGGAGCAATAAAAAATGAATGAAAGCAATACCTATGAACTGATATAGAGTGATTTCCATGATGTATTATTCAGTGAACTTACTTCCCTATAGACATACTTTTTAAACTAAATTAATATTTCAAAGCATATGGTTATTACATGAACTCTCTCCCAAATTTCCTTTGAAAAGCTAATATGGCCATATTGAGTGGGCACCCCCACAAACTCAAAACCCACTTTTAATTTTGAGATGCCCATCAAACATCCTTGGGAGACATACAAATGAGGACTTTTTTTTAAAGATTTGTTTTATTTGGGGGGCGCCTGGGTGGCTCAGTCATTAAGCGTCTGCCTTCGGCTCAGGTCATGATTCCAGGGTCCTGGGATCGAGCCCCGCATCGGGCTCCCTGCTCGGCGGGAAGCCTGCTTCTCCCTCTCCCACTCCCCCTGCTTGTGTTCCCTCTCTAGCTCTCTCTCTCTCTCTCTCTGTCAAATAAATAAATAAAAAATCTTAAAAAAAAAAAATCAAAAAAAAAAAAGATTTGTTTTATTTGGGGGGGAGCAGGAAGAGGGAGAGGGAGAAGCAGACTCCCTGTTGAGAAGGAAGCCCGATGTGGGGCTTGATCCTAGGACTCCAGGATCATGACCTGAAGGCAGATGCTTAACCGACTGAACCACCCAGGAGCCCCCAAATGAGGACTTTCAAAGGGTGATTTGCCTAAACCTAGTGAATCAGGGATAGGTCTAGAGATCTGTGTTTCAACAGACTTTACAGGTCTTTCTGTAACGCACGAAGCTTTCCCAACTATACTTCTAAACTAAACTGTAACATAATTATAGTAATACAAAGCAAAAAAATAATAATAGTCACACAGTCCATTTTAGGACTGTTAGGTTGGTTAAGTGAGATGCTACACACATTGGGATGATTTTCTAAAATGTAAGGAACATTTCATCATAATGAGGATTATTACTGTGTGACATAGAATTGAGGGAGAAAAAAAAGTCCTACAGCCAATAGTACTTTGTGCTTTTATCAAACTGCTCTTCCTCAAAGCTTGAAAGAGGGCTCTTTCTTTAAGCCTTCTCACAGCTTGTACTAGGTCTTGCACACTAGAGATGCTCATGAAGCTTTACTGAAACTAAAACAGTTGCTATTGAGAAAGCTCATCTGCAAGTACTTGGCCTCTCGTTTCTGATACGGCGAAATCGGGAATCTTAAACTTCACCAAATCCAAACAAGCTCTTTGTTTTGAAAGACAACTTAGCCTCTGTGGTTAAGGGTAGAAGCTCTGCTCTGAAATTATATTATCAGGGCACCACTCATTGCTGTGTGACCTCGGGCCAAGTTACTTATTCATGCTGGGTCCCAGTGACTCTGCTCATACCACAAGGGTGATAACGATAGTATCCACTTCATTAAGAGGTTGAAAGTATTAATTAAAATCTTAAAGAACCTAGAAATGGTTCTGGCACAAAACAAGCAATCAATTATTCTTTCTATGCCATGAATGCCATATTTTATGTCATCTCCCTTTTTCTTCTCTGTTTTGTTGTTGTGGTGGTGGGGGGGGTGGTTCTGTTTGCATTCTTCTGGATTTTTTGACTTTGTCTGAGTCTTACTTTTCTTGGCAACCACATATCTTCTAATGAAGATAAAGACGAGACACAAGTAGAAGACTTTCATGTACACAGAATGTTTGATTTTTTTTTATTTATTAATGAGTAACAAATGGCGAGAAGTTATGCTAGTCAGACTACATGGTGAAATAAATTATTTGAAGAAAGAAAGTGTGGGTCAGAAGAACTTAAAAGGAATCATCATCAAGGCATACTCAGGCATACTCTATTTTATCATAGCGAAATCTGATATGTGATCTCTCCGCATGGGAACTTGTCGAGCCTCTCACTGACTTGATAATTTGCCCTTAGTTTTCTCATCTATGAAACAGGGAAATTGACCTGGACAATCTGTGAAATCCTGTTCTGTTCTAACTCTCTGGTTCTAAATAATACTGTAGGTTAAAATTACTCACCTCTCATATATCACCTATAGCTTTTTAATCATCTTATGACATTTAAAATGTTGGTTTACGGGTCATCCAAAGGCACAACTATAATATAAATGCAGCACCAAATTACACATGATATACTAATATATGTTCATTGATGAATATGTATCTTAAAGTTTTAGGACTATGGCAGAAATTAAAATATCTTCGGATAAAACCACTCAATTTTCAAAATGCAATAGTATTTACTTTCATATTAATTGTTAGGAAATATCCACTCTAATTGACATGATCAGACTAAACGATTTTGTTTAAAACCCATTGTTCTCATTATAAAAGAATACATGTTTACTATAAAGCATTTGCAAAACACATAAACAAGAATAAAGAAGTACATATCTATATTTCACTAAATTAGGATCTCAAAGGAAATGTAGTTTGGCTTTTTCCTTAGAGAGACCATGAGATTTTTCTGTATTATTAAATCTTCTCTACAGACATAAGTTTAATGACAAAAATAATATTGCAAAAGATGGATGCATCTTTTTAAAGCTAGTAGTTATTATATGTTAAGAGCTATGTAGAGCTATAGTGTAAATTTGGGGAAACTATTAAATAACAATTAGAATTCCAGGAGTCAAAAAAATAGCTATTTTTACAAATTTGTCCGTACTCTTATCTCCCATATATGTGTTAGTGATAGCTTTTAAAAATTCAACTTCCTTGGGGCGCCTGGGTGGCTTAGTCAGTTGAGCAGCTGACTCCTGATTTCGACGCAGGTCATGATCTCAGGGTCCTGGGATCAAGGCTCTGTGCTCAGCGGGAAGTCTGCTTGGGATTCTTTCTCCCTCTGCCCCTCCCCCAGCTCTCTCTCTCTCTAAAATAAATCTTTAAGAAAAAACTCAACTTCCTTGAGGTATAATTTACATACATTGAAACATACATATCTTAAGTGTACTGTGTACACTTAAGTGCATGCATGACTTCAGCACATGCATACATCAGGGTGATGGCCACCATTACCAAGATATAGAACATTGCCATCATCCCCCAAAAGTTCCCTCATGACCCTCTGCTATCAAATTTATATTTCTACCCCTGTTCCCAGGCAACCACTAATCTGCTTTCTGTCATTATAAATTAATTTTGCCTTTTCTAGAATTTCATGTAAAAAATATTATGCAGTGATTTGTTTGTGTCTGGCTTCTTTGTTCAGCATATTCTTCCAGGGATTCATTCATGTTGTTGCATGTTCTTCAAATTTGTTTTTACTGCCAAGTAGTGTTTCACTGCATGGATATATAGCACAATATGTTTATCCATGGGTTATTTCCCTTGGATATTTTCCATTTTTCCTCCTAACTGTATATCATAAGGACTTTCCTCATTATTTTGAAGTATTGGATATTAATCCATAATACGCATGTATCCTAATTCACTTAACTGTTCTACTTCTGCTAGATATGGAAGCTCTTTATCATGTTTTGAAATTATAATAAATAATATTATAAACATATTGGAATCTGATTTGGAAATAGGATTCTTGGGCTGCAGTCTTTATCTATCAAAGGTATAGAAATATTTTCACTCTCTTAAATTCTAAGGTTGCAAATGAGAAGTCTGATATCTGTCTAATTCTCTTCCTAAGAAAACTTTTTTTACTATATTGAAAAATTGGTATGATTTTAAATTTATACTAGTTCAAATAGGTCTCTAGGATATGTATATATGCATTTCTCTTTTTAAATTTTTTAATTTATTTTTTCATTAAAATTTTACTTAGTTAACATATAGTGCAATATTGGTTTCTGGAGTAGAATTCAGTGATTCATCACTTACATACAATACCCAGTGCTCATCACAACAAGTGCCCTCCTTAATACCCATCCCCCATCTAGCCCATCCCCCCTGCGTGCCTCTTTAAAAAAAAAAAAAAAGTTCATCAAAAACTAATGATGTAATGTATGGTGATTAACATAACAATAAAAAATTTTTAAAAAGTTTTCTTGGAACTCACTCACCATTTTAAATTTGAAAATTCAAATTTTATTATAGCTTGGAATTTTAAAAAAATAATCTTTTAAATGTTTGCTTCTTCACTTTTTGTTTCTTTTAAAACTGTTTCTAGCTTGCATCTAGACCATATTTGGTCTCTTCTATGTGCCTTAGTATTTCTTATATTTTTATTCATCATCTATTTCATTGCATATTTTTCTATCTTATGAAATATGCTCTCTATTTGACCTAACAGCCTAAGTTGTTTTTTCATCTGTGACAATTTTATAACTTTTTCTGTGATATTTTTAAAATCTCCAATCAAGTTTTACTTTAACTTCCAGAAACTCTTTTTCTGCCCTCTACTGCTGTGTTTTAAGGTTTTTCATTTCATTTTTTGTGTATACATGTCCATCCATATATACATACATATTCTTCCTTTTTTTTTTCCCAAATCCTTTTTTTTAGGCTGTCACATTTCCTTAACTGGCTTGATATCTTTCTTTGTCTTTGGATGTCCGTTGAATTAGGACTCCTAATCACCTGAGTACTTTAAGATGGAATTTCTTGTGCAATGTTGAACCAGCAGGTAAGCTTACTTGGTCATATCATTGAAGTGTATGAGGAGAAGTCTCCCTGTTCTCAAAAGTAAGCTGGAAGGGGCTACTCTGATCAACACTTCAACTTTCTACTGGCATCAGTGGCAACAGGCAGCCTCTCCCAGAGCTGCGTGCAACAACTGGGCAGGTGTAGTCCTGTCCTTCACTAGATGCCTGCTTCTCCATCCCGGACCTAGGGTCCTACAGCCAGTTTCATCTGCAGACGCAAGCATCTTTCCGTTCCAAAAACCTTCAGTATCATTCCCCAGCTTCACAAACACTGACTGACACCTATATCTTCTTTTAGAACTCAAAATCCTGTATATCTGAGACTTCCTCCAGTTATTCTCCCAGCTATTTAGAAATTCTCACAGTTATTTTGAAATTGTACTCCTCAGCAGAATGTTGAGATCGGGTTAAGAGCAACAGGACCTAGTGATAGAGTTTCTGAAAACCACGGATTAAATGACTGGATTTTAATCCAAGAGCAAGAGGAATGCACTGGGTTTTAAACAGGTGAGTGAATGTGATAAAATCCATAGTTTAAGAAGAAATATTCCAGCTTCAGTCTGGAGAATATCCTTGGAGGCAGGGAGACTGGTTGTAATGGAGACTCTAAAGGCCTAGATTAGAGGAGAGATAGAAGCAAAATGCAAATATATTTGAGTGTTGTTCAGGTGCACAATCAGTAAAACTTGGTGCTAGATCAGCTGTTGGGACTGAGAGAGAGAAGGACCTGATCAGACTTCTTATTGGACTGGTGGATGGCTAAGACTTCACTGAGGCATAGAATACACTAGGGATCTCAGGTTATATTTATTTGAAAGTGATTTTTCCTCCTATCCTCTTACACCCATGCAGCAACATATTTATAGGCCTAAATTCCTAGAGGAGGACTGATTATATTACATTGCATGTGCATTTGAATCTTGATACATATTACCACATTGCTCCCTTAAAAGTTGGGTTTTGTTTGGTTTTGTTTTGTTTTTGGTTGATCTGATATATGAAAAATGATGTCTCGCTGTCAGTTTGATTTTTACTTTTTTTTCTTTTTGGGGAGTTAGGATGTTTAGAAGACTAAAGGTAGGTAGGTAAGTAGATAGGTAGATAGATAGATAGATAATTCTATTAATATCCCTGTTCAGTTTTCTATTGGCTTTCTTTTCCTTATTGATTCTTAAAGTTCTTTACAAATTAGGAGATCAGGACTTTGTCCTATGCATTGTAAATATTTTTGCCAGTTAAATGTGTGGCTTATCATATATAGAAAGTTTTAATTCTAATGCAGCCAGATTGGTCAATTTGTTTCTTTTATGACTTCTGAGTTTTTTATAATGCTTAGAAAAGACTTCCATAATTATTTCATAATTATTTACACGTCATCCTCCCATTTTTTATCTAATATTTTTATAATTGCATCTTCAAGCTTAAATATTTAACTCATATGAAATTGATATTAATGAAAGAAGATAAGAATCCACAGATGCCTACTTAAGGCCCCAGCACAATTCACTGGATAACCCATCATTTCCTCTTCTGCTTTAAAACTGTCTTTTTTTAAAACTATAAAGTAAATTTCTATACATATGCATCTCTATTTTTATATTCTCCATTCTGTTCCATTGAGCCCATCTATTCTTGTGTTAATCAAAACTGTTTCAATTATTGTGAAGTTATAATGTATTTATTTTCTATTGATGCTTATCCCATTCATCACTCTCATTTTTTAATAGATATTCTTACAGGTTTATTTCCGACATAAACTTTAGAATCAGATTGGTTTGAAAGAAGCTCATGTTGGTATTTCTATTAAATTCAGTTTAATTCCCAGATTTTTAGATTAATTTTGAGAAATCTGTTATCTTTATGATGTTGGGTCTTCTTTAATAAGTAAAGATAATTGTCTTTATTCACTTATTCATTTCTTTTTTTTCTTTCATACATAAAACTGAGAACTTTCTGATTTTTTTGCATGAAAGAAAATGATTGATTCTTTAGTCACTTAACTCTAGTTAAGAGCTGTAGAGTTGATTCTCTTTGATTTTCCACATATACAAGCATATCATTTGCAAATGATAATTTTGCTTCCAGTTTCTATAACTCTTTTTTTTCTTTCTCTTGTCTAATTGCATAGGCCAGTAACTCCGTAACAGTGTCAAATAATAGTGATGACCATGTATGTTCTTTTTCTGTTTTCCATGACTTTACTGGCAAGGCCTTAGATGTTTAACAAATAAACATTTTATCAGCTTTCAGCAGAGATACCTTACACCGTTTCTGTACTTTCCAATTCTCCTGGGCTTTCTTTATTGGCTTTCTTTGTCCAGTACCTTCAACCCTGAAAATCCCTACATTTGTTTAAAGATAAAAAAAACTAAATTCTTCTTCACCTATTGTTTCCAAAGGAAAAACTGGAGTAGAGGGCAGGAAGAAAGAGGAGCTTGCTAAACTGCACAACAATGGCCAAAACATAGGGTTAGAGAAAGTTCCATCTAGCTGAGGGAGTCCCTCTCTACAGAAGGAAGAACCGGAGGGTGGGGAGGAGTCGGGGCCACCCCCGCCCCCAGCCCCACGTCGGTGCCACCCGCGGAGATGAAATGTGAGCCCGGGTGGCCCAGGACTCAGGAGCGGGCTGCTAAGTCTTCCGCCTGAACGCCGCGGTCAGAGACAAAGAGACCTCGGTCCCAGCGCAACCCCGCGCGGGCCGGCCCGGGCTCCCCTCGAAGGCTCCCAGGGCAATGGCCCCCCCGCGATCCTCGTCTCGGGAATGCTGACCTCTCCCTCTGACCGCCCTCCAGCCCCTCCGCGTCTGGGGCTCTCCTTTCGTTCCCAGCCCCCTTTCCAGTCTGTCTGTCCGTCGGTCCTGGCGCGTAACCTCCGGCCACCGGCTTGGATGGACGCGCGGAGGCTGCCCGGGTGTCCAGGGATCTTGCTTCCGAAGTTGGTCCTGCTCTTTGTCTACGCAGGTCAGTGGCTTGGGGAGGCGAGAGAGGGGAAGGGGACTTGGGACTGAGCCTGCGTCGCCCTCGGGGCAACGCGGGTAGGGCGGGACGCACGGGGACCTTTGTGGGAGGGCCAGCACTGTGTGGTCCCCGCCGGGTAGCCACAGAAGCCGGTGCGCCGGGACCCTCGGCTCGACCTCCACGCGTTTTTGTTTTGTTTTGTTCCTTTTCTTTAACTTTCCCCTTTTTTCCTTTTCGCTTCCTTTCTCTTTCCGCAAGCAACTTAAAAATCCCAGTCACACAGTTAGGGAATTTTACTCTCTGGATAGCATAAAAGTTATCCAATCCTATTCACGACTCGGGAATCTGAGGGTTGAGGGCAGAGACTGAAGGTGGGAGAAAAGCATCTTTAAAAAGCACCTGAGATTAGAGGTATTTGCTGAAGTTTTAAAATAAACTAATGTGGTGACTTTTCCATTTCAGAGTAGGCTACCCCCTGCCCCTGCTACACCCACATTCTGAATATTTCTGAATTAAAAGCTTTAGACCTTTGGGTTTCTTCTTCAGATCATTCTCAAGGGTAGTAGTCTGGGTAATTGGATGCTTTGAGTTCAAATATAAAGTTTTTGAGGGGTGTAAATTCAACCAGAGACTAATCTGTTTTCATTGATTTCGTTAAGCACTGTTTATAAGTGAAAGGGATTTCATTTCCCTCCTTCTAATTATTCTTCCTGAGCATTGCTAATAATTGATGGAGCAAAGCGGTTTTCTCGTTTTGTACTGAGATGGAGCTCAAAATGACCTTCACTGGTTATTCATATATAAGGTTAATCATATGGTTTTGCATCTGCTTTGTATTCATAAAACAAGCTAAAAGCAAAGTTGTTTGTAAAGTGTTTTTATGTCTCTCACTTCCAAGGACAAAAATCACAGACAGTAGTAAATTTATGTAGCACTGATTTAGCTTTTGATACTTACAAAGATATTGCAACTGAAATGAAGATGTTCTTCAACATTGTTACTGAACATCAAGAGAATCGAACTCATTCAACCTTGCCAGAAATGACTCCCCAAACTTCTATAGAAATTTTCAATTTGTACACTAAAATGTAAATTAGTAGCTGTCTATAAGTTATGTAAAAGATATTTTATTGCAAGGAAAATGCTGACTTTCAAATACAAAAACTTACAAAAGTAGGAAAAGTACTTCCTATTTAATGAGGAGAAACCACATTCTAACCTGTTTACAATGCTTATTTCTTTTACTTACAGTGTGTGAAGTTTTCAGAATTTGAGAGACTGAGACAATTGCATTAATACTAGTTTTATATTAAAATCTTATTAGTTCCCTGAAGCTATGATTCTTTCTACCTCCTCTGTTTATCCAAAGGAAAAAAAAATAAAAAAATAGAACACGACCTCACTCATCTTTACTCAGTCGCGCCCTTGAACAACAACTTATTCTTTTGTCTATTTTGTTCCCTGTGGTAAACCGAAAGCTTCTAATGTGCACACTTTTCCTTCCTTTCCTCCTGTGCCCCCAGGGCTAGTTGCACAACCCCCCGGGTTCAGGAAATCTGCAGAGCTGGCTGGCAACAAGTTTGGTTAGTTTAGAAAGCTTTCCTCCATTCATTTCTTCTCTCCTCCCCCATCCCTCCCTAGGAAGCTACAAAGTAATCACAAGCCAGTAATACTGAATTGACATACTGTCTTTGATAAGAAATGTTTAGCTAATGTGTTCTTTCGTGTTAATTCCTGAACTCTTCACTTCAGAAGCCCTTTTATGCTTGCTATATTTATTTACGCAGTATTTATTGAGTGAGGTATTTTGCGTGATGTATAGGACAGAAGCCATGCTCTGAGTCTTGTCTGGGAGACAAGGCGTGCCTACTTTAATGTATAAAAGGCTGTGCCCTAGAAGTACAGCTGTGTGCTGTAGGTGTTCACGGGAGGGGACCTCGTCGCTGGCTTAAGAGTGTAAACTCTATGAAGATGATGTCTGTCTGTCTTGTTCAGCGTAATATCCAGAGACTAGCAAAATACCTGACCCACAAGAAGAGCTCAATAAATATTTGCTCAGAGGAACTGAATTAAGGAGGGATTTTAGGAACTAGACCTTTGATAGGGAAGCCTTGGACATAAGGGAATGGAGTAGGATATAATGTGAACAAAGGCAAAAACCATGAGATACCTATTTGCAAAAGTACATGATTCATTTTGGTTGGAACTAAGAGATGTGGCTGGAAGTGAGGACTGGAGTTAAGTGGGGAGACGATGCAGCTATACTAGTTGAGACACCCTGTTAAATGAATTGCCAGCTTTAATGGGACAAAAACCTAAGTAGATGCATTGCTCATAGCCTGAATTATTTTCCCCCAAAGCAAACGCATTAAATTCATGTTGCATTCATTAAGGAGGTAAGAGCAAAGTTTCTCTACCTAAAGCATCATGTTTTGCTGTGGAACCACCTTTGGAAAGAGACCCAGTGAAGTTTATATTATCATCCAACTCCCAATGCAGGCGACAAAGACAGGATTTGGCCAAGGTTTTACCTTCCCCGGGCCTCAGCCAGTGACTTCTGTCCCCTCCCTTTCCTTCCTCTCTTATCCTCAGCTGTAGCTTACAAGAACCTTTTCTGAGCAAGTGCTTGCGGCCAGATGTTGCTTTTCCTGTGCTTCACATTCCTTAAGGCGGGGTGAGGGTTGGAGAACCTTCTTCCAGATCATGCTTTTAATTAAAGTCACTGAAGAAAGTTTCCACTGGCTATTTGTCAAGGATATTAACTTGAATATTAGAAGTAATGTTGTTTATCTTCTGAAACAATTGGAATGTTCCATTCTTTACAAATGAGAAAATGCTCTGGTATCTTCCAAATCTGATCTTCATAGAATTATTCTGAAATAAACTGGAGAAAGCAACTAACATTAAAATAAGATTTGAGGTGTGGTCAAAACCTGAGTTTGGAAATGTGATTGTGAATGTATTTGCCGTACTATTAAATCTGCCCTTTTCAGTTGTTTAATTCTGGGAAGTTGACAGGAGTGCTGGAAAATGCCATAAAAAATAATGAACAATGTGTGACATGATCTTGATGTTTGCTGCAGGTATAATCCAGCTTCTTGGCTACAAGATAATGGGCTTGGTTTCCTGTAGCATTGGTTCAAAATATTTTGATAACACCATGTCCTTACAACAGTAGTAATTGGAATACAATAATAGTAATTGGATCTTTGATATTCATGGAGAGCTGAATAAGATGTCACTATCATAGGCATCATGATATTTTTTCCTCTCATTTCTTCTTACGACATCTCAGAAGAAAACATTAAGGTAGAAATAAAGTCAAGGGGAAAAATACGAGTGTTTTCACTTGCTCTACGAAGGCCATGCAGTATTGACAAAGGTGAATGAACTTTTGATCACATCCATTTGTCAAAAATCATTCTGCCAGGGAGGTGATTTAAAAACAAAATCTGAATTTTCCTTTCTAGGTAAATCAATCACATGGACATACAGACGGAGTGTAACATAGTTCACTTTTCAGTTATGACTTGACAGGCAAGCAAAAGTGTTCCATAATTTAGTTCATAGTTGATGTTACCTTTAGAGAGTGAGCTGGAAAGGACTTATTTTGTGATTCTTAAACACCATAACTTAAATTACCAGCCTATAACTTAATGTTTTCCTAGTCATGTACCTGAAACTCACATATCCATTATAATTTATACCACTGAGTATAACTGATAATCTTAACATAAATCATTGAGGTAGCACAAAGAATTTTAAAAGCCAGGGTAACTTTTATTCAGCATTTTGGGTTTAATTTTCATTACCCAAAACATAGGGAAAAAAAGACAGTAATTTGGCTTTATCAGCTCCAACAAGTTCCTTTTACTCAGAAAATACCTTTTCCTCTTCCCACAGTGCTGTTTCATAACTTATTGATTCTTAAATCTGGCATTAAATAAATTCTTAATTATTTACAAGTTAGTTATCTACAGGAACCTCTTCCTACAACTAACTGATTATCTTCCAATCCAGATGGCTTGACAAGATATATATGCAGACTAATTTGTGTAACCATATGTGTGCAAAGTGTAATTATTAAGATAAAAAAGTGTAGAGAAAGGATAACATATAATACACTGTCATGAAAATATACATTATTTTAAAATTATCTCCAGTTGACTTTATACATGTCAATCACACTTTCCATAAAATGAAGTTAATTGGGAGTACTACCCTAAAGTCAAGACTTTATCATTTCGAGATTATTATTAAGAACTCTATTTAAAAAAAGATTTCTATTGAAAAATTGAATGACTGATTCGTTGGATCATTCATTTCTCCTTTCATTGTCTCATTCAACAATTCTAACTACCAATTATGGTACTTGATCAGGAAATTCAAAAAAGAATGATCTTTGCCTCTTCTAGATTTATGTCCAGGAGGGAAGGAAGACTCGTTTAGATGCTTACACATGTCTTGGAATTCTGAGTACGTACAGTGAATATCTAAATGCACTGAAGAGTGGTCTTTGAGGGTGAGATGTGAAATAGAAGACTTTTTCATGCAGCTGTGATTTCAGAACTGTAAAGGACATATGTGGTGTTTATGTTGCAGAGGATTGCCTTGCTCAGTGTGGGAAAGACTGCAGATCTTACTGCTGTGATGGAACCACACCCTACTGTTGCTCCTACTACGCTTATATTGGGAATATCCTCTCGTGAGTACTTTGGCGCTCTTGATGCTCTTCCCATTGCTCAGTTATGTTCTCACAAAGCACTACGTTATAGTTAGGGGCAGAAATTTTGAGAGTCGTTATTGACATAAAATCTTCACGGAGATACTAAACACTCATCACTATCTAGTGTGTTATATTATTTGACAAAATGTGCAAATTGATACACAAAATAAGCTGCTTTTATTAGAAGGGAATTAAAAAGTATCTTCTGACTGCTTAATTTGTGTTCCAGAATAATAATGGTTTTAGTCAACTGCATTCATATTATTGATCATTTTTTAACATTGTAAATTATATGCTTTTGTCTGCTTTGTTGAAGGATTTATAAGCTAGAATTTGTCATTTAATTATGGCTAGTTTATTTTGCCATGTATTTGTCTAACCCATTCAGCAGATATCAGGGAAAGGAGACATTATGAATAAAAAACAGTTGAGATATGAAATGTCAATTTTCTACATAATGCATAGTAAATAACTTCAAGAAATAAGTTTAGAGCCCAAGAAAGGCCATCAAGAATGTAAAGGGGTAACCAACTACAAACATCAATGAAACATACACACATAGGATGTGTTGAGCATTTCCCCATAACAAATTAAGAATGTATTTTGGAGGAGCACCTGGGTGGCTCAGTTGGTTAAATGTCTGACTCTTGATCTCAGCTCAGGTCTTGATCTTGGGTCACGAGTTCAAGCCCCACGTTGGGCTTCACACTGGGTGTGGAGCCTATGCAAAAAAAAAAAAAAAAAAAAGAATTTGTTTTGGAGTTGCTTCTGGGCAAAGGGAAATGGAGAAGCAAGAACCACCTTCAGGGTTGTATGTCTGAAAGGTGTACAAATCTCAGTCCTTCTACACACATCTTGAAGTGGAGAAATCAGAAAATTAGGAATGTTAAGAATTTTCGGAGTCAAAAATCACCCATGGCTTTCCAATAACAGTAAGAGTCTAGCTTCTCAGACTAGCTCCTTAGTTTTTACTTTTCAAGTGAATATCAAGATGATTTGGGAGCTGTTCTGTGGTGGCTTAACTCCTGGCCTGTGAAGGCTTTAGTAGAAACAGGAAAGATTAGGCATGAAGGGAAATGTGCCTGGCTATTTCAGGGCTGTGTCCACTCATATGGCTTATAACTCATCCTCCATTCTGAGGCCAGAAAACCTGGTACCACATAACCTTCCTAGAATCAAAGTTGGGGCTGTTATTAGAGATCAAGTCTCTCTGAATAAGGCCAAAAAGAATCATATTTCAGGATGCTCTTGAAGTCTATCATGGCTATATAAGAAATGGTAGGCTGTAATAAAGATTGGTGAGTGGAATTTTAAGCATTCTTTGAAATGCAAAATAAGCCCTAAATAAAATGAATTTTTTCTCATGGGAATCTTGTTGAAAATGGGATTAAGTCCCCTTTTTACATTAGAGATCAGTCAGAATGATATTTACAAGAACTAATCAGTTCAGAATACCCTGAATATAAATATATAATGATATTTCACATTTGTATATCATTTCTCACTTTTAAAGTAATTTAAAATACATTATTACTGAATTCCATTTCTATTTTTGAGTGGATTCCACATGCCAGCTATTTGCTGCTTTGGGGAGATGTTTAAGTGGGCCCAGCAGGTGGTATAGATTTGAGGAAACTGGCTTCAGAGGGATTCTGTGATTCTTTGGTCCCCTGGCTCCTGGTCCCACCTGCTAATGTCCATCATGGTTTGTATTGTGCCCTCATTTCTCACCTCATAGCTACCTCTACCCTAGTAAATATATAGAGAAGACAAAATGACTTAATTAGAACTTAAGAAATTTAAATGTATAGATGTGCTTTGTATGTTTTATATTTGCATTCACATTTACATTTTTATGGCACATTTTAGTTTTACCCTTGGTTAAAGTAAAGAATTAGTTGAACTGATATATTTATCTGGGTTCTTTGGGCCATGTACTTGTTAAGTTTGAAAAAAGGAATTGTGTTTTGAGTGGGGGGAGAGGAAGAAAAACAGATGGCATTATATTTCAGGTTGTTAAAACTGAATTTTCTGTTCAAAATAGAAGCCAAGTAAATCCTTTGCTAAACAATTCTTAGGAGAAAAAAAAAAAAGAGAGAGAGAAGCTTTAAAGTGTTTTCCCCCACTGAATAAAGGAGAATACATTTTCAGGATTTCCACTTATTGTTTAAGATTTGAAAAGAGTTCTTAACTCCACCCAAGGCTTTTTTTTCTTTAAGTTGGGGTAGGGGGTGGCGAGTAGATAGGGAGAAAAGTCATTCCAAGAATGCTTACAAAAGTTCTTTCATGCACATGTTTTCAAATATTGCTATTTTGGAACTCATAAACTACACTTCCTCTCTTCCAAGTATCCAGGCACATTCTTACTAAAATCATTTTAATCATCTTAACAGAAAATTAAATCTTTCTAGTTATTAGAAAAGTAATAAGGAAGAAAGCAATAAACATAATGGAATGTTATGTATCCTAAATGACTAATTTTATAAATTGGTTATAATTTGGTTTCTATTTTTGTTTGTTTTCAAAATAGAAGATATCTTGGCTCTGTTTAAAATGAAGTAAAAAGAGCGCTCGCAAAATACAATTTGGGTCATTCTAGACTGTTCACAAGTTGGTATGGGAAGGTACACTCAATCCTCATTGCTGAGGCCCCTCTAAAATAATCAGAATAGAGATGTTTAGCCCTTAACTCTGTTTACTTCAACTCTCCTTTCTGTTTTGCAAGTTAACCACGAAGGCTCATTTTATAAAGAGATCACAAGAGCTAACTTTCAACTTACCTTTTAGTTGAGAAGTCTTATTTTACTCAGATCCCTCCTTTGTAGACACTTTATATTCTAAATATGAGTTAATTTTGACAAATAAATTCAGATTATACATCACCACATTTTTTTTCTTTTTTCAGTTAAAAATTCTTAATTTTACTTATGTCTCATGAAAACCTTTAAAAATTAAACTTTTAATAGCGTATCTACTTTTTAACTGAAATATAACTGGCATATAACATTATATTAGTTTCAGGTGTACCACATAATGATTCAGTATTTGTATATATTGCAAAATGATCACCGCAATAAGCCTATTTAACATTAGTTGATTTAAAATAGCATATTTACCTTTGGTCATTATGGTTATAGATAATAAGCTCAATCTAGAAAAATAGTACCATTTTCCAGAATTTAAGAATGCTTTTACAGAAGTCAACATATACTATCCAATCAGTTATTTACAAATACATATGGAGTGCCCATTAATTACCATGGCAGTATGGATTCTGGGATCCAAAAATGAATAAATGATATAACTTGACTTCTAGGATTTCACAATCTAATAAGAGAAGAAAGTGTAAACCAATAATTCTAATTCAGTGAATTAATCTATAAAGTGCCATTGGAGGGCCAGGAAGAGAGAAAACAGCTATGTCTTTGTGTGTGTATGTGTGTGTTTCGAAAGAAATGTTTAGAGAAAGTCTCATAAACATGACATTGGATCAGAGTATTGAAGGAAGAGTAGATATTTACATAAATGGACAGTCAAGAAAGGGAGGTACAGGGTGCCTGGGTGGCTCAGTTGGTTAAGCGACTGCCTTCGGCTCAGGTCATGATCCTGGAGTCCCGGGATCGAGTCCCGCATCGGGCTCCCTGCTCGGCAGGGAGTCTGCTTCTCCCTCTGACCCTCCTCCCTCTCATGCTCTCTGTCTCTCATTCTCTCTCAAATAAATAAATAAAATCTTTAAAAAAAAAAAAAGAAAGGGAGGTACATTCCAGAGAGAGAGACTCTCAGTTGCAAAGGCAAAGATATAAGAAAGGAAAATGATCAGTTTGGGAAAACCGTGTCATTCAATGTCGCTAGAGAGTGAAGGTTAAACTTTGAATATGGCAAATGAGTACATAGGGAAGAAAAAGATAGGTCCTGACTTTCACATGCTTTTATTGGTAGATTACATACTTCTATTGACCGGTCATACCTAACAAAACTGAAACAAAATACTCCATTATTTTTCTGGAAATAAGATAGCTGGTTTTATATAGAAATGACACATTCTTAGACATCACTATAACAAGGGACACAGGTGAGAAAGGCCAAATGGACATTATTTTCTTTATGCCATAGAGAAAGGACTTGGAATAAACACTTTGTAATGTTGCACTATTTAGAACAACATGACAGGTTATGTGACCGTGGAATTATTTCTCCATTTTTGACATATTTCCTCACAGGGGTAACTACCTGAAGATTAAAAGCCTCACTATGTTTCAAAGTGAGGATTGGGCCAATTCAAGAAGTAAACAATTCCTCTTCAAGTTGATTCTCAAATATTTCATTCAGCCACTCTTGCCCATGAAAAATAAACATCTGTGATGAATATGGAAAGGGATATTTCAATTTTTGAGCTGATTAATTGACATTTTCAAGAGAGACGATCCAGCATGAAGATGTGGTTGTAGAGTACTCTTTAGAATTGGAAGAATTCAAAGGGAGAGAGGGGGTCATTGAGTGGCTAATTACTGTTAGCAATGGAACTAAGTAAAAACAGGACTTTATTGGAAATGAAGGGAAACTGCTATGTGAGGAAAAAAAGAATTGCCCAATATTGAATATTAACCCAATAATGCCTAGGTTGGACTTAGTGAGCCAGATAACAAGATATAAGATTTAATCCTTTTACTCAAAAACAGATTTTTGCTCTTCCAGTTTGCCTCTGTAAAATGCAGCTCTGTCTAGGGATTTCAGAGCACCATCCGGTCAACACAAAATCCCCATGGGGGAAAAAAAAATCAAGAGGAAGAACTAATAATGGAGATCCTGGTGGGATTAAGTTTCTTTTCTTCTCAATGAAACGTGAAAGATGTATTGCACACAGTTTTGCAAGGACAGCTAATAAATATCACCACTGTGATTTTAGAGCCATATTATGCATGGAAGCAAAACCAAGTTAAAAAGATAAAGGTTTCATATTTTCAAATGGCATTTGAAGTCCTTTGCTCATTAAGTAGCTCAGCATTCTGAATAAAACACATGAGGCTCTTCAAATACTGACTGGAACATAATGCATTTGAAAGGCTTTTGGTATTGGTAAAAACATCATTTAAGTTAATTAACTTAAAATATTCTTAGTACTTAGATATTAAAAAAACAACTCTGAAAGGTGCTTACTGAGCAAATAGAAATTTGTGGGGGGTCTTATTTTTAATCATGAGACAAAGATAATAATTAATATAATGTTAAAACAAATATGAATTTGATTTCAAATGTAGTAACAAATTATGTTTAATACAAGAATTAAGTCAGTGTTTCTCAGAAGCCATTTATATTTTATGGGTTATTTTATTAAGAGCAAGTATAAACATCTAGAAATCTAAAACTCTTCTCAGTCAAATTTATATTCTATTTCATCATAATTGCCTTTGTAAATTAAGCTTAAATGTCAGAAACATAATTTGTTTTTAGGAAGAAATTAAGTTTCTAGAACATGTTCTCAGGAAATTATAAATATGAATAGAGATATTCTATGTTCTACACCAGGTTCTGGGGGGATATAGCCTTGAATCAAACATGGCTCTTGCCCTTGAATTGTTTATAAGCTACTGGGGAGCATAGACCTATAAGAGATAGTTTAATCTACTAGGAGAAGCACAAAATGCAGTGGAATTAGGTCCAAGTTTAGGGTCCTAGGAAGGCTTCTTGAAAGAGAATAATTCTAAGATTAACCTTGAAAAGCAATTAATAAAATTCATTGCTTATTTAGAGTTAAAAAAAAACTAGCAAACTAAGAATATAGAGGAAAATGTCTTCACCTTATAAATATCTCAAAACAAAGACCACACCTACCAAAAATACCAAAAATTTAGTGGTACAATATTATAACCTTTCTCCTTAAAGGCAACTGTAAGGCAAGCTAGCACCTTCTATTCAGCATCCTACTGCTCTGGTCAGTGTAACCAACAAGGTAAGTTAAAAAGAGGTGATAAGAATTGGAAATGAAGGAGCTAAATTGTTATTATTTTTAAATGATATGATTGCCTCTACTCCTCGGACTATAAAAATGAATGAGAACTCACCAAGATTGCATCATGCAAGCTCAGTGTACAAAAATTAGCGCATTCCTATATATCAGCAACGTTCAGACAATGTAATATTTATGTATACACAAATCTCACTTACAGCATCAAAAACTATAGGATACCTGGTCAGAAATCCAACAGTAATACATGTATGGCGTTTATGGAGTAATATAAATATATAAAAATTTCAAGGGATGAAAAAGACGCCTGAAGAAATTAAGAGATTTATCAAATTGTAGATGGGAATACAGTAAGGATGCCAATACTGGGATATGTCAGTTCTTCCTGAACTCCATGTAAATTCGGTAGAATTCTAATCAAAACCCATTTTTTGGACCATTTTTTTGTTGACTTTGACAAACTGAGCCTCATGTTTATGTGGGACAGTAGGAAAATAAAAGACAGATATGAGAAAGAACAAAGTGAGGAGACATGCCTTGGAGACATCAAGATTTATTATAAAGTTATAGAAAATAAATGGTGTGATATTGGTTCACAGATAAACCAATAGAATATAGAACTTAGAGACTGACTCATGTATATATGGGAATTTGATAGATAACAGATGGCATTACAAACCAGTGGAGGTGGATAGATTATTTAATAAATGGTGCATTAGCTATCCATATGGGTTAACATTAAACTAGATCACTCCATCACACCCCACCCAAAAGCCTATTCCTATTGGATTAATTACATAAATGCAAGAAGCAAACGTTTACAGCTTTTTAAAAAAGAAGAATGACATTATGGTATCAGGATAGGAAAGATTTCTAAAATAAGAGAGAAAAGCACAAATAAAACTACTAAAACGAAAAACCAAAATACCGTATACTTTAGATTTTTATCTCCATGACTTATTTATTTTGTAAGTGGAAGTTTGTATCTCTTAATCCCCCTTTATCTATTCCATCCATCTCCACCCCTGAGAACTATATACTTTTAAATGGTGAGTTTTATGGTATATGAATTATATATCTCCATTGAAAAAATTTTTACTATATAAGGCAACAGAATTCCAGAGACAAAGCATAAGGCAAATCCCCCACTTGGAGAAGATATTTGCAATTCATATGACTCACAAAAGATTAAGATCCAGAACACTAGATAGGAAAATGGGCAATGTGTGTACACAAAAAAAGTAACAGAGCAGAGAAGTGGAAGGCAATAAACATATGGAAGATGCCCCACCTTGCTAGTTAAGCAGGGACCTGAAATACCATCTCGCACCTGTCAGACTATCAGTGCTCTTAAGTCAGACCGTGCTGAGCCATGTGAGCCAAGGTGAAGAAGGGGACTCACACTCCCGGTGGAAGAACAGAAACTGTTATCAACACATGGGGAGCAAGCGCTGTCAAGAGGAAGATGGGCATACTTTGGGGTTTACCAATTCTTCTTCCACATATATTCCCTACAAATTTTCCAGATCTGCAAAAGGTGATTTTTGTCATATTGGTGGACATGTTAAACTAGAAAACATTGGAAGCAACCTAAATTTCCATCAGAAGAAAATGGATAAATAGGGTGTGTTCATACAACGGAATGGGATACAGCAATTACAATAATTCTGTGCATGATAATGTATCATTATAGTAAGTCTCAAAACTGGCAATGCTGTGTGAAAAAAGAGCTAACAGAAACAGTGTGCAAAACATGGTACTATTTGTGTAAAGTTGAACACATAAAATAATTCTGTGTGTTACTGGAAACATGGGCATGTGGTAAATGTGTAATTATCTGAGGGAGAGAAGGATATACATGAATTTTAGGATTTCCCAAGACTGAGAGGTTTCCTAGAATGCAGAATTTTCACTGCTGCAATGGGGACAGTCCTTGGCAAACTGGGACAAGTTGGTCACCTAGGGAGAAGAACAGGGAGGAGGCCTTCAGTTCTAGTATTTTATTACCGAAAAAATTAAAGAACTGAAGCAAATATACATTATGAACATGGAATGAGTTTGGGTGGGGAGTATGTGGGTGTTTTATATTATTATCCGTAATTCTTACATATTTGAAAATCTTTCAATAAAAAGCAGGAAGTAATTAAGCCTGATGATCGCTGGAATGGAATCACCTGGACACCTGTGATTCTGAGACCAGTTCTGTTGTGTGGGTTTTCCAGCGCCACCAAGCGATTAACTCAATTCTGACTCTATGTGGAGACAGCATCAGATCCCACAGGTGAAGGCCTCAGTCCTCCAAAACCCCCTTCCACTTCAGCCATCAAAGGCAAGTCCAGGTTGTCCTCTATGCTTCTGACCGACCAGGTATAGACTGGAAGTTCCAACGACCCCCTCCTTGGGTTTGATTAATTTGCTGCAGTGGCTCACAGAACCCAGAGACCCATTTTACTTACTTTATTATAAAAAGATATAACTCAGCCACAGCCAGATGGGAGAGATGCCCAGGGCAAGCCAAGGGTAAAGGGCTCAGAGCTTCCATGTCCCCCTAGCACTCCACTCTCCCCAAATCTCTGTGTGTCCACCAAACCGGGAAGCTCTCCAAACTCTGTCCTTTTGGGGTTTTATGGAAGCTTCATGACAGAGGCATGATTGAACTCAATCTCCAGCCCCACTCCCCTCCCCAGAGGTTGGTGGGTGGGACTGAAAGTTCTAAACCTCTAATCACAGGGTTGGTTCCCCTGGCAACCGCCCCCAGCCTCAGGTGCTTTCTGAAAGTCACCTCATTAACCTAACAAAAGACACCTTTAGGAAATTTCAAGGATTTTAGGAACTCTGTGCCAGAAATAGAATGAAGACCATATGTGTATTTCTTCTTGTAAGTATCGCAGCATCTTGTTAACATGCACCTTCTGGTTTAGTAGGTGTGGGGTGGTACCTGAAAATCTGCAATTTGAACAAATTCCCAGAGGATGCCGATGTGGCCCTTCCTCTGCACACTTGGGTGGGCAAGGCTGGTGCTGTGTGACAGTGCCCTATCCCACGGGATGAATGGTAGGAGAGATTAGGACTTGCAGACTGATGGAATGTGGGGCTAGCGATTGGGGCTAAAAGAAAGGAACAAGCCCAAATTTAATTCTGGAGCTTCCACTTTGGATGATTGGGTGGATGGTGTGCTGGGAACTAATAGGAAATATTCAAGAAGGTTCAGAAAGGGGAATTAATTCCGTTTTTAATTACGTTGCGTGGCGGAGAAGCAGGGGAGGAGTGGTAATCGGCTTGATAGCCTATAGGCTACGTTCAGTGGGCCTTCAACTGGTGAAATGTACTAATCTGAACTCAGTGGGAAGCCGGGAGCACTCACAGACAGATTTGAGAGTCCAAAGCCTAGAGGTGCCCTTTGAAAAAGGTGTAGAAGAGAGGTGTATGAAAGAGAACAGCAAGCCAACCGCAGAGCCCCAGGGAAAATCGGAAACACACTGTGATTTCTTCCCTTTCTATATTTAATCAGCCTTTTGAAAAGTGTTCTACATCTATTTCAGCCTCCCTTAAAGTATTTTCTATCCCTTCAAATTTCCTGCACCTCTGTGAAAATTGATCTGTTCTTCACTAATCAGCCTGAATATACCTCCTGTATAATGCCTTTGTTTTCTTCTATGTGCTTTTTGTGTTTTATATCATCTAAAAGATAGGATTCATGGCATTTCAGTTCATTCTGAATGGAATGTGTTGTCATAACAAAGCAATTTATGTGCTGGTCCATCTTTATTTACTCAGATGGTGCCCAAACAGAATTGACTCAATCTGGTCATATATCCCAGGTTTTAGGGGCTACCTTATTTAGGTAGAAACCTGAGTTTGGTATTGTAAGAGAGACTGTGCTTGGTGGTGGCAAGTATTATCAGAATGAAAGGAATTACCCTTTATTTAATGTGTTCTTTGTTCCACATGCTTAAAAATATATTCGTTTATTAATCTCCAGAAAAGCCCTCATGACCAAGGTATTATTATTCTTGAATGTACAGATGAGGAAGTTAAGGCTCAGAGCTAAGTAATTTGTCTAATTTTAAACAGCTGCCATGCAATGAGCTGGTGCTTGACCTCTTTCTGCCACTCCCCACTGGCTCCTGAAGATCTGAAGTTTTCAAAAGGGATGAATAGAAACTATTCATTGCTGTAAGACCTGTAAAGGCCTAAACCCCATGTTTTTGGGAAAGCCCTTTTTTACTCTTAATATCTGGATTAAATTCCCTCCCTTGTGCTGCCATAACATGATCCTTTCTCTACTCTGTTATTATTTCTCACTTTATTCCAGTTCCTAAATTATTTGTCCGCCCTTCCGGACTCTAGACCCTGAGGGGACAGGAAGCCAGTGTGACGATTTAGCATTGAAGGCACAGGGTGGAGCCAACTGTATGATCCAGAACAGACTGTTCCAAATGCAGGTCAGTCCTCCAATTACTCATGAAAAACCTGAGGTTTTGTGGGTTCTACCTAAATACATATCACCTGTATAAGTATTTGCTTAAATAAATCATAATTGGAAAATGTTGATGTCAGAGAATCTCTTTTCATGGAGTATAAATCAGGGATCATTCATGTCATGGTTTCTGTGTAGCCAGTCATCACTTTCCAGTCACACAATTTAGGATAAATTATAATCAGATGAGAGGGATAAGACTTCAAAGACCGACTTGATTATAACGATTTAACCTCTTGTCACATTTCTGGCGTGACCGTGATCCTTGAGTGATGCCGTGTCATCTGCCAGCCTGTAATTATTAAGGGAACGGCCTCCTGTGCAGCTCTCTTCACTTGCATAATTTTGGAGATAAAATGTTTTGTTGATCAAACTGAGGAGGGAAGAATTATGCACACACAGTGATTTTTATTGCATTCTATTGGGAGAATCCTGGGCGGCAGCTACTGGCCAGAACACAATGTCTTTAAGTTGTCTCCCGACTACGAAATGTTAGGATGAATACACCCATAACTAATGAAAATTTCAGAGGGCAATAATAACCTCATAAAGTGTAATAGGATTCCATCTGGAAGTGCCACGGGTGAAAGCCTTGGCTATTTAACCCATAGTAACTCAGAGACCAATGGAATTTCAAGTTTCGATATTCATTTTTAAGGAAAGAGGAAGAAGATCGATCTTACAGGTAACAGGAAGAATGCTTTGTTTATGCCTCTGCACACATCTGCCCCAAATAGAGAAAAACATGACAAATTACCTCAAACATACTCAGTCTGAATTCATGCTGTTAAAAAGGTGAGCAGAACTCTTTCTATGCTGCATTTTGCAAGAACTAAGTGCTACCTGTGGTTGCAAATGACCACCTGCACAGCGTTGATACAACATTTTTCCTCTCAGACACCAGGAATAATAGAGGATCAACCTCCAAAGTGTTACACATAGAGAAATACTTGAATTTAAATTTATCAAGTAAACGGCGATTGCAGTCTCAAGCAATACCCATCCTTACATTAAGTAAATAGACCTCTTTGCCCTTTGTCAGGTGGAATTAAACAAAAAACAATTCTTTGTGATTCTATTATTAATTAATAGTAGTCTTAGTGACAGGAAGTCATCGAAGAAAAACCAAGAATGTTTGTATTCACAAAAAAATGCGTTTGAGTTTTTCTTCTTTGCTGTGTAAACTCTGTTCTGCTAATATCACTGAGTCCCAGTGTATCAATTTGTAAAAAGGGAATGGCAGTAAGCACTTGCCTACCTCTCAGAATTTGGCTAAAGAATATATTTGTTTATAAAAGCATTTAGAAGAGCTCTGCACATTTTCCCTGTTATTAATGAAAATGCTGGGCTTTGAAAATGTCTGGAGCTTTGGAAAAGAGGAAACAGGTCGGGGGAGCAAAGTGCCTTCTCCATGGTCATTCAGAAATCCATGACAGACCTGAAGAGCAAATGCCACTTTGGGTGCAGGGCCTTCCCTGGTCCTCTGGACCAAAACATGGGCTTCTGTCCTCAGGAGAGCACCCTCAGCCTTCAATGAAATAAACGACCTTTTTAATCAAATGTGATTGCAGTCTAAAAACTGCAAAAGCAGCTAATTGAGTTCTCTGTTCTGCTGCCCAGCAATTGCTAAAAGCATAATACAGCCCAGTAAGTCATGTGCATTAAATAGACAAATCTGCCACGTTGCCCTAGGCTGACCTATGAATTAGAGAAGCCAACTCAAAAATGGGGTAAACAAGTCTAAATAAAAATATATAAACCTGATTTATTAAAAAAAAATCACACATGTAATAGCAAATATCAGGGGGGCAATGATTTGCTTTACTAAACAATTCATTATGGAGCTCCAATTAATTCGCCTTTCAAAATTTATTTTATTCACAACTTTGCAGAAATATATATTGTACCTAAGGCTGGTGCATCTCCATTGATGATATGTCAGTAATTAAGGCACAAAACAGTGTTCTAACTGCTGGCCATTTCAACAGAGTGATCACAGTACTCTATAGATTTGAGTGTGCCTTTGCATGTAAAAGTTTAGAAATGCCCTGATTAGGCTTTTTAAAAAATTTCTTAATCAGCAGTTCTCTCAATGTAAGTCAGTGCTTATAAGACAAGAATAAAAAACGCAATGACTTGCCTCTGATGATATTATACATAACCTACATTTTGCAACAATCGCCAGATTGAAAATATTTTCAGTGGTAGTGAATAAAATGCCAGATGGCATGCTGAATAAAAAGTCATTGATCATAACAAGGATCCACTGAGGTCTATCAATTCTAAAATGAATTTCTTTACACTCAGTTTGTTGGCCTTAAACAGCCGGCTTATGGTATGTGCTATATATTTTTTTTAGTGTTGGTGGTAAAATAGTTTTTGTCTCATTACCTTTCATTGCAAGGATTGGCTCCAGTTCTGGGGAAGACAAAGTATGCTCCACTCACTGCCTCCCACTGAATGCAGCTATAGAATTTGGGTGGAAGGCATGAGACAGCTATTTCAGATACACGGAAGGTAAAGAGTAGCAAGCAGATTGGGGAACAAGACCAAAATTCAAAGTACTGCCTAAATAGCCAAGAGTTTACCAGTGTTTTTTCCCTCTCTTTACTCCACTCTGGACTAAACGTAGCCCAAAACACGTAAGTAGGCTTCAGGATATGGACACAGACAGATACAGGGGAATCCCTCTAGCTCGAGCTAAATAAGCAAGGTCTCTTCATGCTGAAAGACAGCGGGGGAAATACCCCGATATTTTTTTCTCTTCTCTGTTCTCTTGTGTAGTCCCCAAGTGATGTTTTGGTTGCTGCAGGAGTGGCAGTGACAATGACAGAAGCCTAAAATCCTGCGACTGGGGAATCTTCCTTTCTGATCAGAATGATGTATGTCAGGAGGATGGAGTGAATCCCCACTGCGTTTTTGTCTGTCTTTGTCTTCCCAGTGTTCAACCCTCGATATGAGCCCATTTTTGAATAAGCAAAGAGCAAAGTAAATAAAGCCCATTTTTCTGACCAGAGAACCAAAAAAGTTGCCCCAAGAGAACCAGAAAGTACTAGTGAGATCTTTTGTACTCACTTTGGCAGCACATATGCTAAAACTGGAATGATGCAGAGAAGATTAGCATGGCCCCTGCACAAGGATGACATGCAAATTTGTGAAGCATTCCATAGAAAGAAAGGGGGGACAGGGATGAACTAGTGAGATCTTCAACATAGAAGTCCTCAAGAAAGTGACCCTAGGGTTCCTTGTGAATTCCTGGGCTCATCTCAAGTTGCACATGTGTGGATCAAACCCTAAAAAGTATACATAGAACTTTAGAACTGAATACAGGATATCCAGTTCACAGATTGGCAGTTGGGTGGTGTACACACGGCTCAGATCCAAACCTGACTGCAAAGGCTCTGAAAATGGAACTGACATTAAAACCACAACCACCAGTCTGCCTGGAACTTGTGGTCTAAATTGAACCTGGTTGATTGCCTGCTAAAATAAAAATCTCAAAATTCCCCATCCACTTAAACAAAACCCAAAAACCTCATAACATAATACTCAAAGCCCAGGTTACAATTCAAAATCACCCAGCATACAAAAAAAAAAAAAAAAAAACAAGGAATCTCAACTCAAAAGGCAAACATAATCATCAAGCAACAGAGATGTTGAAATTATCTGACAGAGCTTCTAAAGCAGCTGTTATGAAAAATGACCACAAAAGTAAGGGCAGACACTACTTGAAATTAGTGAAAAGAGTAAAACAGAAAATATGAAGAACTAAATGGAAATTTCAGAATAAGAAATACAGTAGCTAAGGTTTAAAAAATTCACTGGATGGGCTCAATAGCAGAATAGAGATAAAGAATGAGTGAACGTGGGAACAGAGGAATAAAGATTATTCAATCTGAACAACAGAAAGAAAAAATATTGAAGAAGAAGAAGGAGAAGGAGAAAAAGAAAGGAGGAAGGAAGGAAAGAAGGAAAGAAGGAAGGAGTCTCAGGGAAAAGTCTAGCATTGATGTCACCGAGCCCCAGAAGAGAGGAGAAACTGTGATTGCTTAAAACTTTCCAAGTTTGGCAAAAGAAAGAAACCAAATGCAAGAAGTTCAATAAACTCCCTGGAACATCAGCTTAAAGAAATCCATACCCAGACACATCATTTACTACTGAGAACTAAAGAAAAAAATCTTGAAAGCAGCTAAAAATAAGCAACAGATTACCTACTGAGAAGCTATGATTTGAATAAGTCCACATTTGTTATCAGAAACCATGGAGGATGGAGAAGTAGCACATTGTTTATGTGATGAAAGAAAAGAATGGGTAATCCAGGCTTCCATAACCAGCAAAAATATCCTTCAGGAATAACAGTGAAATAAAGACATTCTCAAATTTAAAAAAACTAAGGAAATATTTAGCAGGCTGACTTGACTTGATCTAAAAGGATTGTTAAAGGAAGTTCTTCAGAAAGAAGGCAAATGATGCCAAAAGGAAATCTGCAGTATCAGGAAGGAAAGAAGAGTAAAAAATTGGCATATATTTGGGTAAATATAATAGTCTATTTTTCCCCTTTTGAATTCTTTAAGATAGGTTAGACTGTTGGATGTAGAAACATAAATTGTATGTTAGTGTTTTCAGTGGAGGTAAATAACACAACCATTCCAGAAGTAAAGGGGAGAGAGTAAAGAAATCTCTAAGATGATGTAGTTCCACTTTCTAACTAAAGTATGAAAGTGATTCTCCATAATGATGAGAAGTATGTGTTCTGTAATCCTTAGAGCATTCGCTAAAAGGAAAAACAAAAACAAATACACAACCACCCCAAAACCCTGCAAAACCTACAGCACAATATAAAGTAAGGCAGGGAAGGGAAATGAATTGAAGGAATGAAACACAAAGGAAACAAACAAAGTAAATAATAAATGATAGACCAAACATACCAGTAATTACATTAGTTGTCAAAACGCATCAACTAAAGGACAGAGAATGGATTGTTTTTAACTGACAGAAATTTATCCTATCCATATGCTACTCATGTCAACTACAATGATACTGGTAGGTTAAAAGTATGGGAGGAGGGAAAAATGGGGAGATGTTGGTCAAGGGGTACAAAGTTTCAGTTATGCAAAATGAATAGGCTCTGGAGATACAATGTGAAACTTCGTGACTGTAGTTAGCAATACTATATTGTGTAACTGAAATTTGCTAAGGGCAGAGATACTAAATTTTTCTCAACACACAAAAGAAACAGGTGACTGTGAGGTGATGGGTATGTTGATTACCTTGATTGTCATGATTACTTTACAATGCATGCGTATATTGAATAATCAAGTCCTATACCTTAAGTGTACATAATTTTTAATTAATTGTACCTTAATAAAGCTGGGGAGGGCAGAAAGAAATGAGCTATCAAGTCATGAAAAGAAAAAAAAAGTAAAAGACAGAAAAAAAATATACCATGCAAACATTAACCAAAAGAAAGCTAGAGTGACTACATTAATACAAGACAAAGTAAAGTCCAGAGCAGAAAATATTACCAGAGATAAAAAGTGATATTGAATAATGAGAAAAGGGTCAGTCAATCAAGAAGACATAACAATCAAAGGAGAAATTCAAAATTTTGATGTTTGGTTTCTATAAAGAGCAAATAAAGAAGCTAATTTTGTTTGTTGAAACACATCTTACAACAGAAGAACAATATGTGCGCATGTTGACTTACATAGAGGGTTAAATGAAATTATGTGCATTTTCCCTTTCTTTTTCTTCTTTATTTTTGTGAGTCATGTCAGTGAATTGCAGATAATACCATGGAAGCTTAGATTTATTCTACTTCTAAACCAGTCTACAACTTGGCAATCCCTGGCATTTTTATGTGTAAACACCTCAACTAGGAAATGAGATATTTAAGGGGATGGCCCACACGTAGGCTTTTTTGTAGTGCACCAAAAACCCGTTGCAGTGATGGTAGAAATACTAAATTTAGCAGACTGGATGGAGAGTGTGCCTTGGAAGTGACACGGAATAAAGACAAAGACACAAGCAACACAAAATTAAGAGTGTCGGTAATTAAATTTTGTGATAAAAATGACTAAAATAATTAATTTCAACTTAGGTTTATTAGGAGAAATATATTATTTCATGAAATGCGGAAGAGAATTTTGGAAGGGAAAAGAATATAATATTAAAACCAAGACTCAAATCACTGGCAGGCTTTCCCAACTAGGTTCATGCATTTAAAAAAATTAATTAAACTATTTAAAAGAATGATCTTGGCTTTTTTCTTCTAATCTAAATATTTATGAGAAAGGAGAGCTCACGAATAACTACAAGACCCCAAAATTCATCCCTTTCCTGGTGCAGGAAGAAATAGTTCATGAGGGAAAAGAGCTTATCCTGAAATGATTTATCCAAAGCCAGCAAAATCTGTTCTGCTTTTCAGATTATGCTATTAGGAAGACTAACCCCCAGGTGTTTCAATTAATCGATGGTATGATTTAAAGATCTGCAAAACTTTGTAGTTTTTTTTCCTGTACCACATCATTTATTTCAAATAACACTTTCAAGCCTATATTAGCATATAAAAAACTAAAATGTATTTATTCATTCTTAAATCACATCCAAGCGTTTCAATGTCTTACAATTATAAACACCAGACATTAATTATGTCTGTTCATAGGAAAGTAGAGATTTCCCAGCATTTACGTTGGCTTAAATTAAACGTTCCTAAACTTGAGTATGCATGAGAATCACCTAAGAGTACTTGCTAAAAATACATTTCCCCAGGATCTAATCAAGAAAATCAGGTTCAGTAGGTCCAAAATGAAAGCCAGAAACCTATATTTTTAATGACCAACAAATAGCCTTTGGGCTACAATGGTCTAAATTAACTACACCAAAACACATTCCATTTTTGGGCTCCTATTATCCTGTTTAGTTGTCAAATTAAGAAATAGAATCAAACTGCCATATAATGAACTATAACTTCTTTACCTTTCTATAAACTTACATACAGACTTATTTCAAATTACTATGGTAAATATATTCAGGAGGAGTGAAAATAAAAGGCTATAAAAATTTATTTATATTTAATTAAAGTAATTGAATAGAGGGGGCAACCAATGACTTCTTGGTAGGTCCACAACAGTCATGTTTACAAAGCTTATACCTCTGCAAAAATAGGGTTGTAAAATGGTGATCACATTAGAACCTGTCCCATGGGTGGCTACAAAGAATAAATTAGTATTAATTTACAAATCACTTAGAACAATAGCTAGTGCTCAGTAATTTCTAGCTACCATCTATTCTCCATGATCATCTGTTATCTCACAGATGATGGGCAAAGCAGGGAATGGTATTAGTATAACAAGGAAGCTGTGTTGGTTCAAAATTTTTTCCTTGGCAAAGGGAATCCAAAAAGTGGGAATATAAATACAGTCTTCACCAGGAAAGGATAAAAACCTTAGCTTAAATGTTGCACAGGCTGGACCCTTTCTTGCTCAATTTTAAGAAATGAAAATGAGTACTTGCACTCAAGGCTCCCTTATCAGAAAAACGTACCCTCAGCCTTGCTCAGCTCTTGACTTCTAGCAGATTGCACTTCCATCTGCATTGTCTCAGTGCTGGGAAGCTGGCCTTTCCTCTCCTGATTGTTTTTGTGCCTTTTTAATATCCTCTGAAGCAGCCTCCGGCCACAGTGAGCTTCCTCCCTGAGCTGGGCAACTTATTTCCTGAGCATCCATTATTGTTGCTGGAGTACTCACTCTAAGCTCAGTAGAATCTATTAGGGCATTAGTGATGCTTTCTTTTTTTTTTTGCATGGGACCCTTCATTGCATCTAAGAGGGTGCATTTTTGTAACACTTGCAAAGTAAGATATTTTGACTGTTTCTTTTAAGACCACAATCTCTTTCCACTTCAATTCTCCGTCAGGGGCTTTGGAATGGCTGCACCATTTTAGGGATCCAGCTGAGGGTAAGTGGAATTGTGGATATATTTTGTCTAAGTTTAGTATATCATTTATGTGGTTCATAGTCACTTCCATATATAGTTAAGCTATTGTTAGCTATTCTTTTTTTTTTTTTTAAAGATTTTATTTATTTATTTGACAGAGAGATAGAGAGAGAGCACAGATAGAGTGGCAGGCAGAGGGAGAGGGAGAAGCAGGCTCTCCGCTGAGCAGTGAGCCCGATGCGGGGCTTGATCCCAGAGCCCTGGGATCATGACCTGAGCTGAAGGCAGACGCTTAACCGACTGAGCCACTCAGGCGCCCCTATTGTTAGCTATTCTTATACAGGAATGGCTCCCCCAAATGATCAAACAGCCGCATTCATCATGCTAGAGGAAAGACTGCATTATCTTTCTCTTTGTCTAGGAAAAGATATTGCAAAGTTATTGTCATGTGAAGAGGAGCTCAAAGAATTTGCAGCCACAAAATGTAGTAAAACATATAGGAATTTATTCTGCTGAGTTGCGTCAGGCAGTTAATCAAATGTATTTTCTTTAAAAAGCGTCCTCAAAATTTTGCAAGCTTCAGACTCCAGGAAACACTGACCTACCACTGGTTTTAATTAACTGGTCTGTTTCTACACTGTATTTCCCATAAGTCTTATTATTTTTAATTTTTAATTCATGATATTGTAGAACTTTTTTCCCCATGAATACATATATCATGTTATAGCAGCAACATCAGTTGCTGTTGTATTATTATTATCAATACAATTAATGGACTTTGGGAGGGATATATTTAACTAGGCCTGTTCAATAATAGGAAGTGATTTTTAAAGATTTGTTTAATTTAGACAGAGAGCAGCAGGGGGTGGGGGTGGGGGAGGGGTGGAAGGAGGGGCAGAGGGAGCAAGAACTTCAAGCAGACTCCCCACTGAGCACAGAGCCTGAGATCCCAGGATCCATGATCTGAGCCAAACCAAGAGTTGGAGGGACACTCAACTGACTGAGCCACCCAGGTGCCCCAGGAAGCGATTTCTTAAAGTGATTTTGTATTCTATATTTTATTTAAAAATTTTTGTATTTTTTAAAACTACATGTTAAGAAAAATCAGGAGAATTAAAGCCCATAGAAATATTATCCTAACTTTTTCTAAAGTTAAAAACTAAGCAGATCATAGTTTTCTTGATATATTCACTGAACTTGCATTTTGTTTTAATAGTTAATTTCTTCCTGCTTTGTTTTTTGTTTTCAAAATCTCTAATATCTGAAGGTAGCAAGGGCCATGTCCCACCTAAGAAAACACCTAATGTCTGCACCTGTTTAAAGTACTTTAAATTATCTGTTTAAGCTTTCATTATTGAAAAGTGGATAAGGTAAACCATCTTTAACTTCATTAGGAGTATGGAGTTAACCAGAAGGTAGAAACTTCACCGTGTAACAGTCCGCACGTTATCACTCATTAACTTTGCTATCTTGAAATTAAGCTTCCATTTGCTTCTTGGTATCTTTCAATAAATGAATAAATAAATAAATCAGCATAACAGAGTGACTTGGGTGATATCTTTCAATCAATCAATCAGCGTAACAGAGAGTGACTTGGGTGATATTTTAGATAGTTGGCCCTGGGAATGTGACATTTGAGCAGAGAAATGAAACCAAATGAGGAGGTCAGCTATGTGAATGTAATTTTTTTTTTTTAAGATTTTATTTATTTATTCATTGGCGAGAGAGCAAGAGAGAGCACAAGCACGGGTAGGAACAGAGGGAGAGGGACAAGCAGACTGAGCTGAGTGAGCCCAACACTGAGCTCAATCTCATGACCCTGGAGATCATGACCTGAGCTGAAATTAAGAGTTGGAGGCTTAACTGACTGAGCCACCCAGGTGCCCCAGCTATGTGAATATTTTAAAGAATATCGTTTTACCAGGTGGAAGACAAATCTGGAGACCCTAAACAGGATGTGATAAATGAGAAAACAGAACTTTAAAAGTAAAATATTTTGAAATAGTACAAATATATCTGTAATAAAATCGATAATTTTAACATAGAATTATTTGCCAAATTAGGAATTAAACACAGACCAGGACTTATGGTACAGAACTTTTTAAATGTTTTCTGAAACATTTAACTTGTTCTGAAATGGTTTTGCCATTTAGCTAAATTATTCTTTTCATGTCATTTTTTACTCAAATTAAAATTTATTTTATTCTCTAAATTTAAACCCAGATCTCTATAATATTAAAAATGTATAAATAGATGCTATGTTTTAATTACAAAGTTAGCCTTCAAAATTTATTTAAATGTTAAGCAATTTTAATAAAATTATCTTTCCTTCTGATACTGTCATTAATCAATGTCTCCTGAGTATCACCAGCATACATCACAATATATACCCATCAAAAGTGTCATTAAAGAAGGACCCTGACTACAAAGAGCTTATAAATTTAGTTTTGTAAGTCAAAAGAGATTTATAAACATTGCATTCTTATGATAGACATTCAGCTAATAAATCCTAAATAAGTTTTGATTTATAAATCCTGTTATTGCCCTTGGGATTCAAGGGACTGATTTATGAGTCAGTATGCTAAACTCTATAATTTGATCAGGCATAAATCTTATTTGGTGATTTCTGTTTTAACCTCTAATTCATAAATCCTGGTCAATATAGGTTTTCAGTTTTCTAAGTGTTCTGCATTTACCAGTGGGTCTCATAAGTGCATATTTTAGGATGTAGATGATTAAAAGTGATAATTTGCCATGATTCAGTTAAATAAATATAGCAGCTGAATAGAACTTTCTCTGTATTCTAGGGATTGAGTTTCTAGAAATGAGCTCTAAATTAATTGATGGTTTCAAAGCCTTTTAGCTGGAAGAACAATAGAATATTGTAATTAAATAGGACTGGTGTGCCAGAAACCACTAATTGTCTTCCAATATCCAATCTTTCTTTTTCTATAGTAATGTAATTTACATAGAGCACAGTATCTGCCCAGGATAAACACTACATCTCCCAGCCTTCCTTGTAGCTATGTGTGACCATGTGACTAACTTACAGCCAATGGTATATGAGCAGAAGTGATAAGTACAACTTCAGTACACATACTTTGGCTGGAATGCAAAAGTAGTTCAGGTCCAAGTGGGGAAAGAAAGGAGTGTAGACCCTGACATGGGAGTGCAATCCTTTTAGGTCTGGTACACTTACTCCGTAACAGATAGATGAGGGGGGAAACAATATCTAGTATTTTAAGACATTAATTTAAATATCTTATATCATTTCGTAAATATTAAATTTTATTTTATTAAATATGCTATTTTATTATTTTATTTTTTTATTAACATATGTATTATTTGTTTCAGGGGTACAGGTCTGTGTGTTATTTCTATATTATAAATTTTTTTAAATATTATTTGTCAGGAACTCTGCTAATCAGTATGGAAATACAGATAAACATGATTCAGGCCTTGCCTTTGTTAAATATATTCCTAAGTAGTAACTTGTTTCTTAACACGCGAGTACTTGGAATTGTTTTTAAATTTGTTTTGTTTGCTGGTAGAATATAAAAATATAATTAGTGTATGTATATAAATCCTGTATATGACCTTATTAAATTCACTTAGTACCTCTGGTAATTACTTTGTACAGTAGTTAGGATTTTCTTTTCTTTCTTTTCTTTTCTTTTCTTTTGATTTTATTTATTAGAGAGAACAAGAGCAGGGTGGGGGGAGGGACAGAGAGGGAAGGAGAAGCAGACTCCCTGCTGAGCAAGGAGCCCAAGGAAGGCTTGATCCCAGGACCCCAGGATCATGACCTGAGCTGAAGGCAGATGCTTAATCCACTGAGCCACCCAGGCACCCCAGTAGTTAGGATTTTCTAAATAAAAAATTATCATATGCAAACAGGGAAAATTATACTTCTTCCTTTATGATCTGTATATGTCTTTTTTTTTTCTTACCTTACTGCCTGGGAAATATGAAATATAAGTTACTACATTTTGCCTTGCTCCAGAACTTAGAGGGAAGCATCCATTAAGTATGACAACTGAAATTTTTTTCAATGATCCTCTTTGTCAGATTGAGGAAATTCTCTTCTGTTCCTAATGATTGCGTTGAATTTCCTCAAATACTTTTTTCCAACTATTGAAATAATTGTATGTTTAGTTTTCTTGTAATGTAAATGATACTGATTGATTTTCAAATTTTAAACCACCCTTACATTCCTGGGGGAATCCCTACGTAGTTATGATTTTTTTATCCTTTGTATATGTTTCCAACTTTAATTTAGGTAAAGATTTTCTTATGGATCTTTGCATCTATGCTCATGAGGGAAATTGGTCTGTAATTTCATTTCCTTGTAAATGTCTAGTTTTGTGCTCAGGGTTATACAAGTCTCTTATAACAGCTGAGGACGCGTTCTTTCCATCTCTATTTTCTGAAAGAATTTATGTGAGATTGATTTATTTCTTCTTTAAAGGCTAGATGGAATTCATCAGTGAAGCAGTGAAGTCATCGGAGTCTAGAGTTCTATTTTGGGGAATATTTTTAATAATGACTTTAATTTTAATTTTTAATAGTTATGGGACTATTTAAATTTTCTATTTCCACTTATATATTTTTAAAAATTCATTTCACCTAAGTCTTCAAATTTAATTTTATTAAATTCATAATATTCCCTTATTATCCTTTAATATCTATAGGATTTTTGTGATAAACCGTCTTTTATTCTAAGTATTGCTAATTTGTATTCTTGTTCTCTTTCTTTTTAAAATCGGTCTATCTGATCTAGGAGTTTTTCAATTTTATTGGTATTTTCAAAGAAAGAAGTTTTTTTGAAGACAGGTTTGCAAGGGTATTCTTTTAACATATTTCTTGAGCAGCCCCATCTGCCAGGTCCTGAGAGCCACATAGTCCCTGCCCTGGTGGTCTTAGATCAGATCCTGGCAGAGGCCCCGCAGAAAGGCTTGAGGTGGGGAATTGGGCCAGTGGGAAGTGCAAAGGGCAGCTTCCTTTTCTTGAGCAAGGTGGCCCAGGGATGTGAGGAGCAGTGGCCTGAATCTCAGTCAGGTCCTCTCCACCGGAGAAGACTTAAGTCTCCTTGCCCAGTGTCCACATAGCCCTTCATTCGTCGGTTTTTTTCCTTTGGGCTTTGTTGATATTCTCTGTTGTTTTCTAACTCACTGATATCTGATCTTAGTTATCTCCTATTTATTTTATGTTTGCACTGTTCTTTTTTTCCCTAGCTTTTTAAGTTGGAAGCTTAGATCATAGATGCTATAGCTTACTTCTTTTCTAATCTAGCCATTTTAAAGTTCTCCTAAGCATTGTATAGTTACATCCCACAAATGTTATAATGAACTTTCATAATTGTTGACATGAAAGTCTATTCTAATTTCCTTTACGACTTTTTTTTTTTTTTTTGGCTCATCAGTTACATAGAAGTGTATTTCTTGAATTCCAGATACTTGGGGGTTTTCTTAATATCATTTTATTATTGATTTCTAACTTAGTTCTGCTTTGGTTGGAGAACATACTCTGTACTATTTCAAATTTTGAAGTTTATTAAGATTTGTGTTTGGCCCAGCATATGGCCTATTTTGGTGAATTGTCCATGTGCACTTGAAGAGAAGGTGTATTCCGCACTTGTTGGGTGTAGTGTTCTATAAATGTCAATTACTCAAGGTGGTTGATAGTGCTGTTCAGGAGATCTGTATCCTTTCTTACTTTTTATTGTTCTATTAATTGCTGATAAAGGTTGTTAAAATTCTAACCATAATTGTGAATTTGTTTACTCCTCCCTTTAACTACTAATTTTTGCCTCATGGATCTTGAAACTTTTTGTCTCTAAGTGCAAATGCATTTCTGAATATTAAGTCTTCCTGATGAATTGACCTTTTAGCATTATGAAAATATTTATATATTTTCTTTCCTGCCTTTTAGTGAGTCTTTGAATTTTGAGTACATCTAACTGAATTTTTGTATTTAAAGTACCTTTCAGGTAGACAGCATATAGTTCATGCCTTTTAATCTATTCTGACATTTCCTGCCTTTTCATTGGAGTACTTAATTTCTAATTAATGCTAACTATTGGTGTGGTTGGATTTAGGTCTGTCTACTTACTATTTGTTTTCTGTTTGTCCCATTTATTTTGTGTTCCTCTGTCCCTCCTCTCCTATTATTTTGAGTTCACTGAAATTGCTTTTAGAATTCCATTTAATTATCTATTTGGCTTTTTTGCTTACCACTTTGTACTATTATTTAGTGATGCTCTACAGATTACAATAAACATTCTTAACTTTTCAGTCTGTTGAAAGTTAATGTTGTCATAAAATGTAATACCTTTGCAATCTTTTTGTTTTGTTTTGTTAGTGCAATCTTCTAGGTCTTTTTAACCCCTGTAATTTATGCTATAGTTTTCATGTTTATTACATAAGCTATACATGCTATGATTTTCACTTTAAATGGTTGTGATTCTTTTTTGAGAGAGAGAGAGAGAGAGCAGGGCAATGGGGCCAGAGGGAGAGGGAGAGCGAGAGAATCTAAAGTAGGTGCCCATGCCAAGCATAGCACCTGATGCAAGGCTGGATCTCATGACCCTGAGATCACGACCTGAGCTGAAATCAAGAGTCAGACGCTTAACCAGCTGAGCCACCCAGGGACCCCCATAAATATCTTTTTAAATTAAGATCTGAATTTTTATCTGGAATCATTTCCCTTGGGTTTGAAGAACTTTCTTTAGCTTTTCTTGAAGAGAAAGTCTGCTAGAAAATTACCTTTGTTTTTATTCATCTGAAAATACCTCCCTTTCAGCTTTATTCCTGAAAGTTATTTTTGCTCCATGGAGAATGCTGGGTTGGCAATTTGTTGTTTTCATTTGACACTTTAAAGATGCCATCCTACTATATTTTGGCCTCCAATGTTTCTACTGAGAAGTCATTGGAAACTTGTATTTTTGTCCTGTATATGAAATGTGTCTTCTTTCTCTGGAAACGTTCAAGATTTTCTTTATCCTTTGTTTTCATTAGTTTAACTGTCACCTTTCCAAGTTTTTTTTTTTTTTCTATTTATATCACATAGGGTTCTCTGAGTTTTTTGAATCTAAAATTTTGGAAACTTTTGTCCATTCTTTCTTTAAATGTTGGGTTTACCAGTTCTCTCATCTTCTTGTACAACTCCATATGTATGTACTTTTTTGATATAGTTCCACTAATCACTGAGACTCTGGTTTTTTTTTTTTCTACCATTTTTTTTCTCCTTGTTCTCCACATTGTATAATTTTGATTGAATGATCTTCAAGTCACTGACTTTTATTTCCAACATGGTGTTAAGCTTATCCAATGATATTTTTGTCTTAGATACCGTATTTTTCATTTCTAGAATCTCCATTTGGCTCTTTTTTTTTTTTACAGTTACTATTTCTCTGTTGAAATGTTCTGTTTATCCATTCATCACAAATATATTTTCCTTTATATCCTTGAGCATACTTATAATAGCTAAATTAAAATTCTTGTTCTCTAATTCTGGCTTCTGGGTCACCTCAGGATCAGTTTCTCCAACTGCCTTTCCTCTTGATTATGTATCTAGTAATTTGAGATGTGTCCTGGGCATTGTGAAAAATACATGGTAGAGATTGAATTCTGTTATTTCCTCAAGTATTTATTTGTTTGTTTGTTTTATCAAGTCCCAGTCTTTATCACCTCTGCGGTGGGTAGCTGCTAAAATCTCTGTTCAATTCTTCTAGCCTCGGGGTTGCTCACAGTTTGTTACATGCATGCATAGTTCAGATGACATCCTGAGATTTTCCTAGAATTTATGTATACAATTTGATGTTCCCATTCCCCACTGCCCCAGAGTTTCTCCTTTCCCTGATTTCCTCCCTCATTTTCCATCTACTTTGACAGTCCTAATCTCTGTCCTCTTATTCTTAAAACCAGCACACTCCAAGGATTTCTATCCCAAAATTTAGTGAATCTGCTTAGTCTGACTGGGGAAAAAGTCTGATCAACAGGAAACTCACCCAATCCCATTTTCTTCTTCCAGGTCTTGACTCTCTTCCAATTTATGCCTGCTTTTGTTTTTTCTCCAGTGACTTCGGGGAATTGTTTTTTATATTGACCAAGAATTCAGTTGTTACCTGTGGTAGGGCTGTACCCATAGGAACTGCTCCACTTTTACCATTGTACCGGCAGAAAAAACTGCCCACATCCCTGGTTGTTGACTTTGAGAAATGCAGCCTAGTGTTCTAAGCAGAGATGCTAAAAGCAATTAGGGAGAGTTTAAGAAAATTTCTTTTAAGAACTGATTTCCTTAGAACACATAATAGATGTCTCCCTTAAAGTGGCATTGCATATCAACCTTGTTGTCTCGCTTAGTTTTATATTAAATTAGAGGGAAGGAGATACGCTATTATGAACAGAAAAAAAAAGATGTGAGTCCCAGACATAATAAAATGCTACTTATGAATTTATGAATGCATCAAAGCTTTGGTTAAACAGCATGGGCTGAATGCAAATGTCTATCTGAACTTCCTCCTGAAGCCTCACAAAGCAATGACAGTAAAGGAATTGAGAGGAAAAAAAAATCACAAGGACAAAAAGAAGACAGCAGACAGCAAAAGTAACATTTTGAACTCTGGGAAATAGTTTTACCATTGTTAACTCTTAGACTGGAGAATGCAGTCATCTGAATCTGTTGAGGCAGCAAGCCAGAAAGCCAGTCATTTTCACATAAAACTATGAAAATCCTCAGAGACTGTAAGAACTGGTGCTTGCCGGGCAGGTGTGCAAAAAATGGGACTGAAAACTGGAGTGTGGACTGAACATCTTTAAAAGAGAAGTTAGACTTCCCATCTTCCCTCTGTACCCTGGCTCCATCAAGAGAAAATCTGGGGTCTAATTTTGGAGAGATAGCCTCTGATATCAGATAGCCTCTGGATTTGGAGACATCAAGAATAGTTGAGGTTGGAGGGTGAGCTACTATGCTGACATCAGAGGGATTATGGGAAAATCTTCCCATTGAAAAGAGATTTATTCCCTGCATGGCTCCAGAAAGGCCTGCAGCCAGGCATACATACTTGAGGTTGGAGATTGGTGAACTGCCTTCTGGAAGAAAATTGATCCACTCAAAAGTAAAGACCTACGATAGGATTTTTAACCAGAGGGTCTATGAACTTGAATGAGAACAATAATTCATTTTTTGTTTCCACTAACCTTTGAAAATTAGCATCTCTCTCATGTGTGAATGTAGGTAACAAACCAGTGCGATCCTAGCAGTACCCGTAACTTTGCTACCAGTAGGAATCATGGTAATTTTTTGTCACATTACTCATTGCTTATATCTTGAAAGAGTATTTGCACTCATCATTACTTCAACAGTTATTAGATATAACTCTAAAGCTTATGATATGATGCATTACTGTTATTGTATCGCAGTATTACCATAAGCACATATTGTATCACAAATTTAATTTTTAATACTTTGCTGTAATTGGTTTCATGCATTTAAAAACATTCTGAAATAGGTTCCACAGGCTTCACCAGACTGCCATGGCACAAAATAAGTTAAGAACCTCCAAACCGGGTGTCTGGGTGGCTCAGTGGGCGCCTGGGTGGCTCAGTTGGTTGGGCGGCTGCCTTCGGCTCAGGTCATGATCCTGGAGTCCCAGGATCAAGTCCCGCATCGGGCTCCCTCTCGGCAGGGAGTCTGCTTCTCCCTCTGACCCTCCTCCCTCTCATGCTCTCTGTCTCTCATTCTCTCTCTCTCAAGTAAATAAATAAAATCTTTAAAAAAAATAAAAAATTAAAAAAAGAACCTCCAAACCATGGATACAGGCATTCGGAGATTCCCCCAGCCAAACGAATGATCCCATAGTAGCAACACTACAGGGGGAGACTTACAGATTGAGAAGCTATACTCGTGCTTCCCAATCTGGTTCATTTGGGCCTCACTTTTAAATATGATTTAATAGCTAAGGAAGACCAGACATTAGAGGACAACCTCTAATATGAAAGGTAGAGCCAGAACAAAACAAAATAGACTCAAATAAGAAACAAAGAAGGGAGAGGAACACAGTGGTGAGAAAGTAAACACATGAAAACAACATCATAATTAACATCTTAAGAGAACTAAAAGACTATATTGCATCTATAAAACAAGACCAGACACTGCACATACAAGGGAACAAAGAACACGAAGGAGTTCTTGGAAACTCAATTAAGATAGCTTTGGGGTGCTTGAGTGGCTCAGTCAGTGAAGTCTCCAACTTTGGCTCAGGTCATGATCTCAGGGTCCTAGGATCAGGCAGCTTCGGGCTCCATGCTCAGCAGGGATTCTGCTTGTCCTTCTCCCCCTTCCTCTGCCCCTCCCAAGCCCACCTCCTGCTTGTGCTTTCTTGTACTTGCTCTCTCTCTGTCTCTCAAATAAATAATATCTTTAAAAAAAGATAGCTTCAATAAAAAGTTTAACAGATATACAGAAAATAATATTAAGGACAACATTACTCTTTTCCTTCTTTCAGGAAGTAGAAGAAAAAAGTCAAAGAAATAAAAATAGTATTTTATCTGCTTTACCTATTCTCTACTTACAAATCATTGCACTGCTTAGTGAACATCTTCTGACCTCCATTTCAGCACACTCACTCCACTACAGTGCTCCCCACACATACACATTCTCCTATTTAGTGACAGCTGGTTGAACATGAGAAGGCAGAAAATGGGTTGGTTTGAGGCAGAAACTTACTCTTTCCAGAGACTGCAGTTTCTGATAAATGAAGGTTCATCTCTGTGGTAATCACTACTCTTGCTTACCAGATACTCCTAGTTTTCTGTCTACCCCCCTCATGGTGGTAGGCTGTTCTCTCTCCTGTAGTTTGAGGTTAAGCATTGCTCTGTGGCTTACTTTGGCCAGTGAAATGTGCAACAGCTCTGGGAAGCCTTCAAAGGTTCACTACTTGGTACATGCTCTTCTTTCTGTCACAATGAAACCTCTTCTAGCCTGGGTCACTGAATGCTAATACAGAACAAAAACCGCTTCCTGCCAACCCAAGCTGGATTTGAAGCTTGAGCACTTAGATAAACCTTGCTTGGGCTAAGCACTGACTGCTCGAGGTCATTCGTATGGCAATATAAACTAGAATCTCTACCGTCTACATCCTTGCATCTGCTCTTTATGTGTTCTGAGTTGTGAACCAAAGGGGGATGCCACACAGAAGAACAGGATAGAGGAAGCCACCTTGCACCCTTTAATAGTGGAGCCTCGATCTCATGCATAAGTTACCTGGAGCTCAGTGGTTTTAAGTCAAATACTGCATATATTCATACCTGAGTCGCTCCATATCCCATTCTTTCTATCTGATGAACTCTCCCTAGACCTTCTTCTGTACTCTTCAATTATTTAACGTGCTCGTCCATCACAATCCCTTCTGATCATTTCCCTAGGAAAATTTCTCTGAATCCACACATCAGGTAAGATTCCTTGGCTTTCTGCTCCTGCACTTGTACTTTTCTTTCCAGTGTTCACAATGATCAGTGTTTACAAATTCTTGGCTCTTTTGCTTGACTCTTTGATGCAGAATCTTTGGCTGGGCCTGGTACACAGTAGGTGCTCAATAAATATTCATCAAACAAAGAGACAAGTGAATGTAGCATCAAGAAAGCCGAGAATAAGTCTGGAGAATATAGAAATAATATATTGGGGGAAGGCAGAAATAAAGATGAAAGCACAACTGAAAACAGAGCCGGTTAAAGGGCTCTAGTTTAGCGGTGCTCAGGTAACATCAGGAAGCAGGTACATTTCCATTCTGGCATCTCAGGGCAGCCGGTGTTATAAAAATAGTGACTCAAACTCAAAGGGGAAAAGTTATCATTTTCTTTCTACCTAAGTATTGAATTTTAAAAGCAAAGCTTCAGGCCCTTTCTAATCACATTAGAGTGACTCCTGCCATGCTTTACTAAAATGAAAGCCTCTGAAGTGTGGAGGAAATGGTGTTTAAAATGTACTAAGTAAGGTGACTTACACTTTCCCCAAAAAAGTCTGAACTTCCTGCCATCCCTCATTTTGAAATGCTATAATTTGACGTTGCCTTCCTTTGGTAATGTACGCTATTTCTTAATTCATATAGATCACACATAAACCTATTTGTTAAAAGCATAATGAAACATCTCATAGAAAAACAGCTTAATGCCTTTGTGGCTTTCAACAATATATTACATCTCCCTTCTCTTTCATGCTTCTCTGGAAACTTAAGTCTTAAGTGACCTTTCTTAATAGACATACAAATTCACTGGTGGTTTTTGGGATAGACAAGTTACAAATATCTTCCAGGGGGAGTACCTCAGGGTTCACTTAACTCTCGAGCCTGATGGAGGGAAACTGAGGCAGCCCTCGGAGGGTGGGATGTGAGAATGGCCACTGACCTACCACGGCAGCACATGCAAGAAGAACCTTAGAATGCCAACGTTGTGTATAACACAAATGAAATGAGAGAGCCCTTTAAATTTTAGAGGGTGCTATAACAAAACCTGATTTAAAAGTCATTGACTTCCCTCCATAGCCATAGTAAAAGTCTCATGAGCCTGCCTCTCTCCACCAAATGAATAGAATGAACATAACTTCAATGGTACAGTTCTTTATAATAGCAAAAGTATTCTGAGCTGAGCCGCCGTCATTCCTCCTTTTATAACTTTCCCCCACCCCCTTTTTGACCTCACTCAGTGAAAAGCTCTTTTAAACTAGTTTTTCTTTTATCTGAAAGAGATACTCACTTTGTGTCAGGCTGTCTCTGTGCCACTCTGCTTTAGCAGGAATTACACCTAGCAATTGTGATGTCAGTAGACAAAAATTCCCAGTGACTTATGGGTAACAAAATGAGCGAAGAATGAATGAGTGAATGAAAATAATAAAAGTCCCAGGTAAGGTGTGTTTCTATCACAACCGTTCTGTAGAATGGGAATAGTCCTCTTTCCCTTGCAAGTGTAAAAAGTAAAATTACTTAAGATTTATGCAAACAGCTATTATGGTACCAAAAGTTCCAACTGGGAACAGCACACTCAAACCAGCAGTTGAAGAGAGTTTAATAAAAGGAGCCTTGGTAAAGGGATAGTGACTAGAGAAACCAACAAAAGCTGGTGCAGTGTTCCAGGCTGTCAACACCTGAGAACATCCCTAACACAAGGAGGGGGAGGAGTTACCCAAATCCAGAGAGAGTAGCTGTATGAAAGGGCCTCTCCACCAGAGCTATGGCTGTCTGTGGAAGGCAGTCAGCAACTGACTGGAGGCAGAGCCAGAACATCATAAGGCTCATTCTCACTTTCCTTTCAACCTCCAGTCCCCTGCATTTGGCTGTCATTGCCCAAACCCAGGCAGAAGCCAGAAGGCAAGTTGGTCTATTGATGCAGTTGTTATGGGTCAGCCTTCCTGACTACTGAGCCAGAATGGGGGTCAAGAGGGGTAAGAAAATAACCAATGCGTTAACACGTAGTAGAGATGCGATAAATGGCCACCGACTCTGAAGCTGAGTGTAATGGAATGAGAAAGCAGTAATTCATATTCATTGATTTACTCATTTAACATTAGCCCTTTATGAAGCCCCTATTATGTAAAAGAACTCTGCTAGTCCCTGAGCACACAAAGAAATAACACGCGATTGCTGCCTTCAAAGAGTTGTAATGGAGAAATCAGACAATAAATAAGCAAATGACAATATATCATAGTGATATTAGTGAAATATTGACGAAGTATTTTGCAAGGTCATTATTTTGAGATTCTGGCTGACAAATTCCTTAAACTGATTTGAGACAAATGCTGACATAGTGCCAGAAATACTGGTGAATATCATGATATGGTTACTTGAAGCTCCATGTATTTAGAATTTGATACTGAATTTTTTATTATTTGAATCAGTCTTTTTTAAAAAAGATTTTATTTATTTATTTGAGAAAGAGAGCGTGTGAGCACAAGCAAAGGGGAGGGGCAGAGGGAGAGGGAGCAGCAGACTCGCTGCTGAGTAATGAGCCAGATGCGGGACTTGATCCCAGGACCCTGGAATCATGCCCTGAGCCTAAGCCTGATGCCCAACTGACGGAGCCATCCAGGTGCCCTATTTGAAGCAAACACATTTGAGTCCTAAATTCTTTAAAAAAAAATTTTTTTTTTTTAAGATTTTATTTATTTGCGAGAGAGAGAATGAGAGACAGAGAGCATGAGAGGGAGGACGGTCAGCGGGAGAAGCAGACTCCCTGCTGAGCAGGGAGCCTGATGGGGGACTCGATCCGGGACTCCGGGATCATGACGTGAGCCGAAGGCAGTTGCTTAACCAACTGAGCCACACAGGCGCCCGAGTCCTAAATTCATAACAAAACCTTCTAGACCTTTCACCTTGAAAGAGTAAGTGGCTTTGGCTGGCTATGTTACATAAACTAGTGTTTGCTAACTTTCATTTTTGTAATTGTTCCACTCTCAGAACCATACCAAGCATTGCACAGAAAACACACAAAATAACAGGACACTCAACTTCTAGATACCAGTAAAATTTCTCCATTAATAAAATATAACTTTATTATGGCAAAAAACAATCATGCAGGCTGATTGCGAACAGCTTGAATTCCATAAATGTTTCCCAGCTCTGACGACTTTTATAACACACAAATATAAGCAAATTGGCTGACAAACCTAAGCTTCACAGTGTACCTCAAATGATATAGTGTGGGTTTGTTAATTTATTTACCGTCACTGTGGAGCTGCTTACAAGTACTTACATGTCAATATTCCTGAGAATATATATTAGTGTTGCTCCATAATTCATCAGTATCACTAGAAAAGATGGGTTCGGTACAGTAACTTAAAATTGTCAAGAAAGCCTTCATGGGTATTTGCCCAAAGAAAATGAAAACACTAATTTGAAAACATATATTCACCCATATGTATTGCAGCATTATTTACAATAGCCAAGATATGGAAGCAGCCTAAGTGTCCATAGATAGATGAATGGATAAAGATGTGGTGTATACATATAATGGAATATTACCCAGCCATAAAAAAGAATGAGATCTTGCCATTTGCAACAACGTGGATGGACCCAGGGTATTAAGCTAAGTAAAATAAGTCAGACAGAGAAAGACAAACACCATGTGATTTCACTTACATGTGGACTCTAAAAAAACAAATGAACAAACAAACTAAAACAAAAATAGACCCATAGATAGAGAGAACAAACTGGTGGTTTGCCAGAGGGGAAGAGGTGAGGAATTGGAAAAATGGGTGAAAGGGAGTGGCAGGTACCGGCTTCCAGTTTTGGAATGAGTAAGTCAAAAGGATGGGTAGTACAGCATAAGGAGTATAGTCAATGGTTTCGTAACATCATTGCACAGTGATAGATGGGAGCTACACTTGTGGTGAGCACAGCCTAACAGAGAGAAGTTGAATCACTGTGTTGTACACCTGAAACTAACATATCATTGTCAACTATACTGCAATAAAAAATTAATTTTAAAAAAGGAAAGCTTTCAAAGATCCTTTGTTTCCTTGATTTTTTTAAAGATTTTATTTTTTAATGTAATCTTTACCTCCAGTGTGGGGCTCAAACCCATGATTTTGAGATCAAGAGTCACGTGTTCTACCGACTGAGCCAGCCAGTCACGCCTCCTCTAATTTGAAGATACGTTATTACCAAAGGCCTAAGAGCTAACTCCTTCTTAAGGCCTCCAAATATACCTCTGTTCCTCAGTCATTCTAGCAAGCAATTTAAGTGCTTAATAAGACAAAATCCAATAACACTGAACCACAATGACCTCTGTTAAAAACATTACCAGCAGCTGATAATTTTAAATTAAATAAAATAGAGACTGATGGTATTGGCCCTGTGCCTTCAGGATGTGGGTCTGTACGTGCCATACTCATGGTCCGTTCAGCCCCCAACTCTGCAATCGTGGGCACTTACTCCTAACGCATGCTAACGGCTGTTGCTGGCTCCAGTAAAACCATGTTTTGTACAGGTTTAATCCATTTTAGGCAAAGCCAAGAGTGGTCATTTGTATTTTAAGATTTAAATAAAAGTTGTGGTTGCCTATTTTCTTCATGAATTTTATACTTTACAAATGTAATGCATGACACTCATTAATTCAATATATGAATTATATATGTGTGTTATATGTTCATATATGACTCAGTCTATAAAAGGTCATTTATATCCAGTTTATCAGAAGTTCCTTTATTTCAAAAACCCTTCTACCTTTTTAAAACTACCCAAAAGGAACATATGTAACAAATTCTGATGTGATGGACACAGATTGGGCTTTGAACTAAGCATACTCCTATTCAAATCACCACCTCTGCCACTTAGTAACCCGGGGACTTTCGGCAAGTTAATTAACACCTCTGAGCCTTACTTTCTTTATATGCTAAGCATCAATGAAAATACATAACTATTGGATTGTTGTGAGAAATAAGGAAAACATATAAGTATCTGTTTACAGATACTTTATATAAGTAAAATAAGTAAAACATATAAGTATCTGTAAAGTGTAAAGAGGAAGGACTCAATAATTATTTTAATTTCACTATGCCCCTTTGTTTGCTCTCAATAATGGACTAGGTATCTGTGAAATAGACATGAAACCAGCAAAACTTTATAGTGTTAGCCTTCCTGTCCCAGAAGACTTTTGTTGAAAAGGGGCATAAGAGATTTATTTGAATGTTCTTCCTTCTCTTGCACACTTTCTTGTCTGATGGCCACAGATAATCAGTAACCAAGCTCCTCAATAACAAGTCAAATTGATTTCCGATTAGGAAATTGCTTCTCTCTGATTATATAAATAATGGTACCATCCCAGTAGATTGAACTGAATCTTAGATTTTATTTTCACTTTTTTTTCCCATTTTAGGGTCTTTCTAAAGTTGCATCAACAGATTTCTGGCAAATATTATTTAACAGGAATTTCTAAAAAGAAACCTAAGGGTTTTAAATGAATACCCTTTGAGTTAAAAGCAGCAATTTAGTTACTAACAAAATGATATTTTGGCATAAAATTAATATTTCTATTTCTATTCTGTCAAAATAGTTTGCTTCTTTTTGATTGTTAACCAGATTTCTGAACATTTCCAGATTTTTAAGTTTTTCCTTTACCTTTTTTTATAGAATTGCCTGAGTTTATTTCTTGAACTTTCCATATGATGTTTTCATAAAACAGTTCATTCCTTTGACTGAGCTTTTTGAAAAAGGGTAATGATAATGCCTTACCCTTCATTATCTCAGACTTTGTAGAATATCGTATTTCTGGAGACACAACAGGTGAACAGAACCTCTGATCGCTGAGCTGTTTTATTATTTGAACGAGATATTCTCCTGGGACCTATAAAAAGATTCTGATACCTAAAACCTGAATTTATCTTTGAATTTGGCAGCAGAGCTCTTTGTAAAATAGCAGTGTTCTGGAGGAACTAAGCTTTCTTTATGTATGATTCATCTGGCCATATTCATGCAAAATAAAAGAAATGTACAGAAGCAGCAATGAAATGGAATATATTCATCCCAACATAGGCCAGTTTTACTTGATGAAAACAGAACTATTCAACAATCAAGTAACTGTCCATAAAAAGAAAGATTTCTAGATTCGTGGCTGATATGAAGAGCTCCCTTTTAGAACTCTTTTTTGGTTGACTTTCTAACCTTCAAGGTTTATACAACATTCATTGAGAAAAATAAAAGTGGTTTGACTTTAATTGGTTATTTTACATAATTAAAACATACTGAGCTCACACAACTTCATGCCTGAAAAAACAAAATAAAACACCATAATATTTTAGAAGTTGTACTTGCTAATTTCAAATTCCAAGCCCCAGTTTATTGACAGGACTACTCACGTTTGTCATATTTTGGCCTGTGGACAAAGAAAAGTGGGAAACTGGCTGTGCTTCTGGTCTCTGCTCTGGCTCTAATTTGCTTCAAATGTCCCAATGACTTTGCTATGTTTCCTGGGCAGAATAAAGTTATAGGAGGGCAGCCTTTCCGTGACTTCTGATCATTCATGTCATAAACACAATATTTGCAAGAAAAAAAAGAGGAATCCAGAGCTTCTTCACTGAAGGGTCAACTTACTTTATTACCTAATTCATTATGACTGATTGACTTGAACTCTTGGCTTATTTTGTGAACAGAAAGGACTGCCTTCGCTCAGGCAGATTTTGAGAATTAACAGGGCCATGGTGTTTGGAGGACGTGTGATTTGTCCCTAAGTGGGGTTCCTGAATCTTAAAATGCCTTCACCTTCCTTTGATATCTAGAACCCTGAAGTAAGCTCAAGAGTTATTATACCACTTGAAAGATGAAAATGAAACAAACAAAACCAAGAGTCAAAGAGGTAAAGTGCCTTCCATAGGGCTCACAAAGCACTTAGCCAATAAAAAGTTGCAGTAGGGCTCAAAAATAAGACCGATATCTCCATGGACAAAAAAGGAATAGAAATACACGGATGTTCGTCAGGACTGGGGCCTCTGGAGAATGATTTGATTTGTATTTTATTTTAAAAGGTCACTCACTTTCATGTGGGCACCAGATTGTGAAGGGCAAGAGAGAAAGCAGAGACCCCACTTTGGAGCCATCTTGGGGAGCAGGAGAGAAGATGAGGACTTTTCCTCAGGTAATGGCCTGGGAAGAAAGAGAGGTCAGATTCAGAATGTTTTGGAGGAAGAAACAATAGTAATTGTTGATAGATTAGATGCATGAAGTTAGGGAAAGAAAACTTCTAGACTAGACGTGTTCTAGACTTCTACAATGAAAGTGAATATACCTCAATCTGAAATAACCATGGAAGGACAATAGTGAAGTGAATCTTGCCCATTCTGCTACTACTCAGCCTTTCTCTCTGAACCATGGAATTGTTTTGAAAGCGGGTTGTGATCCTTCTATAGGCTACAATAAAGAAGAAAGGTGTATAAATAAATAAACAAATAAAATAGAGACAAGAGTAGCTATATTCTGTTACAAATTCAAGCATATCTCTTTTCAGTAGCTTCTGGTACTCTCAGTCTGGCCTCATCTTATCCACCAGAGTTTGATTTCTAAAATAATTTGATTATATCTCTCCTCTATCTGACACCTTCAGTACTTCATCACCTGACATACACAAGTCCAGATGCTTAGGATGGTCCCGAGGCTCTTTGTAGTCTGGCCTCACCTTACCAGACTTCCTCTTGGCCAAATCCCCCACGCCTTCCTCCCAAGCCTGTATTCTCACAAAACTGAACGTTTTCGCTTTAATACTTATTGTTCTTTGTGCCCAGAACACTCTTGGTTTCTTCCTGGGCCTGGAAAAACTTGTTCATCTTTCCAGTACCAATAACCAATTCCTTCCCCGGGAATTCAGTTATCCCAGGGATAAAACCGCCCTTGAATTCATTTCCCTGATCATATTTTTTCACAATTTATGACCAATCGCTGTGTCTCCATCTCTCCTGATATACTGTGAGATTTTCAAGGGCAAGAACCTGGTCTTTTTATCTTTTTTCATTATTGTATCCCCCAGTGTATGATAGGTGCTTATCAGTGTTGATTGAAATAAATTAAGGTCTGCCTCATTATAAAAATTTATTGCAGGTAAAATAAAATATTTTCTCTAAAAAATCAAGATGTGAAAGCAAAAGGTCCACTTTGGTCAAAACAAAACTAAATTTTGTGAGCAATCAAACTGTTCATAAATTGGGAGAGTACTCTTCTGATATATAAATAACCCTTAAAAAATACCATCTGTGCATTTTTCTAAGTCAGTGTTTTTTTAAGTTCTTTGTTTTTTCCCAAAGAGGGGGCTGTCACAGGTGCCTTTAAAATTGTCATTAAAACTGTTGGATAATTTAACAGATTCCTATGAATACACAGCTTTGCAAATAATTTTGGAGGCTTTCAAGTCCACTAAAATTCCTTCATGGAATAGATCAAGACTAGGTTAAAGTATCTTCTGTAAACTTTTAAAAATAATATATGGTAAATCTTCTCTATAGTTGGAGTATTGTCCACATTGCCAATTGTCAATTGTTACTATTCTCATAGTGTGAGTGTCTAATACTGTGGTTGATTTAAATGTGCTAATACATAAAGGTAAATATTTGTTGTAGACAGCATACAGTTTTGACAAAATACCACATAGAACAATACAACATCGATGTAAAACTATGCGAATTTTCATTCCAGATAGAACTCGTTTGCAAATGATGACAGTGTAACCTTTTCAATCCATACCACTCCATATCCTTTCCTGAAGGACAAAACAGCTAACAAGGAGCTCCAACAAAAAAAGAGAGAGAGAGAGAGAGAAACATTATAAATCCTACCTTAATCTTCTAAAGAAGTGAATTGAATTTCTTTCCAAACATGAAAAAATATTTTATTCTGTCTCTTCCTGTTTTCTTCTTTGCCTTTAATTCAGAAGCTATGTCACAGATGAGCTATGACTAGGTTTATCAGGATGTATAGCATGTATCCAAGACCCAATCAAACAATCAAATTTTGTTGATCATTCTCTTTGGAATGAAATATACTCAAGAGTTCAATAGAGATAGCAGTCCATCAGGGATTCTTTTAAAAAAAATTTATGCTCCTGCGCTGGCTGTGCCACCTGCCTGAAATGTCCTTTTCCAGGTGTCTGCTTAGCCAACTCTTTCACCACCTTCAAGTCTTTGTATGTCAACTCACTTGCATCCCTTCCTTTGATCCTCCTTATACTGCTGACTTATTCTTTTATTCCTTGTAGGATTTAATCTCTTCTGACAATATTTATACTTTATTATGTTTATTGCTTGTTCCCCTACTGCTTCCAAAATGTAATCTCTTCAAGGACAAGAATCATACTAATGTATTCCAAACATCCGAAATAGTACTTGGCACATGGTAGGCTCTCAATAAATATTTGTTGAATCAAATGAGTGAATGGATTGACTATACAGCCTAAGATTTACATATTAATTCATTCTGAGGATACAACAGTGAATAAGAAGACATGATCCTGTACAAAAACTATCTGATGGTGCCTCTGATGTTAGGATCTAGCCCTGAGTAAAGGAACAGGGATGGTTCTACTGAATCTATTCAGTTTGGGGGAAAAAAAGACATCTGTTGCAAGGATTTCAATGATACTTCAAGAATGTAAATTACTGCTTAATTTTTGAATTCAGGGTGACACCTGATCCTGAGCCCTTTCCCTTTCTTTGAGTAATCATTTGGTGAGGAACTAAATTGAACCATTCGTTGCTGTGTCAGAAAGCTGAATGTTAGGAGGATAATAGTCTGAGCATCATAAAGTATGGAGCTACAAAGAAGAAAATAGTATAATTTCTTCTTTTCACAAATGAGACTAAAACTAAATAGCTTCAAGAAGTCAGTGTCCTGGACAACCATGTCAGGTGTCTAAGTATGGATCTCAGAGGGTGCAGATACTTAGGAGCTAATTTCGTAGGACCAGACACTGTCTCAGCATTGCCCTCACAAATGCACAGAGAGTGGCCCCAGCCACAGAGTTAAAGATCCAGTGTCTTCAGCAAGCTGTGTATAGTCAGCATCAGTGCTGTGACACAAAGGTTCATTGATTTTGTCGGCCAAGAACTCAGGGCCACATGAGAGGAACACTGACGTTCCTCCAGGTTATGGTCTGTACAGTCTGCTCTAACAGAATACCATCCTGGGTAGCCTAAACAACCAACATTTATTTCTCACACAGTTCTAAGAACTGGGAAGTCGCAGATCAGTCAGCATGGTTGGGTGCTTGGTCTGGCCCCTCTTCCTGTTTTACAGACAGCTGCCTTCTTGCTAGCAAGATGGGAGACGGGATGGAGAGAGACCAAGCTCTCTGGTCTCTTTTTGTAAGGGAACTAATCCCATCATGGAGACTCACCTTCATGACCCCATCTAAATCTAATTGCTTTTCAAAGGCCCCACCTTCAAATATTGCATTGGGATTAGACCTTCAACATATGAATCTTGACACCAGTACTCAGTCCATAGCAGTCTCCAAGAAATATCTGTATGTGCCTGTGTGGAAATTTTCTGGGGTCTCTTAGAGATTTAATGAAGAATGGTCTAGGCTCTCTCAAATCTGGGGATTCCTTCCCCCTCCTCTACCCACCCTTACTTACTCTTACCTTTGCCAGTATGTCTGATTCCTCACCCACCTGAATCCTCCTATTTTAGAAAAAGAATAAAGAAGAAAATATTTTAATGTAAAGTAAATATATCTAAATGGGTGAATAAGTTTTCTGCTGCATTTTTCTTTCAGGAACAAGCCACTTCTAGGAAATAATTAGGTTTATCTGACAGCAGTACTTGAAAGATTAGAAGTAATACCATATTAAAACTGCATATAATAACATGAAAAGTAAAAAATGGATTCTAGAAAGCATTGGCTCAGATAATCCCATACAGGATGTTCTCTTTTTTCCTTGTAATTCACTTTATTGATAGGTACATTATTTTTAGCCTCAATCGTAGTCAAATTTATAATTGGATAGATTATCCTAGTGAATTCTTAAATCCTGGCTAAACATTTCTTTTATTATTCCCTAGAATCCCTTTATTACTTGCTAGCTTATAGAATAATCTTAATATTAAGTTAAGCAAAGAATTTTAAAGCAATATCCCTTAAAATATTTAATACATTCTAGAGGCCAATATAAGTGGCTTTAAGTTTGACCATTATCATACATAATATACACAGCTACTATTGTCTATTTACACAGATAATTAAAAATTGATTACATTTTGGGAAGCCTCTGTAAATATATCAAAACTAGGGAACTTATCATCCAGCAGAAGCCATCCATTAGATATTCTGTCATTAATACTTTTAAGGTGCAATTTCCAGAAGACTATATTTCATATTTTAGCTTTAGTAGTAGTTAATTTTCTTGTAATCACTGCAAACTCAAAATTATTTTTTCATAATTTAGGACCCTTAGATTGTCCATTAATAAGTGCATTAATATTTATCAAATGAGAAAAAATTCTTTTTGATATGCTTTTAAAATGTCTTAAATATAAGTCTTGCCCTGTAATCCAAACTGGCTTTCAAGGGGCCCCTGCGAACTATCAGACTGTCACAATGATATAAATTATATAAGAAAAGAAATTATATAGTAATTTAAATAGTACTTCTAGAGAGGACGTGATCATAGGACCAAATCAGTATTTTTGTTAAAGACTTTGAAAAGCAGATTGTATGGCAATAAGCCCATACATCCGACTGGTAGTGAAAAGAACTTTTAGACTCAGGTCGTCACATTGGCTTTGCAGGTAGTATAAAACAAAGAGCCGTAGTCTACCTTCAATATGCCATCTTTTTCCGTTTCATACAACTGCTTCATTCTAAAGAATTTCAGTGACCAGAAAGAACCAAGTCAAAATAAGGTGAGTGTGAGAACAAAACCTCGAGGGAAAAAAATGCCCAGGTAGAGGAGTCTAAGAAAGTGAAATTTCATGTATACATTGTTCTTTAGTACTTCTATTTTTTTTTTTTTTTAGATTTTATTTATTTATTTGAAGAGAGAGACACAGCGAGAGAGGGAACACAAGCAGGGGGAATGGCAGAGGGAGAAGCAGGCTTCCCGCCGAGCAGGGAGCCCGATGCGGGGCCGATCCCAGGACCCTGGGATCACGACCTGAGCCGAAGGCAGACACTTAACGACTGAGCCACCCAGGCGCCCCTGTACTTCTATTTTTAAACACCTTTTGTATGAATGCTATTCTAAGGCTCTGTAGGGGGTGGGTAAAAAGATGTACACAAACGCTAAAGTTCTTGGAGTTTATAGTATGTATGCAAGTATTATTTCAGATCAAGTAGAGAGCCATGTGAAAGGCATAGAAAGAAATGCTGTCAGAGTGGGAGAAAGAAAGAGATAGCTTTCTGAATAAAGCAATCAAGGAGGGTTTTATTGAGGAGGTAACATTTAACAGGCAGGGAACGAGGTGTACAAGGGTTCATTGGAAGACAGTTAGTAGCCCAGGAGGACTGTGCAAACTAACGTAAGTCTGGAAGTGAAGTTTGGACAAGTCTGTGAAAGGCTTGGAAGGCCAGAAATCCAAAGCAACTGACTAGAGCAACCAGTATGTTCTTAGATTCTTTCATGTGCATGTTGGCCTGTGGGACACAGAGTATCCATGAGTGAGTTGTGAGTTCAATGGGCCCATGATAAGAGAAAAAAACAGCCACCAACATGCTATCCGGTTTACCATGTTGAATGGTAAAAAGAGAGTCCATTTATAATTTCTCTATCTTCATTACTCACTTAATAGATATTTCTTGAAGAATTATGACATGTAGTGGTAGGGAGCAAGGGGAATTGGTTTGGGTTCATTCATGTCTGTCTTCAATCCTCAGCTCCACTAATTATTTATAATCTCTCTAAGCCACAATTTCCTCTTCTGTAAAATGGAGATATGCTGCTTCCTTGCAGAGCTCCTGTGCATGCCAAATGAGATATTGTAAGTAAAAGCCTTATCACAGGCCTGGTAGGTGGTTAGTGCTCGTTTAGCTCCCTCTTACCCTGGCCTTTCCCAGGCTCTGTTCTGTCCCTCCCTCCGGGTCTCTTGTCTTCCCCCACTGCTAGGGCCACGGAAGCCTTCTTCATAACTTTCTCTGCTCTCTAGATCCTAGAATTACATCTAAGCCTCAGCAAGAATAATTTAAAGAATCCTTACCCAATATTCGGGACACAGCTCCAGTCACAGTCTTGGTAGCAGCTTAGCTCTGACTTTGAGTGTGATTTCTGTCTTTGGACTTTTGCCCAGTCAACTCTTTAGAACCCCAGTCTTTCTCAGACCTGGCTTCTCTTTTCTCCTGGCCAAACTCCACTGCCTCATGCTATCCCTTTTTCTATTGGTTCTGTTGTCCTGGACGCTGGTCTGGTGACTGGAATCCTGCTACATGAATTGAACGTCGCCCATGTGTAGGGCCTGTCTGTTATTCAGCATATTTCCTGATCCTGGATTGGGTCCTGGGCTTGTGTCCTTCCAAGATTTTGTTTATTTTTATGGAACTGAGCCACCCCTCCCCACAGCTGCTTTATTAGAGCACTAACTTGGGTCTTTTGCCATGCCACTGGAATTTCCTTGGACCCTGCAACTAAGGAAGTATGTGATTATGTGTGTGTGTGCAGAGGCTTGGCATGGTTCCTGGCACTAGTCTGTCAGTCTACTGGGATCAGTACCAGGCATTCTTAAAAGGTACCATTCTTAAAAGGTACAAACGTAACTAAGGCAAGTCCTTACACCTAAGGATTGTATGACAAAACGGGAAATGACACAAGTGCGTAATGAAGTATAGTGCAAGACAGGATATGGGAAGTGTGTCGAAGAACATCAAAACCCTGTGCAAATTCATAGAAACAAGAAATCAGATTAGGTAGGCACATTTCTGAGCTGCCATGTGCAAAGTGACATCTGAGCTGTGCTTCCAATGTTGGATATCGACCAACAGATAAAGGAGAGCACACAGCTAGAACACAGAAGCAACATAAACAGACACAGGGCACCAAGAAAAGAGTAAGTAGCGGATGGGAAGGCTGGAGAGAATCTGATCTGGGCCTAACGTATGGAAAATCTTAATTGCCTGCCTAGGGAAAAAGCCCTTCGTATGATGAGTATTAGAGATCAGGGCTTAGTATAGAGCCACACAGGCTAGGCGCTACCCAACCCCAAGAGGTCCATTCTCACATGCTGGGAGTTGGCAAACTTCTGTTTTATTTGGCCAGATAGTCAATATTTTAGGCTTTGCAGGCCATGTGGTCTGTGTTGCAAGTACTCAGCTCTGCTTTTGTAGCTCAAAAGGCACAGACAGTATGTAAAGAAATGAGTATGGATGTGTTCCAATAAAACCTTATTTATGGACCCTGAAATTTGAATTTTACAACATATTATTCTTTTGATTTTTTTCAAACTCTTAAAAATATAAAAATAAAAAAAATGATAAGCATACAAAATAGGCAGCAGACCAGATTTGGCCCTCAGGTTATTGTTTGCCGGCCCCAATCTATACTCAATGTGAATGATACACAGGCCATGGCAGAAAACCATTGATGGTGTTTATTAAAGACAAGCATGATACTGTCAAACCTGAACAAGAAATAGATTCGTAGGGAGACAGATGTGAGATAAGAGACTGTGGTTCATGCTGTGTGTATCTGTGTCTGTGTGTGCATGTGCGCTACTTTTGACACACTTTTGAACTGCCGTGTAGAAAGGGAGTTTGACCTGGGCCATTTATTATTGTACACTCTCTATTTCAAAAACGTCCACACAATATATGATCATCAGCTTGGCACTGTGACCAGCTCTCTGAATCTCTTTTATAAAAAAGGATGGCAGAAGTGTCTAAAGAGAAGAAAAGAAGAAAAGCAGTCATTCTCAAGGTTGTAATCTTTGTGGGGGGGCGGGAAGTAACCCAGACCCTGGGGTCAAGGCGGTAATGCATAGAAGTTGTTGGTAAAAGGAAACAAAGGAGCATTCACTTTGCAATAACCTGGTCCTATTTTATCATAACATCGCATAAAACGTCCTATAAAATCCACTGTGCTTTCTGTTACTCTCCATTTTAAAAGTCAGCACTTGGATATGTGTCAGAAATCTTGGTTCAGTGACCTTCGGCTTCAGAAGCTTTATCTCATTATTGATATGCTGTCTGTATTCCAGCACGTGGCTGTGGGTATCTATTTGCAGCTGGCTTTTTTGGATCCATTTCTCTTGTTTGTCACAGTAGAGTTATGTGGGCCAATGACTAGGCAGAAAAATTCCATGACAAAGTTCAATTAGAAACTTCTTATATGGATTTTTGTGTCTTGGTTAGTGTAGTTCTGATTGGTTTCTGGACTCTTAATATTTTAGGCTGTGAATCTGTGACCTTTAAATGACAGTCAGGATGTTCCTAATGTTTAGTGCGTGTAGAGTACTGTTACTAACTGCACAAAAACATCTTCTGAACTAGAATAATGGGTGGAGGTTCCACAGAGGCAAATCTGCTTAATGTAGGAAATACTTTTCTATCAGACATAGATACAAGTGAGTGAAATGAGCTTTCTCAGAAAATAAATGGCAGGCTGAGTCAAAAAGAAGTTCTCTACAGGGACAGTTTGTTAATTTGAAACAGGTGACTTGGACTCTTCCTATCCTAATGCTATAGATTCCACTGAGTTTTCCAGAGAACCCAAAGCATATTTTAATCATAGAATTCACACCTTTGAGTATCTCACATTACATGGATTTAAAAGATTAGACTTGCTTTTGATAAGATTATTTTGCATCTAGAAAACTGATAAAGAGAATACCGTTATTACCATTGTTACCATAATATTTTGCCATCATCAGTAATCTGGAGGTGACTTGCAAAATAATTACATATGAATTCAGTATCTTTTTGAAGTCTGACAACAAATGTATTCATTAATTACCCAAATCTATAAAAAGTAATGTTTTTAAAGGACTTTGATATATCCTTAAATACATTCTAATGAAATTTTTCAAATAGCTGATAGCTGGTCATATTATACCTTGTCCTAACTACACATCAATCCTTGGAACATACGGTTGGCTTTGTTGTGGAATAGCGGATCCAGGTGGACGCCCTCCAGGAACAGAGTGTAAGATACCATGTGAGCTGCCAATATTGCATTCATTCACTCTTGAAGGCAGTGATAACACAAAAGTGTCTCCAGAGGCTGCAAACTCATGCTTTGGGTAATCTTTAATGTTTATCATATATAATGTTTATCATATATCACAGTTTCCTTTGCATTTTCTTCATGCTCCACACATAGAAAATACACCAACGCTAATACATAAACAGTTCCTTACTTCACTGCTTAGGTGTCACAGCTGTTAAGCAAGCAAGACTGAAAATGGTACCATTCTCTATGGCTCTAACAAAGTTGATGTAAAATAGTATAATTCATTATATCTCATCCAGTTAGGCTTCTAGGTTTCATACTGCATTATGTATGTACTTGCATTTCAATACTAGCCTAAATTTGGTAATTCTGCTTGCAAACTTTTATAGTTGAAACTAAAAAATCCCTCTGATACAAGCAAGCTATGTATTATTTTCCCCACTCTGTGGATTTGAAAACAGAGACCCAGAGTTAAAAACTGACTTACTCAAGGCAACATAGGTAGTGATCAGTTCAACCAGATCTGAGCTCAGCTCTGCTGGATCCTACTCCTGCGCTTTCTCCATTGCTTCATGCTGCATCTTAAGAAGATCATTCCAAAGCTGGCTGCTGTGTGAAACCTGAGGAGTGTGCACCAGTGTCCAGGTTTCCTGCCTTGAAGGGCACGTAGAAGACTACACTTCTAACCAGCCCTCTCATAGTTAAGTGGGACCATGGAACCGCTGACCATTGGACCATGAGCAGATGTGCTGTATGTCACTTCTAGCCTGAGTTAAGTAAAAGGCTCTGTGGGTCCTTTCAACACAATCCCTTTGGGGGCAAGCATGGAGGCCATATGTTGAGAGAGTGGGGCCAAAAGATGCAAAGAGCCTAGATCGCTGAGTCACTGCATGGAGGAGAGCCATCACAGTGAGTCACCTGACTTAGGCAGACTTTGAGGAAGAACTAAGCTTTCTCAGTTAAGCCACTGAGATCTGGGGCTTGTTAGTCACAGCAGCATAAGCTCAGCCTGCTCTAATACACCCCATCTCGATCCTATCTACAGCTGCTATTAACATGTTAGCATTCTCTGCTGCTATGATGGTCAGAGAAAGTACAAAAACTCCTCTTTGGTGCTTTCGGGACAATAAAGCAGGAGAAGGTAATAGGGATTTGCCATAATTTTAAATCAAGGGGCAAGGAAGGACTCACTTAAAAGATAGCATTTGATTAATAACTCAAAACCATGCAGAGAAATCTGCAGGAAATGCATTCTCAGCCAAAGGGAATTGTCAAGTGTCTGACATTTGAGAAGCAGCGAAGACAGTAATGAGAAATGAAGAGAGATGAGGAGAAGAGGTGCATCATGGAGGGCCTTGTGGGCTATAAGGACTTTGAAGGCACTTGCTCTGAGGGAAAGCAGGAACCACTGGGAAGTGTGTAGTGACATAGTTTAATTTATATTTTTAAAGGATTGTTTTCTAAAAGCCTATTTATGACTAACTAAATAACTAAACAGTTATTTATGATGGATGATGTTGTTGCAATATAATCCTGACTTCAGGATGTGTGGTTTTGATCCATGACTAATTCTCACCAAACCAGTGCTGGTGGTTTTAACTCACACTGCAAATTATATTGATAACAGTCAGACTCCTAGCAAGGTTCCCAGTGATACCCTAGGCTGCAGTGCCCTTATTTGAAACACTTGCCGTAAAGCTATCAAAGAAATCCTTGCAGGAGTCTTTATTCTCCCGAGCCTCCACTGTAAATCATCAAAAATAGTTGCATATAATTTCATAGCAAATGAAACCAGCACTTGGAATGTCCTATGTAACGACAGAAAGAATACATTAATCTTACAAACTCTTTACTTTGTCATTTCCTTCTGGACACTCAAAAGACACCGTTTGCCTCAGTGTCTCCCATCTACATCAGCCGAGTCCAGAATTTATGTCCATTGTATTCCTGTTCTCAGCTCAGAAAACACTCATTACCCCAGTAGCTCAAGTCAGAAACCCCAGAGGTTGGTAACCATTTCCAGGTTCTTGATCCTACACAAATCCACCCTTCCCCCTCTCTCCTCAAATCCAACCTGCCTTCCCTGTCATATGAATTGCGGGAACATCCCCTAACTGATCTCACTGCACACAGCTCCAGGAAGTATCTTTCGTTTAAACACAAATCTGGTCGTGTCACTCCCCTCTCTGCAAGGGAGGAGCTGACCTCTTTGGACTTAAAGATCCTTTACCATCAAGTTCCTGCCTGCATTTGCAATTTTTGCAACAGACACGCAACACTGCTTGTTTTCCAAACATCCAAAGCTACTTCACACATCTGTGACTTTGCACATCACATGCCCTCTGCTGGAACATTTTTTTCGCCTTGTCTAACTGGCAAATTTCTACTGCTTTCAGCCTCTGCTTATATGTCATGGCATCTGTGAAGGCTTCCCTGACCCCGTCTCCAGGCCCCCTCAGTTGTAACTTTATTTCAGTGGTGAACTGGAGCTTGCACCTGTCACCCCCACCACACAACCCTTTGTATGCCAAGCCCCTCAGATAGAGGAATAGAAGATATATGGTAGGTGCTCAGTCCCTGTTGAATGAATTAATAACTCTCCCATTCTGGCTCTATTGCCTGGCATTAACATAAGTGAGAGGATGTCATGTCTGTATTTGATACCCATCCCGTGATGCTCAATGGGTAGAAAATGGCATTGTGTCATCATTTCCTTCTGGAGGGAAAATGTAATTTTTTTCAGCAGTTTGTTGGGTGAGTTGAAAATAAACAGTACTTTAATTTTGAACTTGTTCTTACTCAGGTTTGGGGGGTATTTTGGGGCTTTTTATTGCACAAGATTGACTTATTTTTATAATTCTTCTTTGGCTTACAGCCAGTGTTATTGAATGATTACCATTCTTCTTAGGGCTAACCTCATTTTCTTTTGCAGTGGATGCTTTGGCTATGAAAGGGAAACCTGTTAAGAAAAGTCAGCCTCTGGTTTCTTGGTTCATGTGGGGATTCTGAATTCTGAAATTTGTGTAAAAATAGATTTGATTTAAGAGAGCAGCTATTCTAAAATTAATAATCAAATGATGGGAAAAGTAAAGATGCCTGATTTTTTTAAGGGATTACACTTCAATGATACTATATTGTTTAGTATTTATATTTGGTTCTTCTTTTTCCCCCTTATTACAGGACAGCATATGTTCTATTGGGACATTGTGGGTTTTGCCTCATTAACTTGAAAGCCCTCTCTAGTCAGCATAAGGCATGTTTGGATGAATACTGCAATAATCTGCTGTTATAACTGGTGGCTGAGTCATCTGTTTTTACAGGATTGGTACTGTAAAGAACTGAGTCATACGTCTTGTGTCAAAATTGAGTGTGAATTTTAAAGTCGAAAGTAAAATGAACCCTTGAGCATACTCAAGTGAAAATCACAGCAACCTGTGGGCTGAGGGGTTTTTGTAGGAACTATTTGATTTTTTTCCCCCAGTCGTATTCTTATAGTCTTTGTATATTCATGCAGCAAGTGGAAAAATCCAAGCTCAGAGCTAACCAGCACTGTTATGAAAAGGATAATATTAGAAATGATTCTAGTTTCTCTGTGATTAGCTATAAACCTCGATCCTTTGCCCATTATGGGCCTCATTTGCCTGTAGAGTTATCAGTGGTCAAGTGTTCAAATGAGGGGCCAGAAGCATTTTGCAAGTGAGCACCCACCTAGATGGGGTAAGGAGCCTACAAAGATTCATGCACCTTTTGCTCCTGTTTCTTTCCCCTAGAATGGGAGGATTCCCAACACAGGTACCTGGGTCAGATATCCGAGATAAGATTCAGAGCACAGAACCCACTGATAATAGAAACGCATGAAGAGGTGCTTCAGACCAAAAGCACCAAGTTCATTCTGCTGTTGCATCATGATTTAACTCTGAAACTAGGACCAGAAAATCTTCTTTGGGGAAGTCGAATTTGAAAATGTAGCTGCCCCTACAGTTCACCTTCAGGTCTTTTTAAAACTGATTTTCTCTGTCTCCTTATTTAGCGTTGACCCAGGATGCTTTGGAAAACACAATGCAATGACGGTTGAGAATAATATTTATAGAGTTTGTGAATCCAAAAATGCAGTGAAACATAATTAACACAACAGTGGAGGGAAAGCCCCCTAAACGTCAGAAGAATGTCACAGTTCATAAATTGTTCATGTCTGGAGAATACTTAACATAGTGCAGATTAATTAGATTAATGGCGTGTTGTTGATATAGGGTGACTGTCGGTTAGAGGCAAGGTGACATTGACTGTGAGAAGTAAAGACAATGGATTAGGGGTCAAGTCTAGTTAGGGTAGAGCATGAGGGCTTTGAATTTCTCATACGCCCTTTCTCTAGATTAGGAAGGGAATCTGAAGCCTCATATCATTAGCAGAAGAGTGATTGCCAGTGGGGAGTGGGGGGCGTATTGATGGTGAATGGTCACAAGCAAACAAAACAGAGATGGGATAGAACTGTGCAGGACCTTGATTTTGTATTTCTCCCAAGAATGACTAGTTCCTAATGCAGTATTACCTCCATTTCTTCTCTCACATCTACAAAAAGCATTAAAAACCTTTTTGTTTGTTTTTTGTTCATCTTAACCTAGTTTCTTCAGAATGTACTTGGTATGGTGCTAAGTAAACAATAACTTCCTTTTATTTTCTTGAACAGCAGTTCACAATTAACTATGTGGCTCTGTGATTGCCCTCAAACTCAGTCTCAGAACTTTATGATCATCTTGGCTTTAATAGAACTTTATAGGAATGATGATGGTAACAGCTCCTGTTTATTAAGCACTTATAATACAAACTCTGGTTATATACCTACTTTTTCACCCTCATAACAACCTTAGGAGTTAAGTACAATAAATACATGCATTTTTCCTGCAAAGAAGGTGAAATTTAGTGAAGTTGAAAAGCCAATGCATGGTCACATCATAAAATGTAGCAGAGATTTAGTTCTGTCTGTTATCAAAGCACAACAACCTAAAGCTCTCTGGAATGTACCACCTCCCAGCAGCTTCCAAATTCTCATGGAGAAGCACATCTTAATTGCAACTCATGCTTTTATTGCTTTTTAAATGCTTGGGGATAAAGATTTTTGGAGGAAAGATTAATTCTAAATAATTTACCATACCTTGGTGACCATGAGGCATAGATCATTCATATTTGTTTATGAAAAACAAAGTGTAATTAATAGCATCAAAACTATAAATGTTGGGGTGCCTGGGTGGTTCAGTCGGTTAAGCATCTACTTTTGGCTCAGGTCATGATCTCAGGGTCCTGGGATAGAGTCCTATGTCAGGCTCAATGCTCAGGGGGGTGCCTGTTTCTCCCTCTCCCTCTGCCCACCCCCCTCCCCCGCTCATGTGCTCTTTCTTTCTATCTCAAATAAGTAAATAATCTTTAAAAAAAAATTGATGTTTAGCAAAGAAGGGCCATTTTTTCTTTTTAATTTTATCCCTGATCTGTGTTTTAATTCATATTAAATTTCCAGTTTACAGAAGTTTTTTCCTTTGAGTGTAAACATTTTAAAAATATTTTATCTTTCAAAAATGCAAAATATGACTCAAATACATCCTAACTTTTTAAACAGGGCACACCTTCTACCATATATTAATCTGTTCTTGATGCTCAGATACCGTTAAGATGTGCTGGACTCTAAGACCTTATTAAGAATGCCCCAAGGGTGCCTGAGTGGCTCAGTTGGTTGGGCTTCTGACTCTTGATTTTAGCTCAGGTCATGATCTCGGAGGTCGTGAGATGGAGCCCCACGTTGTGCTCCACGGTCAGCAGGGAGTCTGCTTGAGATTCTCTCCCTCTTCCTCGGCTTCTCCCCCACTGTCTCTCTCACTCTCTAAAAAAAAAATGAAAAATAAAATCTTAAAAAAAAAAATGCCCCAAGTTGATATAGGGTTCTTTGGGATTTTTTTATTATGATGATTTATCTGTATTATTTTATTACGTTCCAAGATTATTATAATACCATCATTCTTTAACACCTATCACTTCATATAGTTACCAAAAGATTTTTTCCTTGTAATGAGAACTTTTAGGACCTACTCTGTTACCAACTTTCAAAAACACCATACAGCATTAATTATAGTTATTTCCTTTGTGTATATACTCAGAAGTGGAATTGCTGGATCATATGATAGTTCTACTTTTAGTTTTTTGAGGATCCTCCATACTGTTTTCCATAGTGGCTGCACCAATTTACTTTCCCACCAGCAGTGCATGAGGGTTCCTTTCACTCCACATCCCTGCCAGCATTTCTCTGTTGTCATGTTGATGATGACGATTCTAACAGGCATAAAGTGATATCTCACCCTGGTTTTGATTTGCATCTCCCTGATGATCAGTGATGTTGAGCACCTTTTCGTGTACCTGTTGGCCATCTGAATATCCTCTTTGGAAAAATGTCTATTCAGGCCCTTTGCCCATTTTTAATTGGGTTATTAGCTTTTTTGCTCTTAAGTTGTATGAATTCTTTATGTATTTTGGATATTAACCTCTTATCAGATACATGATTTGCAAATATTTTCTCCCATTCTGTAGGCTGCCATTTCATTTTGCTGATTTTACTATTTGGGTTCTCTTAGCTGTGTTTTTAGCTCTATTATTTGTCTATTAACATTCTCTAGCCCAAAGGAATTTTGAAGCAGCAAATTCAATAAAATGACATAAGGTCAACTGCGAAAAAAAATCAATGACAAAGGGGATAAAACACAGCTAAAAATAGAGACTTTTAGAATAGTTTTAAAAATTAGAATAAATAAGCGATGTGGGGGGAACTGAAAGTTTCTTCCATTTTTTTAAAAAAGTGCACATTTCAGGGTTTCTTTTTGCCTCACCTTCTTTTTGCATGGATTTGTAAAATTTAGATTTTTCCAGAGGTATATTTTTTTTTCTCCTTTGTATCCTATGCTTTAGTTGTAAAAATTACCTGAAATAAGTAATATCCAGACAAGTGCTTTATTGTGACTTTTAAAAAATGCTACATTCTCAGGGGCAAGCTGATGATTTCTGTCAACTCCTTATTAGATGTCTTAAATCTCCAAGAGGCCGTGGCACTGATGTTCTTCAACAGTGGTCTCCAGGCAACGGGATTCCCGTCATTACTACAGAGGACACAAAAGTGAACAGAAATGAGATAAGATGGTTAGTTTGAAGAAAGGAAGAATTCAAAAGGAAATTTAGATGTATTTGAGATATATATATCAGAATGTTTTAGTGTCTTAGAGAGAGAAGTTAAAAGGAAAAATTTTAATCTAGAATTTCTTAAATTAGACTATGAAATTTTTATTTATTTGGGACTTGTCTGGTAACATTTAGATTTTTATCAATAAAATGTAATGCAAAATACTCTGAAAATATAATTTTGATTCAATCTGATCAAATGCTCAAGTGACTTTCTTCTTTTTCTTTTTTTTTTTTAAACTAAAATAAGCAGTTTTGGAAGGCAGGACTTAAATATTTGAATGTATGTCCCACCACACAGGAGCAGAAACCAAATTATCTCACCAGAATCCTAAATAAATGAGGTCCCTTAATATTCTCTCCATTATTATAGTATTTCCAAGTTTTTTAATGGTAATAAAATTACCTTACTGAAATTAGAATCTACCTACTCCTACTTTTATTTTCCTTATCCACTTACCTCCAGAATCAAGTATAAAATAGATACTTTTAACTACAGTGAATACACTCAGACCATATTCATAAGGAAAAGTATAAACATTTGGGGGAAAAACTAGCACATGTGAATAAAGAATAAAAAGAAAAAATTGTCCTAAAAAATATGAATCTACAAGAGCACAGCATGACTGGTTCCACATGGTATTAAAGATTAGAGAATTTAAATTAAATGTCTTAGCTTTAACATTAGCTACAGCTCACTGGTGTATTACAACATAGAGACAAACAATATGGAAAAGAAAATAAACTTGGAGTTAAATATATTATGAATGGACTTAGGACACCTCTTTTATATATACAAGGAATCAGAGCCCTCTCAAAGAAAAGACAGGACTGCAGTATCTAATCCTTATAGGTACAAAGACCAAGAGAAATTTTAAGGGCCAAAATAATTTAACCATTTGCTATTTGCCGGAGAGTTTACAGCCTGGAATAATTAGTGTACAGGAAGGAAACAGTGACTTTAACTTTCTTTTAAAATACTCAAATTCATAAATAACATACTTCTCTCTCATTGCTCCTGTCAAACTTGCTATGCGTTTTCATCTGCTCCCTGACTATCCTCCAAAGCAAGCAATTTTCGTATCTCCATTTCATCTCTTTTTGCAAGACTAATAACATAAAAAGCAGTTATCAAATTTATACATAGCAAATGAATTCTGCCCATGCTGCATTTTGAATCCGGGGGAAAGTATCTTTGATCTCTTTGCCGTGGTTTTATTTCGAACATCTCTGTCTTTGGTCCCTTGCCTTCCTGTATAGACTATTCTAAAATTTCAAGGCATACGTTATATCCTGGGTATATAAACCAGTGCTTTATTTTAAAAATTTAGCTGGATGGCTCAGTCAGTTAAGCAGCTGCCTTTGACTCAGGTCATGATCCCAGAGTCCTGGGATCGAATCCTGCATCGGACTCCCTGCTCAACAGGGAGCCTGATTCTCCCTCTCCCACTCCCCCTGCTTGTGTTCCCTCTCTTGCTGTCTCTCTCTCTGTCAAATAAATAAATAAAATCTTTTAATAAATAAATAAATAAAAATTTAGCTGGATTTTTTAAGATGCGAAGACTATTTCACTCTTAATGTGTTTATGGTCTTGGGTTTTGCTATTGCTTTTATTTTTCTCCTTAAATATTATGCATATTCCTTTCTACCATAATGCACTGAGGTACTAGGGCAAGCAAGCCAAGATCCTTTGCTGTATGATTTTTCCATATTTGTTAAAATATACTTATCCATTGGTACTTTTCAATAATACTCATCAACTATCATGGTGTGCTCTTCATCTTCAGTACATTTTGCAGTCCATCATTAATTCTTCCAATACTTCAGAGAGGTAGATAAGTGGGCATTACTGGTCAGATTTTCATTTGGTCTAACTGTGGGAATCCGTCCATCAAAAGAACAAAATGAAATTGAGACCCATTACTGCCACTCTACAGAAGAAGGAAATGAGACCAAAAGAGTAAGTGGGGAATCAAGAGGAAAAAGAGTCTGTGTGAATGTAGTGGAAAAGCTTTTTCATTCCACCTCTCAGTCCCGGGTCTTTCATATTTACCTGGTGACAGACCTTTCTCTTGGCCAGGGAAAACAAATGGAACCTGTATGCGATGCATTCTGTACAGAAATTTCTCTAAGAATTTTAAGATGTGACAAAATGAAAGAAAAACGCTGTTTAATAACCACACCATGATTAGTGTAGCCTAAATTTAGCACTAGGGAACAGGGGAAGCATCTATGCAGAATGGTCCTTTGCCACCTTATTGATTATATTCTGAGGAAATTACCAGGATTTCTCAGAGGAAACGTCTGCCCTTTTTTTTGAACATCTAAACAGTACATTGAACGAGCATGATGTTTCGTAGATAAGCAGAATTCAACTCTATCCCACTACCTTTTTACAGGAAGCTTTTCCCCTGCAATGGCTGAAAATTTGGCAGATCTCTGACTTTCCTGTTCACTCTTAGTCCTTAAGTCTTCTAAGTCCAAAGCACTCTCCTTTGGAAATTGTAAATGTCTAATCTAAGATGTGAACATTTCAGACTTCAGGCCGAGCTTGTCCCCATCTTCTAGCTGCAGGCAGTATTTGGTAGGTTGACTGCGTTCAGGGGGAGAAATGTAGCCAATTGATCTCTTCTCCCACTCATTTCCTGCCCAGTGGGTCCCCTCCTCCCAGCGCATGCCCCACCGGTGTGAAAGCTAAGGAGGGCAGAGTGAAGAGAAGGGCACAGGAAAGTTCTGTCACTTCCTGATTCTTCGCTGGCTTCTACGCCTGTGTTGGGCCCCTCTGACGGCAGTCTCCAGGAGTTAGAGCTTCTCCCCTGCTGGTTTGGTGGACTTGCTGGTATCTCATTCAGGTGGCCACTGTCCCTTTCCCTTTGCACCACCTCTTGGCCTTCCGTCATCCATTCCACACACAGACTTAGCAGCCTCCCCTATTACAACCCTGTTGCCCCCATGTGGTCTTCTTAGGACCTGGAACAGCTCCCAGCTGACTCTACCCCACACGGCCCACATCCGGTCCACAGATAGTCAATTCCATAACTATCGTGGACTGAATGTTTGTGCCCTGCCCCCAACCCACACCTCCTAATCTCCAATGTAAGGATATTAGGAGGTGGGGCCTTTGGGAGGTGATTAGGTTTAGAAGAGGTCACGAGGGTGAAGCACCCATGATGGAATTAGTGTCGTGCTAAGAAGAGGAAGAGACACTGGAGCTTTCTTTCCCTGCCATGTGAGGATACAGTAAGAAGACAGGAACAAGATAGAAGGAGAACCCTCACCAAAAACCAAATCTGCCAGCACCTTGATCTTTGACTTCCCAGTGTCCAGAATGGTCTGTTGAGAAATAAATGTCTGTGGTTTAAGTCACCCAGTCTATGGTATTTGTTATAGCAGCCTGAGCTGACTAAGACAGGGCTCTGTATTTGCCTGAGGTGCGAATTCCCTATCCCCAGCCCTTTCCCCCTTCCTCCCTGCACTGCCATAGACCCCTCCTCTGCCAAGAAAATATTGCATTCATTCCTTTTTCCTCCCTTCCCAGTTATGTCTTCCCATTCTTCAAGACCATGATTCTTCTCCTTCCACCAGTCTGATCCACTCACTGATACTTTGGCATTCCATGTACATTCAGACCCAGCAGCTTTTCACGAATATAACTTCTTGCTTGGCTGTCCAACCTCATTTCTGGTCTCTCACTCATGAATGCCCTTGGATCCTGCTCTCCTGGCCTTTTGCAGTGTCTCAAATGCACTGTGTTCTTTCCCTCCTCGTGTGTCTTTCTCTTGCCTTGTGTATTAGTTACTTGTGGATGCTATAACAAATTACCAAACTGTTGCTTAAAACAACAGAAATTTATTTTCATATTTCTGGGGGCAGAAGTCCAAAATCAAGGTGCCAACAGGGCCATGCTTCCTCTGGAGGCTGTAAAAAAGAATCTTTCCTTAGCTCTTCCAGTTTCTTGTGGCTGTTGACATTCCTTGGGTTCATGCTCAAACCTCTGTCTCCATGATCACATTGCCTTCTCTTCTTCTGTCTGTCGAATCTCCTCTATGTATCTCCTGTAAGGATACTTGTTATTGGATTTAGAATCCATCCAGATAATCCAAGGTGATCTCTTGATCTTGAGATCCTTAATTTAATTACATCTGTAAAGACTCTTTCCAAATAAGGTAACACTCATAGGTTCTGGGAACTGGGACATGGACATATCTTTTTGGGACACCATTCCATCACTATACTTGCCAGTGACTTCCTTCATTTCTTTTGCAACCTCCCAGTTGGTGTCCCTGTCTCCATTTTGGCCTCTTGTGATTATTTATTATTCTCTGACATCTTCCTGAAACACTATTCCTGCCACTGACCCTTCTGCGTTCCAGTCTCCCCTTTACCTTGGCTTTCAAAGTCCTTCATGATCTCATCCCAGTTTAGTTCACCAAACTCATCTGCACTAGTCAGATACCTTCCTGCTATCAAAACTGTATACAGTGCTTGCTCTGCTGAACGTTTCTTTCTTAAAATTCGCCCTTTCTCTTTCTTGCTTTCCCACGGGTTATTTCTTCTTCCTGAGTACTTTCTCTTCTTCCTTGGCTAACTCACCTTTCAAATATCATTTTAATTACCACTTCCTTAATATTTCTTACTATCTTGTTGTTTAGCTGTCTTTCTTCCCTGATAGAGAGGCCAGTCAGACACCTTCCAGGTCACTGTTGTGTCCACAGCTCCTAGACACACACCTGAATAGGTGCTTCATCCATAGGTGATGAATACATGACGAGATGTGTCCCTCACTCTTTCAAGAACTTATCAAATGTAAAAGATGGAAATACTGTAAAGCTGATGACAAATTTAGCTGTTTGAAATTCCAAACCAAATGAAAATATATGACACAAGTGAAATAAGGGAAGTCAGTGTGAGATTCAATTCAGACTTCTAATTCAGTGGAGAGCATAAAATCAATATTTACACCTGAGTCTCCTGAAAGCCCCATGTTTTGCTTGTCTTCCAGTGTAGAAAGAATGTGTATTTCTTATGTTTTGAAACATATTTAGGCACCTTAATCTTAAATTGATTGATCCCCCAAAAAGCAATGATTAGTTTCACACTGTCATAATACTGTTTTTTTTGGGGGGGGGGGGGGGCAGTATGTATGACTCCTTCTCAGCTTGGTCATATGACATGAACCACACTTCACTGAGTCCATGGCATTTTAATAACTTGAACTTAAAATAGTAAAAAAACAAATTATATTTGTTAGCCTCATGTGGTGCTAGAACTTCCCTTAGGGAATGATATGAGAAACAAACTATCCTCTAGTAGCAGAAGGGAAAAAAAAGAGGTCAAGATTTATGGAATGGAGCCCAAAGCCCTATGACTATTTTTCTCTGTTGGCATGTTCTCATAGCACTCCTGCTAGTGATTTGCTTTAAAAAATGACCTTGTCTGTCTGATAGAATAAACCCAAATTCTTGTTAAAGGGTTTATTTTATGTTCTGTGACTTGAGTGATAGAAGATTGATGAAACAATCTTTGAAATCATGAAATGGTGAATTGATTGACATAATCTCAAACTGTTTACATGAAATCAGTTATTGGTGTTTTTCCCTAAAAATTTTTATGATTTGGATTTCCTCATGAGGGTACATTGATGGGAAAGGCATCATTTTTAAATTAAATATGAGCAGATATGTGAATATTTTAAGGACCACTCAAAAATCATTAAGACTCTTAACTTTGATTTCAAGTAAAGAGGAAAAAATAGAAAGCTTTGATGCAATGCAACTTAGTGTACCTAAACTGAGTATTCTTTAGTAACCTTTCCACAGTATCAAAAGCAAGTAATTAATATGTTACTGTCCAATCAATACCTGTCATTACCAGCAGATATTTTCAAGTTTGTCATCCCACTAAATCTTAGTCCAAAAACAGGAACAATTTGAGTAACAGTTATAAATGACTAAAGGAAATTAAGGGACACCTTCTATTAAGATTCATTCACGTCTGGTGGGAAACTGATCTTACTTGCTAAATGTGGGTTAGATCATAAATAGAATAGGGCATTGGATAAACAATGGGTCAGAATCAGTCTGGCAGTTTTTAGGTTGCTGGGCTAAACTTTCTCCCCATTTGGGAAGCACTGTTGATCTGCCTATTTTCATGGTCAAACATATATTTTAATGACTATACATGAGGAGAAAAGGTCTCAAGCATTGTTTAGTTTCTATGTTTCTGTAACATTTTGTTATTAATTTTGTATATTACCAATCCGAAATAATTTTCTATGTTAAATATTAATTTTGTGATTTCTTCTCACACTTGAAGTGCATTTGGTAGATTTGAGAAGATGAGATAGAATGAGAACTGAAAAGAAAATAATAATAGTATTCATAACAATATTCCTTCCATGTAATCTCTATAAATGGAAATGTTTTGACTTAAACTGCTGTCTCTTTTTTGCTGAGAAATTGCTGCTAAAATCACCTTTTTTCCCCCATTCCACATAACTGAGTCCACCTGACTTTTTCCTTCTGGGCTCTGACCTTTACCTTCTGAACCAATTTCAACTGAGACAGAAAGCCCATAAGCAGCTTTAGGCCCTCTTTGTTACTCTAAGTCATTGATTCTCCACTTTGGTTCATATTAATACCACTAGGGTCACTTTAAAAATATAACACTACCTGGATCTCATCCTCAGAGATTCTGATTTAATTGATTTGGGTTAGGGCTCAGGCCTCAGTATTTTTGTGATTTGATTTAAATCTAATGTGAATCCAGAGTTGAGGACTATAGCCTTCATTCCAAGACAAAATGAGATTGGCTTTCATATTCTATACCAAATCAGGTGCCCTGTGGGGCCTGTTCAGCTGTATAATTCTGGGAGCCTGATAAGCACACTGGGTCCTTGGAAGTTTCATCTGTCTTGGAATGTAGTATTTCTAGGGCCCACCAATGGACTTCATTTTGTTTCCTGAGTTGAAACTTCTTACAGTATCATTCTAATAACAAGATTCTTGCCCCCAGAACTCAATCTCAGTGAGGTCAAGTCACAGAGCTCATTAATAATGAAAACTGGATTTAAACACTGGTATTCTGAATTCATATCCTGTGCTCCGAATCACACCAATGCATTAATCAGGATAGTTAGGCTATGCAGAAACTGATAAAACCTGAAATCTCGGTGGCTTGGCCCAACACCATTTTATTTCTTGAGCCGATCCGCAGCTCCCCTGTGTGCCTCTCTCAAGCCATGACACAGTGACTCAGCCTCCTTCCATATTGTGAGCTCACCATCCCAGAATCCTTTGTTTCCAGTCACACAGGCAGGCTGGGGTAGTAGAAGGTGAGGAAGAAACACCAAATCTTAACTAAACTTGACAGGAAGTGACACATCTCTTCCTTTAATATTCTGTTGAGAAGAATTGTTCACACGGCCCCCTTCCCTCCAAGATGCAGGAGAAGCTAGGAAATGTAGAGGAACACACGGCTATTACTGTTTCTACAACCTGCTGCCCTCAGTTGCCTGCCTTAGGTGGATCCACAGAACTAAAGATTATTACTCCCTTAATTCCCTGTGACTGTGTCGCTCCTTATTAAATCTGCTTCCTTCTGCCCAATCAGCATTAATTTGTCAGAAGAATCTTTAACCTACAGTAATCACTTACACTGTAATTTGCTATTCTGCCTACCCGCACAGGCAATATAAGCTACTTGAATAAATGTGGTTTGCCTTGTCCTGCCAGCCTACGTACTTTATATTGGCTAATTTTCTTCTTCCCAGTAGAATTGTTATTTCTCAGGCCACTCCTCCACCCGTTCGTCTGTCCTAATAGTTGGGACAGGATAAAGTTTGCCTGAGACATGGGAAAAAGGACAAAACCATGGTATGAGGGCACTCTGGTAGTTCCAACCAGGCATAATTCCTTCCCTGTAAGTTGCATGGCTGTAAGAGTGAGTAGCCCCCTGACTACTGGAATTTCAAAGAATGCAGTGAAACATTGAAGCATATTATAACAGCTACTCCTAAAAATGCACAGAATCTACCTGATTTTTGAATCTTTTATTCTCTTTATCCTCCATACTAACTATTGCATCATGGTTATAGGCATTTTTGTCAAGATGCTTAAGACAAAACTATATCCAAAGTAGAAATAATTAAGAGCTGACTAGATAATATGAGTATATGCAGTTATCATTACTTATGTAACATATGTAATACTACCTTGACGATTAATTACATCTCCACAGACTTGAGATTGTTGCTTATACTGGCAATAAGTGAGAGACAAAATACTGAAAAGAGGTGTTCTCTTTCCACCTCAGAATTGGAGGTAACGTTGGAGGAAAGATTTGTGTGAATAAATATAGCTTAGATTACAATTAGCCAATATTCATAAAATTCTGTTCTTGTTGGACTATAATTAATTATCACACTGAAATTTAACTCTCTTCTAATCTTTTCTTAATGTTCATTAGGCTGAGATTTCCACCTCTGGTTTGCTTTCCTTTGCTTGACCTGCAGCAGCTGTATTATTAAAGCTGAATTTCTGCTAATTGGCTGTGGTAGTAGGGAGCTGGAGGGGACCTCTGGCATCACCTGATCCAATTAGATTCTAACTGCACAAAGACCTGAATCAGAAGATCAGACTTCATGAAGCAATCTAAAAATAACTTAAAGATTATTATTTTTACTATACATTTTACAGAGGTTTAAGGACAGTTGTTTCAGAGAAGGACAATTAAGAGTTCATTGATTATACAAATAAAGCAAACCTCCTATCCATGCATGCTCATTATGCTAAAAATTTATGTAATACAATATTAAAGAATAGATATGCCTCTATAAATATATTCATCTTTGGAAAACACACCTGGTTAAAGTCAGACCAGTGGTCAACAAGGGTAAGGAAAGTTTATCCCCTGTCCTCTATATGGCACCTTCTGGGCCAGACCCTTCTTTTCTTCCCTATGACAGGTCTCTTCTTTGGGAGAGGTAAGAATTCTGGTGAACTAAATCCTGCTGAAGTATCACACACTTACAGGGCATTGTTCCACAACGGAATAAGCTGCTTTCAGATTCGATGACTTTTAAGTCCTGGGAGTGCCCCAAAGCTTTGGGTGACTGGTGGGTGGCACAGAATTATGGTAATCCTTTTGGAGTTTGAACTTGATGACTTTAAGGTACTGCTAACTCTACTTTCTATGTTGTTCTTGAACTCCCTCCTCTCTACCTTCTTCCTTACCCCACTACCATGGTCAGGTTCAGTCTCTCACCATCTTTTGGCCAGATAATTACAATGATCTTGTAATAGGACTGCCTGGTCACAGCATGGTACCCAGCAACTCCACTCCACATTACTCTTAGACTGACTCATACTTACAGCTTTTCACTTGTTTTCCATTAATTCCAATAAAAAGGCCAAGTTCTTGAGAGTGTCATTGAAGATCCTCCTGATCTGCCCCCTAAACCCTGGCTCAGTCTCCAGCTTCACCTCTTTTCTATTCCAGCATCCCTTGACTTTTCCTTAAACATATCATGATATATTACATTCCTATAGCCTTTATATGTTGTTCTTTTGATCTTAAATGTGCCTCTGCTGTAATCCCAATTCCCTTTAAGTCCTACTCTTCCTTTATTTTTTTTCAAGTTTTCTTTATTCGATGGGAAGGAGGGGCAAAGGGAGAGAGAGAGACAGTCCCTAGCAGACTCTTAACTGAGCACAGAGCCTGACATAGGGCTTGATCTCACAACACTGAGATCACAACCTGAGCCTAAACCAAGAGTCAGATGCCCAACCGACTGTGCCACCCAGGTGCCCCAATTCCTGATCTTCTTTTAAAATTCAGAAGGGGTTTACCTCCTTCAGGAATCCACTGCCCAAACACACTTATATACCCACACCCTCTTTCATTCATACTCTCACATGCACCCAATCTCTACTCCTACAAGCCCGCACACACGCTATCACATTTGGATTAGACACTGTCCTCTGCTCTCATAGAACCTGGTCTGTGCTTCCCCATTTGCACTTAATGCCATGCATTATAATTACATGCATGTCTGTGTCTTCCTCAGCTTTTGTCTTTCTTGAATTAACAACATCCTCGAAGCTAGAAAAGATACTAAAAGGTGTTTGATATTGCATAATTTATGATTCTCTCCAAACTTGAGATTAAACATTTTTTTGAAATAAGTTCTGCTAGGATAGATGGCCACTAGAAATCCTTATAGTTTTATATCTGCAAATTTGCCTGAATTTACCTCTTTGACTTTGTGGCACCAGTTATATATTTAGGTGGAGGACAGAAAACACTGAGATTTGGGAGGATTTGTCTCTTTCTTTATAATTGTAGCTCATATCCGTAAATTCAAATTTGGATCTGGAATCTTAATAATGTCAACTACACAAAGTTATAGTATATGTGAATATCTGTGTCATCATATGCCAAACCCCTTGCCTCTGCTCCTGAATTGACCCATTTCCCCTATGTCTTTCCCCATTGGTTACATATAGAAGGTCTGGAAATAAACATTTGACCCAAGGTGGGCCAATTGTGATTTTCCTGACTGTGGACCCACCTGGAGGTGGGTCCCCGGCTGCAGATGGGCCAGTCACTTTCCTGCACTGGAATTGTATGTACTGGAATGAGACATGGTTGAAATCAGTTTTTCTCTCATGGGTAATTGCAAGGCATAAAAAAACTCAGAAACTGTTTGAACCTATGTAGAGGCAGCCACCTATAGTGTGAAAGAATGTTACTGATGCAATGATAAGGATGTATTGCTTGTGAATGACTTTCAGAATCACTGAAATAAGCATGAGGCCAGATCTTATGAGGAAGCCAAAGTGTAACACTTCTGATAAACCACATCAGGCTAGCACAGGGGGGCTTGTGAGCAAGGCCTTCAGAGAGGTGTGATCCAACAGCAGCTCTTGGGTCTGGGCAGTCCTAGGCTCCTGAGAGCTGTTGCAGGTAATAAAAGTCAGAACCGAACAAATCATTGGCAAATCATTGGCAGGCCCCAGCAGACAGTGATCAATTGCAGACTTGTCTCGGCTGAGGGTGGGGACTTGCTAAGGTCCAGGAAGAGGATAACAGTTGTTTGGGTGGGAAGGCCAGCTGATAATGAAGAAACATGAGGTTAGGCAGCACGTGGGCTCACTGCCAAGGACCCACTACATTATCAAGGTCTGTTACCTGCTTCAGCAGGTAATCTGGAAGGGTTTACAACCGCCAACATCCACCCAAGTCCTATGGGAACATTAAATGTTAAACGTCTAGGCTTGGAGGGTAGCTACTATTCTGCCAGGTCAATAACTGTGTGAGTTTCCATATTTATTTGAAACTCTCCATGCTGGAGTCAATGGAAAGGAAAGCAGATTACTCTGAGGGCTCTGAATTTTCATAATCAAATTCAATCTCTTACATCTCACACAAATACCAACAAATAGATTTTCAGTAGAAATCCTTATAGTCACTGTTAAAAAACTGGTTTGTGATTTTTTTTTCCCACACAAAATACAACTAAAAAAGGTACAGAAAGAAAAAGATAGTCCTGCCTAAAGTAATTATCATAGCAAGTTAAGGTAATTAGCTCAGTATGAAGTTTCAACAAAGGTTACTTCAAATGGGTGAACTGTGCCAAAGCATTATAAATGAGTGTTATATCTAGAAGCAATTGGAAATTTTTTAGGTTTGAAAGGCAAAAGGTAGGAGAACCTGTGTGCAGTGGCTGTATCTATTTAAATCTAGCTTATGATTGCATATCTCCTATAGTCTTGATTTCAACACTTTTTTATGAAAGGCATATGGTGCAGTAAGGGGCCATCGCCCACATGAAAGACATTCTGCCCTCTGGCCTCTTGCTTACTCCTCTATTCAATCAGTAATCAGAGCTTCAATTTCCCACATATTCCAGGAATCCTCTCTTTCCTCTCCCTCTCTGCTTTCTGTTGGGACTTTGTTCATCTTTATATGCCTAGTGCTAAACAGAGTGAAGAATAAACAAATGTTTATTTGTTGAATGGATGAGAGAATGAGAGCAGGCAGTCTGCTGGAATATAACCAGCTCTGTGTGGGAATTAAGACCACTGAGCTCTATTCTTTACCATGAACCTGGCTAGAAGATCTTTATTTTAACCTCTTACAGACTTGGTTTTCTCACCTGCAAAACAAGTGAGTCTGTTTCTATTTCACATCAGTACCCTGCAGATCAAAAACCTTTTATATGCAACTAAGAGGTATTAAGAAATCATTATTGCTCTCTTTAGTGTATGACATTCATATTGTTAGAAAGAAAAAAACAGTTCTCTTTTACTGAGTACGATCAAATTCTGTAATTATTTTCTTGTCTTAGTCTTATATGCCTAGAGATTGGCTCTAAAATTCTTGAAGGCAGGTACCATGTATCATTCAACTTTTATCTCAGCACCTAGAATAATGGCTAGCACATGGTAGAGGCTCAGTACCTATTTCATGAGTGAAATAATGAGTGTTGCTATCTAGTGACAACCATTTAGAATTGCAGGTATAATGACAGAACTAAATCAAACACCTCAAGGTCATGACTGGAAAATAAACTGATCTAAGTGTGGGTCAATACTACTTTTCTAAATATCGGTATCTAATAAACAATGAAATGAAACATATTTTTCTGTATTTGCACAATGTTCTAGAAATTTTTGTAACTGTGAACTACTGCATTTAGACTTTAACTGTCAGTTAAAGTCTATCCCAAGACTCTATTGGCAGCTAATCAGATAATGACACTTAGAATCCATGTAGTATACAGATCATATCAAGTAATATAGTTAAGGAAATCTTCCATCAGATTACTTTTTTCCTAAAAAAAATAAAAAATATTCATATTTACAAATTATGATTAACATTACTATTATTTTATTATATGAATTTGACCTTCATTGAACTCACTTTATAAATCTAATATAGGAATTGGGCACTTGTTCAGAAAATTTGGTCAGTGGAGATAACTGGAAACCAACCAATTCTCAAAGGGTACCTTCTGGTTTGAATTATTCTTGCTTTCTTCACCAATCAAATCATTTACCATTGAACTCCAGTGACAAAATGTTATTTTGGAGATCACCTTACAAGTCACAACACATTCAAGATCATTTGTTATTCTCATTTTGTGTACTCTTTGACGTCTAGGCAATGTAGAGATTTCTTGAAGGTCTCTCACTGTTTCATACAAATTTAGTTCTACATAGATGTAAGATGAATGATCCCAATTTAATCGAAGTTGGATGCAGTCTCATGCTTTCTTAGTTCTGGAATGCTTTTTTTAGAACCTCTTCACGGGGATCTCAGAGTATCCGTATGCTCCTTAAAACTGCTATTCATATTAAAGGTTTCTTTTTGTTTACACTGTATGTTAATCTTGGCAAAGGAGCTGTATCAGGTAAGCTTGGGTCAAGCATCACATCACACACACACACACACACACACAGAGAAACTGAAATAACAAAGGTTTTAATGAAATTTTTTAAATAGTTTGTTTCTCTCTAATGTAAAGGAAATCCAGAGATAGGCAACTCAAGGATGATACAACATGTCCATCAAACTCATACTTCCTCCTCCATCCCTAGGAGGGCTGTCTTCATTTCAGAAACCAGGAAGGATGGAAGGTAGGATGGAGGGACAAAAAGCCCATTCAAGCAATCTTTTAGGGAGGTTTCTTGAGAGATGTCACAAAATATTTTACTTACAACTTACTTTCCAGAATTTTATCAAATAAAAAAAAACTAGCTTTAAGAGTATCTAGAAGATAATAGTATTTATTTCAGGTACGCATGTACCCAGTTAGCCATCAGGAGTTCTTTTATCAAGGGAGGGGTGCCTGGGTGTTGCAGTTGGTTGAGCATCTGACTCTTGTTTTTGGCTTAGTCATGATCTCGGGGTCCTGGGATGGAGCCCCATGACGGGGTCCCTGCTCAGTGCAGTCTGCCTGAGATTCTCTCTCCCTCTCCCTCTGCCCCTCCTGCCCGTGTGCTCGCTCTCTCTCTCTCAAATAAATAAATCCTTTTTTTAAAAAAAAAAAAGAGTTTTTTTATCAAGGGAAATGTAGAAAACAGATACTGAGGTAGACAACTATCCACCACAGGGATTGAGTCAGTAAATCAGGTAAATTTATTCATTTAAAGAAACACTGGGCTCACTTTGGCAGCACATATACTAGAGAAACATTAGTTTCTAATTTTATTATTCTGAGGATAACGGAAAAATTACTTGTAAGGCCCTCCCCCACCAAGGATATGTTGAATGAAGTTAGTAAAGAGGACTAGCATGAAAAAAGACAAGATAAAAACCTTGGGCATATCTGAATTTTGCAGGAATTTTTTTGCAAGTCATATGGATTTATTGGGAGAATCTTATGGATTGATATTTGTACCCTCCTAAAATAAGTGTTTTAGGGATTATAACAATATTTGGTTTATAATTTAACCACTTGAAATTATAGTAGCCTTATTTATTTATATATACATATATATGTAGCTAGCTGGATGACCTAGATGCAGGTAGTTCTGGGGTCCTGTTGCTATTAATGGAAGTTACAGAAGTAAATACTCTTATATTAAAAACCATACTCCATTGAGTTTGTTTTTCTATTCTTACCATTCCATAATAATTTATTAAAGCAACAGAGAGGAAAATGCATCATTTTTAAATTAAGCAATTCAGAGTTTTACTAAATTATATACCTTATCAGTTGCCAATAGGTTTAGATAAAATACTGGTTTTAAAGACTTCTGAACATGAAAATATTGTAGTACAATATTTTGTACTACAAATTTTCATGCATTGGCTAAAAGAACAATTATTGAGCAAATGGAGTGGATTGAAGAAAAAATTATGCCAAGTTTTATTCTGCTCATGTGTGCATTTTACTTTCAGCACTATAGTTGGAATACTTTTTTCATTGCTTTAATTCATCACATATGGGTTATCATAAATAAATAGGATTATTTAGTATTCTCTTCTTTATTAAAAACATAAAAATGTTTCAGCTTCACTTACACATTTTCATTATAATAGGAGATTAACCCATTTTAAGCTTATTCTTTTGAAATTGTGGTCATTTTTTTTCTAGAAAACTCCTAAAAATTTTACCTCTCACTTATTTTTTATGTACTTCTTAAAAACTCTTTTGTCCATATGAAAAGTTTCCCCTAATAAAAATATTCTGTAATTCTGCTTGCATCTTATATAGGCATCAAATATTTCTGTGGCCCTTTTTTATTTTCCTATTTTATTAGGACTGGTGTTAATTAAATTATTGAATTGATTATTCATAAGTCCTTTGTATTATGCTGTTTTATGAAATGCATTTGTAAGTTGGTCATGTCAGTGAAGAAGGGAAATATTACAGTAGCATTTTTTTTCATATCTCTTATTTACCTCAAACATTATTTAATTGTAAAAGCATGTCAAGGTATCTGTATTAAGTTGCTGTATAGTAATGCAGAGTCTAAAAGTGTGTTGTAAATATTACTGTACCAATTGCAACATTATCAGAATCATGTTTTGCTTATGAAAAGCTATTCATGGAATGAAATATATTATCTCCGAGCCTTGTTATAAACTACAGATTCATAGTATCATTAGAGTGACGACAAATACATTTAACATCTTAATTACAGACTCATTTTGGTACAAATTTTCAGTCTATAATTTCGTTCAAAATTTTTTCATTATCAGCAGGTGGTCAATATCTACCTATGGAGCTAAACGATAGACACCAATAGACATTGACAGAGATTTTGGGAGAACAGAGAAGGAAGCATATGGGGTGTTTTTCCTCCTGACAGGAACTAATTCTCTTACCAATGGAGTGCCTTACAATTCAATTCAATTCTGACACTAAGTCCCTGGAGCTAGCATCAGACTCCACAGGTTTAAGGGCTTAGTCCCACAAGACTGCCCTCAATTCAGATGCCAGGCACAAGTATCAGGTCCCCGAGCTACCCACACTTCCATCTAACTTGGCTGCAAAGTCAGGGATTCCCACAACCCCTTCCTTCAGGTTTGAATCAATGTTAGAGGTCACAGGACTCAGGAGAACACTTACGATAACTAGTTTATTATAAAGGATGCAATTCAGGAACGACAAAATGGAAGAAATGCATAAGACAAGGTTTGGGGGGAGGGGCATGAAGCCTCCAGAACTTCCACGCTCTCTTCAGGTGCTCCCCCCACCAAAGCACTACAGTGTGTTCATCAACCCAGAAGGTCTCTGAACCCCAACATGTAGGGGTTTTTAATGGAGGTTTCTTTGTGTGTGCATGATTAAATCACTGACACTGGTGATTAATCTCGAGCCCCAGCCCCAGCCCCCTTTCCCAAAGGTTATAAGTGGGGCTGAAAATTCCAACCCATTAATAGTGCTTAGGTCCTTCTGGGGCCCAGCCCCCTTCTAAGTGGCCTCCAGCCACCAGTCATTCATTATCATACAAAAGACACTTTTATCATTCCATAGATCCTAAGAGTTTTAAGAGCTGTGTGCCAGGAAACTGGGACAAAGACCAAATATTTATTTTTTACTATACCACAAAGCATGAGTAATTTTTGTATTGAAGTAGCATCCGAAACATACTACAGTAAATACCAGTGGGGGTAATCAAAAAGAATATTTAAGCCTTGCAATTCTTGTGAGGAGTTTCTAACTAATAGAATTAAAAGATCTTCCAAATACCATAGACTGTTAGATTTTCAGTACAAATTGCCCTGACTCTGCAACCACTGGCTTTGTTATAATATCATTAGCGGCATAACTTTTAAGAAAAAGTCATCTAGGGAAAAGCAACATTAATTTATTAGCAAGTGAATCAGATCAGAAGTCAGTACACTTTTTCTACAACAGATGAGAGAGTAAATACTGTAGACTTTAAAGCCATGTGGTCTCACAACTACTCAAGTTTGACATAGTACCAAACCAGTCAGACAACATGTAAAAAAATGGGTTGGGCTTTATTCCAATAAAACTTTATTTGCTAAAACAACTAGGGGGCCCCATGTGGCCCATGGTCTTAGTTTGCTTACTCCTGGAATAAACTGAGTAAAAAAGCATTCACCATAATAAATGATTATAATGGATAATTAAAAAGAGTAATTTGCTTTAACAACCTTGGATTTTTGCCTATTGGTCATTGTATAGAACCAAAAAAAACTGAATGTTTTTATTTAGTACTAAGCTTACAGTTATTAAATACCATGAGAATATAATTATTTCTGAAATTTTTTAGAATTCATGAAAAGTTTTGCAGTAGCTCCCTGAAGACAGAAAATTCTCTTTGCATACATACCCAAATTGTGCTTTATAATCCAGAAATCAGCAGCTAAAGTTAAAAAAATTAACAGCATCAAAAATAAGTTAGATTTCTTTCTTTTTTCAAGAAAAATGCCCTTTCAGGTTTAATTTAATAATAAAGAGGTGCCTATAAGAAATACTTCCACTATATTACAGATTGCCAATGGACACGTGAAAACATGCTCAACATCACTAATCATCCCCTAATCAGCCACTGCAAGATATCACCCTACACCTGTCAGAATTGCCAGTATCAAAAGAAATAGGGGTGCCTGGCTGGCTCAGTTGGAGGAGCATGTGACTCTTGATCTTGAGGTTATGAGTTTGAGCCCCATGTTGGGTGTAGAGATTATGTAAATAAAGAAATACAAGAAATAGGATGTCTGGGTGGCTCAGTCGGTTAAGCATCTGCCTTTGACTCAGGTCATTATCTCAGGGTCCTGGGATTGAGCTCCACATCAGGTTCCCTGCTCAGCGGGGAGCCTACTTCTCCCTCTTCCTTTCCCTCTGCCCCAACCCTGCTCATGCTCTCTCTCTCAAATAATAAATAAAATCTTAAAAAAAAAAAGACATGAAATAAGTGTTTGTGAGAATGTAGAGCCAAAGGAACCCTTGTGCACTCTTAATGCAGCCACTGTGGAAAAGAGTATGACGATTCCTTAAAATATATATTTTTTGTATTTATATATATTATATATAATATGTATATTACATATTTATGTATATTATGTGTTTATATATGTATGTACATATACATACGATGGAATATTACTCAGCCACAAGAAAGGATAAGATCTTGTCATTTGCAACAACATGGATGGGCCTAGAGTGTATAATGCTAAGTGAAATAAGTCTGGCAGAGAAAGACAAATACCATATGATTTCACTCATATGTGGAATATAAAAAATGAAACAAATGAACAGGCAAGAAAAGCAGAAACAGACCCATAAATATAAAAAACAAATGGATGGTTGCCAGAGAGGAGGGAGATGAGGGATGGGCAAAATGGGTGTTGGGGAGTGGGAGGGACAGGCTTCCGGTTATGAAATGAATAGGTCACGGGGATAAAAGGTACAGCATAGGGAATACAGTCACTGGTATTGTGTGATGACAGGTGGTATCCACACTTGTGAGCGTAGCATAACTATAGAGCTGTCTAATCACTATGTTTTCCACCTGAAACTAATGTCACATTGTATGTCAACTATATTTCAATTAAACAAAGAAATACTTTCATTACAAAGAATTTTGTGGGTGATACTTCCATAATAGTTTAATAAATGTGAGTGAGATAGCTTAATTCATTGATTTATTAAAGATTTTTTGAGCACCTTCAATATGAATAGAAATAGATTTGGAATCATATATCTATGTATGTGAATGACATATTACTTTTGCCCTGAAACCTAAGTAATATTAACAGTTGTGTCTTTATAAAGATATTTATCACAGTTTTCATCTCTTCTAAAAAGGTGTTTCTATATTTTACTTTAAAAAAATCACTTCACAGGGTGTCTAGGTGGCTCAGTCAGTTAAGTATCTGACTCTTGATTTTGGCTTAGGTCATGATCTCAGGGTCCTGAGGTCAAGCCCTTTATTGGGCTCTGCACTCAGCAGGGAGTCGGCTTGAGATTCTCCCTCTCCCTCTGCCCCCCCCCCCATTCTCTCTCTTTCTAAAATAAATAAATCTTTAAAAAAATCACTTCACAATTTTAAACAATACCTTTTCCACAGTATTTTATTTTTCAAAAATACATTATCAGAGTAGACATACTTTTTCCTATTCTTCTCTCTAAGTGCAACTTTAGAACCCTAGACATTATATATAAAACAAACAAGAAAAGTCTAAAAGATGAAGAGAAGAGGATTGATCAGCTAGGATCTCATGGCCTGAAGAACACAAGAGTGAGTTCCCTGGGTTTTCTTTTTGCCTCATTTATCCCAGACTTGGAGGTAACTGGCAACCTAGAAACACCAATGGGCACATACAATAAAAGCCCCAACAACAGCCTAATCTCTCTAGCAGCAGCAACCAGAAAGAGGCAGCCTAGCAAGACAGAAAACTTTTAAATAATAACAATTTGACGATAGCCAAACACCGAAGGGAAAAAAAAATACAGCCCACACTACATCTACCAGCAAAGGTCAAGTGGGGAGACCACACAGAACAGAAGAGCTACAAAACATGTGGAGCAAAACCGATGGAAATGAAAGGAGAAAGAGACAAATCTTCAATTATAATTGGAGACTTCAACATCCCTCCCACATCAGTTAGGGAACAACTGGACAGAAAATCAACAAGGATACAGAAGAACTGAACAACCAACTGAATCTAATCAACATTTCTCAAATACCTTATTCAACAACAGGAGAATATACAAAACCCAAAAATACTCCCAAATAAGCATAACCAACTAATTTTTTACAAAGGTGCAAAAACAATGCAATCGAGGAAGGATAGTGTTTTCAAAAAATAGTGCTGGAGCAGTTGGATATCCATGGGCAAAAAACTCAACCTCAAACTCAGCCTGGCACCTTATCCAAAAATTAAACCAAAATGGATCATAGGTTTAAATATCAAACATAAAACTAATAAATCTTTTAGAAGGAAACATAGGAGAAGTCTTCAGAACTTAAGGCTTAAGAATTCGTAGGCATGACACCAAAAGCACAGTCCATAGTAGAAAAAAATTGAAAAATTGGACTTTATTAAAATTTAAAAACTTTTTTCTCTGCAAAAGATTCTGTTAAGAGGATGAAAAGACAAACTACAGACTGAGAAATTGTTTGCAAACAATGTATCTCATAAAGGACTTCTATCTCGAATTTATAAAGAACTCTCAAAAATTCAATAGTAAAAACACAAACAATCCAATTAGAACATGAATAAAAGGCATGAAGAGACATTTCACTGAAGAAGATACATAAGTGGTAACTAAGTCCATGAAAAGATGTTCACCCTCCCTGGCCATTAAGGAAATGTATGTTAAGATCACAATGAGATATCACTACACACCTGTTGAAATAGCTAAAATTAAAAATAATGACAACACCAAATGCTGGCAAGGATGGAGAGAAACTGGATGTCTCATACTCTACTGGTGGGAATATAAAATAGTACAACCATTCTGGAAAATACTTTGGCAGTATTTTTAAAAATTGAACATATTCTTATCAAATAACCCAGCAATCCCACTCTTGGGCATTTTTCCCAGAGAAATGAATACATATGTTCACACAAAACCTGAATATGATTGTTCATAGCAGCTTTATCTGCAAAAGCCCAAACTGGAAATAACCAAAATGTCCTGCAAATAGGTCATGGGTTAACAAAATATGCTATCTCCATATCATGAAATATTATGTATTAGTATGCACAAAAGCTAGGATAGATTCCAAGGGCATATGCTGAGTAAAAAAAAAAAAAGTCCACCTCAAAAGGTCACATACTATATGATTCCATTTGTATGACACTCTTAAAATGACAAAACTACAAAAATGGAGAACAGAGTAGTGATCTGAGCAGTTATTAATGGTGGGGAGGATGGTGGTGGGTGTGACCACAAAGGAGTAGCACAAGGGAAATCTTTTTGATGATGGAGTAGTTTTGTACCTTGCTTGCCATAGTGATTCCATGATCTCTGCATGTGTTTAAATGACACAGAATGATACACACACTTTACACTAATGTCAATTTCCTGATTTTAATGTTGTACCCTAGTCACCTAAGATGTAACCACTGGGGAGTACTACTGGGTGGAGGATACACAGGACCTCTCTGTACTCCTTTTATAACTGTCTGTGAATCTGTAAATATTTCAAAAACAAAAGCTCAAAAAGGGAAATACATATACTCTGCAGTCCATTCTTTCAAAGAAAAATACATTCCCTACATTTTTTCAAGATTTTTATGACGCCAAATTTCTCGAGTTAATAGATTCTCTCTTTCCGACAGTTGACAAAACCAAATTATTTATATGCCAGAAGGTTACTGTTTATTGTTTCTTTTAATTAATAATGGAGTAAATAATTCTATAAATGTACTTGCCATGTCTTTAGTAACTAATTTACAGTTGCTAATGGGTATCAAAAGATCAAGGACACCAAAATCATGATTTAATCAGAAGCCTCATTTAACACATTAGTTGCAACCTAATTACTGACCTCAGAAGCAGGCACTTTTGCTGGAGCTGCCAACAGGAAAACAAAATGTGACTAATTTTCTACTTTCCTCTATTTAAAAAGTGAATTAATGAATATAAATATGTCCCAATTTGATATCTTAACAGCTTCCATAACACTTACTTTGGAAACTCTATGCCTGAATAATTGGGCCATTGATTATTTCTGGAACATAAATTAAGCCCTCCAAATCAATCTTATTTCGACTTCAAAATTACAATAAAAAGGTTTCCAGATTACTTTTGGTTTACTTATTTCAAATTATCTCCTTTGATACATCTCTCTTTTTTTTTATTATGTTATGTTAATCACCATACATTACATCATTAGTTTTTGATGTAGTGTTCCATGATTCATTGTTTGCATATAACACCCAGTGCTCCATGCAGTACGTGCCCTCTTTAATACCCATCACCAGGGTAACCCATCCCCCACCCCCCTCCCCTCTAGAACCCTCAGTTTGTTTCTCAGAGTCCATAGTCTCTCATGGTTCATCTCCCCCTCCGATTTCCCCTCCTTCATTCTTCCCTTCTTGTTATCTTCTTCTTTTTTTTTTTAACATATAATGTATTATTTATTTCAGAGGTACAGGTCTGTGATTCAACAGTCCCACACAATTCACAGCGCTCACCATAGCACATACCCTCCCCAATGTCTATCACCCAGCTGCCCCATCCCTCCCACAACCCACCACTCCAGCAACCCTCACTTTGTTTCCTGAGATTAAGAATTCCTCATATCTGACAAATGAGTCCAAGGGTACAGATATTTCATGATATGAAATTTGTCTTTCTCTGATTGACTTATTTCACTCAGCATAATACCTTCCAGTTCCATCCACGTCATTGCAAATGGCAAGATTTCATTCCTTTTGATGGCTGCATAATATTCCATTGTATATATACACCACATCTTTATCCATTCATCTGTCGATGGACATCTTGGCTCTTTCATACATCTCTCTTTTTTGAAAAGGCTTATTTATTAAGCTTCTGGACTCTACCATTTTTTAATTACTAATCACAGCACATCCAAATATGTCTCACATTCTGCTTTCATAATTTACTAACATAGTTAAAATGTGTGTAGGAATATTTTAAAAGAGTCTGTTGGAATTTTTAGTGGTATCCTTTTTTTTAAGAGTGGGAAAAGTCATAAATAGAAAATCTCTTGTGAAAAGTACAAATACAGGTTCACAACTCCTTATCTGCAATTTTGAAATCCTCAAAACAAAACAAAACAAAAAACAACTCTCGAAAGTGAAATGTTTTATGTAACTGACTTGGTGGCAAGACTGGACCCAAAGGAACCTAAGGCTTTTTTCTAGGCTCTATGTAATCTATGGCTGTTAATATTCTCTTCTTTACTGCAGAAATGTAAATGTATGTGTGCTCAGGATTGTATCCTGAGCTGGCCCTGGAAGTGTCCTACAATATATGATATATGTACAATATTCCCTTTCCAAAATCTTAAAATTTCTGACCTATGAGATAGATCTGGCCCCAAAGGTTTGGAAAGAGAATTACAGACCTGTCTTAGAAAAGTGTAGGATAGATATGTATATGGCACAAAAATAAGAAATTATTTACCTGACAAATGAGTCTAGGGGTACAGATATTTCATGATACGAAATTTGAGAGGAGAGTCAGATAAGCGTCAAGCTGACCTTCATTTAATTAATAAGAAAATTAGGGGGGTGGGAGGTGTTCAGCAACTTGCCCAAAGAACAGTTGGAACCTAGGCAGTCTGGCTTTAGAAATCATGCTTTTATTTTTTTTAAAGATTTTATTTATTTATTTGACAGAGAGAGACACAGCGAGAGAGGGAACACAAGCAGGGGGAGTGGGAGAGGGAGAAGCAGGCTCCACGCAGAGCAGGGAGCCCAATGCAGGGCTCGATCCCAAGACCCTGGGATCATGACCTGAGCCGAAGGCAGACGTTTAACGACTGAGCCACCCAGGCACCCCTAGAAATCATGCTTTTAAACCACAAAAATGTTGTTACTGAAGACTTCTTCTGAATGGCCCCACTGTCACAGCAGAGTGAGACTGAGTCTCTGACCTAAAAGCACCAGGATCTTACGGAAATTCATACCTTTAGAGGTAAAACCTTAGGCTCCGGCAAAGTGTCACGCTGGCTCGTACATGAAATTGGAGGATCCTTTTAAGGGGAAAAATGAACAGCCCCAACGAAATAACTATGGGAACTCTGAGACTGTGGATTTCACCTGTGCAATGGTAGATGGCCACAGTGAACTTCCAAGCAGCTCTTCTGTGCCTCTTTTTTTTAAAGAGCAGAAGATTCAGGATCACCAGACATTTAAGGAAAATGTCAAACATGAAACAGATCAAAATAATCAATAAAAAGGAAACTAAACAGGACAGAAGAAATACAAAAAGTAGAGAAAGTTTAAAAATATATATGTCATTATTACCTTCAGGGATTAAGAGGAGAAACTATATCAATGAAAGCAAAACAGGACACTATAAAATAGGGAGGTAGGTACCCTGGAGGATAAGATAGAGCACCCAGAAATTAACCGTATACTAGCTGAAAGTTCAACAAAACTTTGGAAGGTAAAGTCAATGAAGTTCCCCAGAGAGTAGTTCAAGAAAACAGAGATCAGAAAAATTAGAGAAGTTATCCCGAAAGTTCTTTCAGAATAGGCTTCCAGAAAGAGAAACAGATAAAATGGTGGAAATGAAATTATCCATTTATAGCACAGTTTCAAGAACTGAAGAATGAGTCTCCAGACATGAAAAATCCTAAGGGACTGGAAAAATAATTAAAAAAAAAATCCAAGCACATTATGCAATTTCATAATAGTAGTAGTAAAAAGAAAATGTTAAGAACTTCTGATAATTGTTCAAAAATTTTCTAAGACCTTGGTGGGGGGGGTGGGAAAACAACAGACATATGGAAAGATGGGAACTCATGGAAATTCCTTAAACAAAGTAAGTGTAAGAGAAATGAAACGTAACCATGGTGCCTTGCTTGGCTCAGCAGTAAGCAATGAGTTGGTAATATAAACTGATGACTGATTTAACCAAGGATAAAGTTTGTCTGTGGGATCTAAATTCCCAAATACTGTAAGAGGAGCCAACAGATAATATGTAAATACAAAATTTAAAAAAATAAAAGAATGTAATTGTATTACTGAGAAATAGGAAGAAAGTTACTAAAACAGGGGTGCCTGGGTGGCTCAGTCGGTTAAGTGTCTGATTTCATCTCAGGTCAGGATCTCAGGGTCCTGGGATTGAGACCGGCATCAGGCTCCAAGGTCAGCAGGGAGTCTGCTGGTCCCTCCTCCTCTGCCCCTCCCTCTGCTCATGCTCACGCGTGCTCTCTCTCTCTCAAATAAATAAATAAAATCTTTAAAAAAAAAAAAAAGGTACTGGGGCGCCCGGGTGGCTCAGTTGGTTAAGCGACTGCCTTCGGCTCAGGTCATGATCCTGGAGTCCCAGGATCGAGTCCCGCATCGGGCTCCCTGCTCGGCAGGGAGTCTGCTTCTCCCTCTGACCCTCCCCCCTCTCATGTGCTTGCTCTCTCTTATTCTCTCTCTCTCAAATAAATAAATAAAATCTTTAAAAAAAAAATAAAAATAAAAATAAAAATAAATAAATAAAAAAAATTTTTAAAAAGGTACTAAAACAATGTTTGAAAGAGCTGAAATGGTTACTTCTGGGGACGGGATACCCAAATTAGAAAGTAAAAATTTTCTTCATTTTTTCATATCTATAAGATAATCACTATATATACATTCAAAAATTTGAAATTTAAAAATACAATTTTCTCCTTGCAATCATTCTATTAATACTGGTATTGTTGATATTTGCCTTTTCATTTGTAGTATTATTATTGAGTTAACCATCTATCATGAACATTTCACCTCAATACACGTGGACCTCTTCACCCTTTTCAATCACTGTATAGGATTCATTCTCTGGTCTATCATTATTATTTTTTCTTTTTTGTCATTTGGATATTAGAGTGTTTCTGATATCTTGCTATCAGCAACAATATATTGGCAAACATTCTTATTACATTATTTGTGCCCACATGTGCTGTCTTTCCTCAGAAAGCATTGCTAGAAATGATACTGCTGGTTGAAAATCTACATCTTTTCACAAAGATTTCTCCATTACTTTCCAAAATGTGAACAAATGTAGACTCCTACAAATCATATTATCTACACATAATGGTAATGTTGACTCTTGCATGCAGTATTTTTTCTTTCTATGATTTTGTTGTGAGAGATAAAACCTGGAGAAAAACATAACATTAACAGAATAGAGGTTTTGCTTGCATTGCTCCTGAATTTAATGAGAATACCATTTGTCATAACTGTTTTCTGAATAATTTCTTAAAAAAACATTTGGTTTGTTTTTCTCTGTTCTGTTAAGAAAAAAAAATTCCAGTTCTACTTTGTGAATAGTTTTAAGAAAGATAAATGTTAAATTTTATTTACTATTTTGACATTTATCAAGTTGTTTTCAGTTAATGTGTACTCACAGACAATAAATTCTTTGCTGTTCAAGTTAACAGCAGAATGGTTTTTTAAATTATTATTTTAGAGTGTATCTGAATAATTGTGTTTTGTATAAATACACGGATTTCTAAGATCAGAATCTGAATGATAGGTTAGATTCCCTGAGAGCTTATAACTTTTTCTTATTTACTGAAATACACAAGACGATTTACTTGACTGATTCAGGGAATCATCTTTTTTTTTTTTTTTTACATTATCCTTAAGGAGATTCACCAAAGAGGATTTGTCATAGTCACGGATGTGTATTTGAAAGGCTTATGAGCTTTTTCAACAAATGTACTTTTGTTTTCCTTTTTTTAGGGGTACAGCAATTGCTGGCATAGTGTTTGGAATTGTATTCATCATGGGGGTCATCGCTGGAATTGCCATATGTATCTGCATGTGTATGAAAAACAACCGCGGGACCCGCGTGGGCGTCATCAGGACCACCCACATCAACGCCATTTCCTCCTATCCTGGTAAGCACAATCGCTCACTCCTTCTGAAAGAAGAGTCAGATTTGTTAGTTACGCTTTACTCCTTGGACAGAGGAAACATTGAAGACTTTCAATGCAATGATCTCCAAGAATGTAGGGCATTTCTAAATTAATGTAGACTGAAGCTCTAGCTTTCCATGAAGATTACTTAGATCCAAGTAATAAAATCTAGCTCATATTTGAAGGTATTCATATTTTTAATGCTTGTCTTATTGACTACAATTCCCAACCAGCCAGAGTTAAGAGAAATAGACAGTTCACACCCACTTTACCTGCCAAAGTTCTGAGTAGTAATTATAAAGTGTAAGTGACATGTCTTAACAAACTGGCATCTGATTTAATAGGTATGTATGTCTTAAGAAAAAGGATTGAATAAAGTTTTTATGTGTCCTATGTATGCAAGGAAAACAGTTTTAACATAATATGAACATTCTCAACAAAGAACAAAGGTGATACATTAAGAGTTCAACACGTTATTTGTTGAGAATCTGCTAGAAGTTCTACATATAAATATATTGAATACATATGACTCCATAAACAAAATACTGCAATTTGCATTAGGTAATTGCTCAGTAGTGCTTTCTAAGACAGTCTGTATATGTACCATTTGACATATAAAAAGGAGTCAAGTTTTGAATTTAACACATTCTTAGAAAGATAATTTCCTATCCACAGCCATGTCCTTCCTCAGCCCCTTTAGAGAAGAGTGTCCCTTTTACATGCAATCTGCCCCATGTTTCAATTCCCTAATGACCCTTCCTCTCTTAACTTGTTCCCTATCATCTTCAACTTAAGGGAACAAATTTCAGATGAATGTGAGAATGATCATTTCTCCTGTTCCTCTTTTGTCAGTTCCTCCTCTTCTCCAATATCCTCATTGGAGTGTCTCGAGGATCAGACTTGTGTCTTTTTCTAGACTGTATCTACACTTACTTCTTTGGTTATATCATTTGGCCTCGTGGTATTAAGTACTATTTATATGCTAATACCTCCCAAAATTATAAATTTCCATTCTGAACCTCCTTCCTGAATTTCAGATGCATTTGTCCCACTGCCTACTGGACATCTCAGATTGGATGTCTTATAGCTATCTCAAGTTGAACGTGTTCAATGCTATACTTCTGATCATCACCCCAAACCTCCACTCACAGCCTTTATCCTCTCAACTGATGGCATCTCTGGACTTCTAGTAGCTCAGGCCAAAACCTTGGAGTCATCTTTGACTCCTCGCCTCTGTCAAACCTATGTGCAACATGCTAGGAAAACTTCCAGTCCCATCTTCAAAGTGTATATGTATCTGACTACTCACAGTCCCCATTGCTCTTTCCCTGGTGGGAGCCACCCTCAGCTCTCACCTGCTTTGCTGTGATAACATCCTAACTGCTCTTCCAGCAGCTACCTTTGGCCCTCAGGGGTCTATTCTAAACCCAGTAGCCAGATTGAGCCTTTTAAAGTAGATGTCAAATTATATCATTCATCTGTTCAAAATCTTCCAATGGCTTTCCATTTTCTCCAGAGAAGGAAAAAGCCAGTGGTTCCTCATTTTATCCAGAGTAAAAAGCAAATTCCTAACCAGGGCCTGCAAGGCAATGCATGAATTTGCTCCTCTTTTTATTTCTCTGAGTTCATTTTCTTCTCTACTCCCTCTTGCCACTCTGCCTCCAGTCACACACTTTTGTGAACAAAGAAACACACTCCACGTGCTCTGTGAACACAACGGGACACACTCCCATCTTAAGGCTCTGCCTAGAACATGGACTCCCTCACTTAATTCAACTTTTTGATCAAAGATCACCTCCTGAATGAGGCCTGCTCTGTTCTATTTAAGATTGTATTATATCCCAGCCATCAAAAAAAATGAAATCTTGCCATTTGCAACGACATGGATGGAAGTAGAGAGTATTATGCTGAGCGAAATAAGTCAGTCAGAGAAAGACATGTATCATATGATTGCACTGATATGAGGAATTCTTAATCTCAGGAAACAAACTGAGGGTTGCTGGAGTGGTGGGTTGTGGGAGGGATGGGGCAGCTGGGTGATAGACATTGGGGAAGATATGTGCTAGGTGAGCCCTATGAATTGTGTAAGACTGTTGAATCACAGACCTGTACCTCTGAAACAAATAATACTTTATATGTTAAAAAAAAAAAAAAAAAGATTAAGTAGGAAGGGAAAATGAAGGGGGGGAATCAGAGGGGGAGATGAACCATGAGAGACTATGGACTCTGAGAAACAAACTGAGGGTTCTAAAGGGGAGAGGGGTGGGGGGATGAGTTAGCCTGGTGATGGGTATTAAAGAGGGCACATATTGAATGGAGCACTGGGTGTTATACGCAAACAATGAATCATGGAACACTACATCAGAAACAAATGATGTGATGTATGGTGATTAACACAACATAATAAAATAAAATTTAAAAAAAAATTTAAAAAAAAGATTGTATTATATCCCTCCCCATTGTGTCCTCCGTAGCCTACTCTATTTTTTTCCAGAGTGCTTTTAATCTTCTAAGATACCATATAGTTTGTCCAGTTGTTATATTTATTGTTCATTGTCCATCCCTTCCTCCTAGCTCCACAAGGCAGGAATCGTGATCTATTCTGTTCACCACCCAATCCCAATTATAATACCAGGACTGGCACATAACGGGCACTCAGCAGACACATCTGAACAAGTGAGGAACACAACTCATGACAAGATCTGATTTAGATATATATCAAAACCCAAGGAATTTATCTTAAATTCCACCCTGGAATATGTAACTTTTACTCACTACAAAAGCAATTCACAATTTTTCTTTCCAACTTACTAAAAATATTGTTGGGATTAGTGTAATGATGTTAGAACTAAGGTATAAGGAAAAAATAGGGGGAACTATTTTTTATTCTTCACATCTCCCCATTTTTACCTGGTCAACCCATAAGTCAAGAAAACAGAGGAGAGTTGGGAGACATTAATTGGAGAGAAGATAACATTCCAGATACACTTTTGCTCAATCAAAAAAAGTTTAGTTAAAATTGAACATTAAACACTTTAAAACATTAAAAAATATTTTTTATAAAATTAGAAGAGAAGATACAAAATATTTTAATGTGAGGGCTTGTGTTTTCCTGGGTTTGAGGTTTCTATTTCATGCATGGAAACATGTTTTTAAAACTTTAGAGTGGCATCATTTACACTGGCAGATCACAGCAGCATGTTACATTTTCAGTAAATGCATTGTTCTGGGAACTGAATAATGTGAGAAACATCATAAACCTTATGGTGGAAGCATTTTTACCACAAAAAAGCTAGATCTTCAGAAAGCATAATGTGCTGATTACTTCTCATTTCCTTCTCAAAGTCACTAATTAAGCTTTTACTTAAAAGATAGGAAAAAACACAGAGCAGGTATTGAATGCTTTTCAAAATCTTTCATCCTTGGAAATATAAAATATTTTTATCCACAATAATTAATTAACTTTGTGATAAATGAGATAACAACTCAATTTATTGTATAGTAGTCCTTCAGCCTGGGGGCCACATAACATGAGTAGAAAATAATTTAGCCAAGATAATATTCCTTGGTGAAAGTCTTGGTGAAAGTGCTCAGTGGGGATACCTACAGTGGAGATTATTGCTGTGCCCTGGGGAGGAGATTACTGAGAAAATGTGATCTGCTACACCTGATCATTTGTTGGACAGTGATCTTCCAAAATAGTTTTTTATTCCTGTTATGTTGGGTAGAATGAACAGTGTCTTGTTCAAATACAATTATTTAAAAAAACTGCTAGTGTGAAAAAAAAATTATTTGTCAAGTCTTATATTTCCAATAATCTTCAGAATTTCAATGTAAATAAAAGAAAGTGATCATGTTAACCCTTAAAAAAAATAGATTTGGATGATACACACTTGAAAGAAAACAATACAGAAAGACTGTAACAGAAGGCTTGGCAAAAATGTAAAAATCAAATGATTTTTAACCAAAATTCCTTTGGTTAAAGGAAAACAAGAGATTTCAATGCTATCAAGAAATTTGTGATCTGAAGTCCATTATTGAGTCCCCTCGTGATTGATAGATGATGGATAGATGATATAGATAGATAGATAGATAGATAGATAGATAGATAGATAGATAGATAGATAGATGATAGATAGATAATAGATGATAGATAGATAGATAGATGATAGACAGATTTAGGTAAATCATGGAGAAAGAGGGGAGGTTCTGGGGAACAGAAAAATGACAAAGGATACATATTGAAAGGAATTGTGGAATTGGAAAAATCATCATTTTAAAACCATCATAAGAAAAGTTTGGGACAAGAGTCATTAATGGGCATTAAATTTGGGGGGAGAGGTTGCAGTGCGGCAGGACATTTGCATGGTCTTAAAGTGTCTTACCCCCAGATTTGTTGCTAGTTATAAAGAGAAAAAATAGTAACTACATAGTGGAGAAACCAGACAACACCTTGACCAGGGGGTAAAGATTAACATCACCAAAAAAGGACAGATGGACATCTTGCACCGTTGGGTGTTAATTACTCTGAGGATGATACAACTTCACGTGTGTAGGATTCTGGCTGAAAGTTCACAGCCTGAGTCTAAACATGAGAAAAGATCTGACAAACCCAGGTTAAGGAACATTCTATAAAATAACTGACTTGTAGTCTTTAAAATCTTTGGAAATATTTCATTAAGAAATCAAAACTCTAGAGGCACCTGGGTGGCTTAGTCAGTTGAGCATCCAACTCTTGGTTTTGGCTCTGGTCATGATCTCATGGATCATGGGGCCGAGCCCCGAATAGTGCTCCATGCTCACCCGGGAGTCTGGTTGCAGATTCTCTCTGCCCCTCCCCCCCACTCATGCACGTGTGCATGATTTCTTTCTTTTTCTCTCTCTCTCTAAGATAAATAATTTTAAAAAAAGAAATAAAAACTTTATTTGCATCATTGAATTCACAAATGAGGGCTGCCTTATTAGTATATGTACTGAACATGTGAAGACTTTCGTGTACTCATCAAAGGATTTGGTGATATGAGGATATTCTCTTCTGATTGTGCCTATATTCTTACTGAAATTAGAAGCAAGTCTTATCCTGAAAGTGAGGTAAGGAGATGCTTGTAGATAAGGAATCTCAGAGAATGGAGGGGTGGTGAAATACCTACAGGAATGCATAATTTCCAAGCAATGCCAAGAGTCTCCACACTTAAGAATATACTCTTTCATTGAAAATGAGATCAGTCAGTATGATTGTGCATTTTTCTCTAGCCACATGAAGCTCCTAGATACAAGTCTGGGAGAGCCAAAACATTGAATTTAATCAAGATTGGAGTTTTGTCAGGAAACGGGGAGAAAAGGAGATAAGAAAGTTGATGATAAATGCACAGAAATAATTTTAGTGATGGACCATAAATCTAAGCTGAATAAAGAAAGACATGAAGACAGGAAAGAGGTGACATTGGTTTAAATTAACTTTTTTAAATGTCATCAGTAAAACTGGAAATCTAGGTGAGATTCAAGATACATTGGAATGTGTATTCTAGAAAGATAAAGAGTAGTGGTCAGATTTACATAGGTACAAGGGTGAGAAAAAGATTTTTAACACAAAGAAGTCCAGATATTTAAAAAATGATTAAAGAAAACAACTTAATGATACGAACAGACTGTTTAATACTTCATGAAGTGGATGGTCTTTGTACAGAGAACTGCAAAATAGGTGGAAGGCAGGGAGCTTTTACAGGATAAAGATAAAAAACAAGAGAAGAACAGAAAATATCTGATTGGCTTGGGCCACATAGTTAACCTTGTTTGGGGTGAGAAGGAACAGGAAGTAAGTATAGAGCTCAGAGTTGGCTTGATATTTGGGGATTAGCTGAGTGGATATACTAAGTTTCCCATCAAGTGGAGCTTCACAGGGACATGAAAGCTATCTAAGTTTTGGTTTGCTACTGTGGCACCCTGGGCAGGAGCAAGCTCCATCTTGGGGCTAGAAATTTACTTCAACATATGAATGTTGAAATCATCAAGAATACTAATAAAAGTTATGTTGCAGAGAAAGATAATGGGCCTGATGCTAAATCTTCAATGAATGAGAGTCTAGGGCAGAGCACACCACAGATATTAACAAGGAGGAGTAGAAAGTAGTATAATCTCATGGTGTGTGCTACAAAAGAGCTCAGGTTTTTAAGGAGAGAATATAGACCATAGTTTGAAAAATGGCTGTGAGAATCCCAGAAAACACCCAGGGCACCTTCTGGCCTTACAGGATGTAGGATGTGGGGGGAAAGAATACTTCTGATTTAGTACTGCTGCAGAGGAAGCTGCCCTCTCGGGAAAATCTGACTTTAATAGGTGCAGTAAATGTCCACTTCTGCTCTCTGAACTACTCTCTCATGCATTCTTCTCTCTTCTCAAAGCTAAAAAAACAAAACAACAACAACAACAACAACAAAAACCTTACTTTTCTCACTCTAAGTAGATTTCATTTCTCTGGAAAACAGACACAATTAGAAGAGGACTTCCTCATATTCTGAGCTAGAGTCACATGTAAAGAGATGGAAAAGAGAGGACACAAAGGGCTTTTCCGAGGACAGACATAGTGGTCTCTTGAGCACAGTGAAAGGGGGTGGGGAAAGTTTAGAAAATTAATGAGATTTTATGTGTAAAGCCTTCCAGAGTTAGAGGTCTACAATGAAAGATGTTCTAAGAGCTTTTCCTCATGGTAACAGAGGAATGTAAAATATGACTGGACTTGTCTTGATATTATCTGAGGGGAAGGGGAGTGACAGCTTCTAATAGTATCATCCTTTTGGGAACTACATCTTAAGCCACTGTTGAGGAGAAATGGGCAGGATTGGGTCTTTGTGGTGGGAGTGGAGGCAGTGGAGGTCTTGCTGGGAGCTCTGTGGGTTTCTGCTCCGAGTAAGGTTCAAGGAAACTGTGAGTAGTGTGGTTTGGGGGAGGGTGGAGGAGAAGGTTTGCTCCTAGCAATAATATTAGAAGTTGTCTTTAAAAATGTCATAAGCTAGGAATGCCTGGATGGCTCAGTCGGTTGAGCGTGTGACTCTTGGTTTCTGCTCAAGGCATGATGTCATGGGTTGTGGGATCGAACCCCGCATGGAGCTGCGTGCTCAGCCGAGAGTCTGCTTGAAGATTCTCTCCCTCTGCCCCTCCTCCCACTTGTTCTCTCTCTCTAAAGTAAATAAATAGATCTTTTTAAAAATCTCATAAGCTAATGCTAAGGTGTATTAAAAGACAAATTGAGGCATACTAGACATTTTAAGAGTTTATTTGAGCAAAAATTGATTTGAATCAGATAGCACCATACTGGAAATGATTAGGAGTTCCCTGCCTTATACAGAGAAAATGTAGAAGCAAAGAAAGGAAATTATTTCACTGGCTATAGCTTAAAGCCTAGTTGGCAATTTGTGACTGGTTGTCCTTAGTGTTTTGATTTTGTAACTTTGAAGCATTTACAGGCTTACATTTTGGTTTACTCACTATGACAATAGAGCCACCTCAGTATAAGAGTCTCCTTGTTTAATTAATTTAACAGGTGGTGATCATATTGCAGTATATAAATATATCAAATCAATATGTTGTACACCTTAAACTTGCATGATGTTATATGTCAATTATATCTCAATAAAAATTTTTTTAAACATGTCAAAAAAAGTCATGAGATTCACCTGTCCTACAGATATTAAAACCATTTAAATTAATAAATAATTAAAATGAGGTGTTAATGGTATAAAAAGATATGTCTTGATCATTGGAACAGAACTAGTACATTAAAATTTAACAAACTAAAGGAGAGATAACAAACAATGTGAAAAATGAGGATTAAGAAACCACATAGATAATTTGGCTTAGCTAAAATTTAAAACTTAAGAAAAATAAACTTTGACACAAAAATACACCAAATAAAATAACAGATATAAGGAAACTTTAAATATATAAATAGAAATAGTTTGGCTATGAATCAGATATCCAAAAGAGAAGACAAATTTTTGAGTTTAACAATAGAGAAAAGATAAAAAAGATAACCATATATTTTGTTAGATACAAGTTTTAAATTTCAGTATGTCAGTAAGTAAAAATAATATAATTAACCATTTTGACAGTTATTTTTAGAAAGATACCTAGAAAAGATACATACCTTTGTATACTTGTTTATATCTTGTTATCTTAATTATATCTTGATTCTAATTAAGATTCCAGTTTTTAAACTACCAGTCCAAAACAAACAACAATTACCCAATAAACAGTAGGGGCACCTGGGTGGCTTAGTTGGTTGAATGTCTGACTCTTGGCTCAGGTCATGATCTCAGGATCATGGTCTCAGGGTCATGAGATCGAGCCCCACATTAGCTCCAAGCTCAGCGCAGTCTGCTTATCCCTTATCTCCCCACCTGCCCCGCTTGCTCTCTCTTTCAAATAAATAAATAAAATCTTTAAAAAAGAAAAATGTTAAGTAAACTACAGACAGTAAACAAGTTGTAGAACAATGTCAAATCTAGCTACTATCAAAGAAATATAAAATAAAGAACTATTTTTTAACGTTAAATTACCAAAATATTAAATGATAACCAGTTAGTTGATTCCTGGAATCTTATTCTAAAGAACTAATTCAAAATAATAATAAAAAAGTCAATGTGTGAAAAGGTAATCATCTTTCCATTACTTATAATAATAAAAAATTGTTAATCTCAAAATAAGTGAACAGTCAGAATAATAGGCAGCCATTAACAATAAAGTTTATGAAGAATATGTAGCAGAATGAAAAAGACTGTTATAATCCAAAGTAAAAAAGCATATACTCATTTTACATGACTACAAGGGTATAAAAACCACAAATGACTAGAAGAGATTATATAAAGATGCTACTTGTTAAATCGTGGTGGCAAAATTATGGATGATTTTCCTCTGTTTCCAAATTTTTAAAAATAATGTTGTATAGGTTTTGGTAACACCGTGCATCTTCCCTTTATGTTTGCTTCAGAGATGTTGGCCTGAGTGGGTGAAAAACAATAAATTTCTTTTATGAATTTCATAGCATCCCTAAATTTTGTAATATTGTAGAAAACTATAATGACATTAAGGATAAATGGCATATTTGCTGTACTTAAGAGAGTTGGAATATTGATGATGAAAGAATTTCAAAGACACCATATCTCCAGCTGCATCCATACGTCTTCGAAAGATGCTTTGACCTTTAAGAAAGAACAAAACCTTTTAGAGTTAATCAGGAATTTTCTAAAATTGATACCTTGAAAAGTTTACTTCCTAGTGAAACCTTATTATCTGAAAAAAAGAAAGAAAGCAGAGTCCACAGTTATATAAGTCTTATTTTAAAATGTCTTCTAGTAGCTAATACTATAAAAGATGTGCCATGTTTATTTCATGATGGATAGTCCTCAAAATATTGCTCTTCTGCATATTATCACTTTATCAAAATTCAAAAGCTATATGAGTAGAGGGCCATATGAATCTAATCATATCTTAAATTTTCATGTTCAACAAGCAGCTGTATAAACCATAGGGAATCTCACTGAAATGTCCTCTAGCAGTTTTAATGCAGATGGCAAAATACAAACGCTTTGTTACTGAAGCATAACTAGACACCACGGCTTCATGACAGAGAATGATGCAATCTGTAGACTCTTTCAGCGTGTGCTCCACAAGTGGGAGGCAGGAAAAAGCTTCAACATAAAAACAGCTTAGAACCACATGCTTATAAGAAAAGTTCAATACGTATCCAGCTGTAACTTCTTATTTTACATGGAGCCTGTATTTCTTGGCTTGGATGAAGTATATTCTAAATCTCTTTGTCTTAGTCCTCCTGGATATAATGAAGCAAAGGAGTGGGTGTAATGCAGAGGGAATGTGTGTTTAGACTCCACAGGAGTTGTTCCATTTTGTTATAGAAAACAAAGCTTTTTTTTATTTACTTTATTTTTTTATTTTTAATTTTAATTTTAATTTTTTTTAAAGATTTTATTTATTTATTTGACAGAGAAAGACACAGCGAGAGAGGGAACACAAGCAGGGGGAGTGGGAGAGGGAGAAGCAGACTCCCTGCCGAGCAGGGAGCCCGATGCGGGACTCGATCCAGGGACTCCAGGATCATGACCTGAGCCGAAGGCAGTCGCTTAACCAACTGAGCCACCCAGGCGCCCAGAAAACAAAGCTTTTGCTAGCCCAGCCTCAAGTGTTTAAAGCAGCCTTAGAGAAGCTGAATACAGCTGTCCTCTGCTATGAGCCCTTCACCGGGAGACTTGCAAAGCCTTTGCTCAGTAGAGCAGTCCTCAGAGGACATCCCACCCAGTTCTCTGTCTCCATTTTCCTCTTTTCTCAGGTGACCCAATTCTGTGTCCTCACATCCCTGAGTATAGGCAGATCAGTAGTGGTTCAAATCATCAAGCTCCTGGTAAAACAAGCCAAATTAAAGGGATCCAGAAGAAACATTGTTAGTGTTTGCAAATAGGGTGAAGCCCTATGTTTTTGCATGTATATTGATCAGAACACTACCATAATCTTATTGGTAAGAGCACAATTTAGATGACATTTTATTTATTTTTTTATTTTTTTAAGATTTTATTTTAAAGTAATCTCTACACTTAATGTGGGGCTCAAACCCACAACCCTGAGATCAAGGGTCTCATGCCCCACCAGCTGACCAGCCAGGCATCCCTAGAAGATATTTTAAAAATAAGTTTATTGAAATGTTGCTTGTTCTTTTCTGCCATTCTAATGTTTAAAAATCTTGGCCATTTATTTGCATTATTATGACACTAGTCTTGTGATTTAGGCTACATTCATAGTAAGCAATTAAGGCATGCCAGTTTCCAACCAGCATCATGATCTTGATGATAATTCAAATACTGGCAAATCATCAGAGGGGTTGCTCAGATGTTGCAGAATGATTGGTTCTTGAAGACATGGAATACTCAAGGGGTACCTCTCTTCCAACCCTTGACATGGGACTGAGATCACTACAAAATAGACCCCAATACATGGTCATAATGAAGTGTACTAAATGTGATTTAAAACACACTGACATATATTACAGTAAAAAAATAATTTAAGAAACATTTTCAAATAATATTTAGAAAACTAAGTTCTTCATTCCCATCCACAAATGTGCTTGCCCATCCTCGCTTTTTTTTCTTATTCCTATAATGGCTCCAAGACCTTCTAAGTTACTGGAGTCTAATAAATGGTGCCCAATACCTGGATGTCTTCTTTCACTCTCCACCTCTTTCTCTACCTACCTAGTCATCACCGAAGCACTCAGCTGCTCAAGGTCTCTTATGATTTTCCCTCCCAATGCCATGAGTCGTTTATAATCCTTCACATATGCTATTACATCATCTCTCCTTTTCTTCTGCTCACTTCAATCCATACTGCTGAGAAAATCACCCTCCCAAGCATATTCACTAGCATATTCAAAAAATCTTTGGTAACTGCACATCACACACTCCTTATGTGAAAGTCAAAGTCCACCATGATGATGATACCATCAGATTTCTCAACACTTCCCATTTCCCCCTTCCATGTACTTTTTGCTTTCAACAAAAGTGCTCTCCTGCTTGTGCTTTTGTTCAATCTGGAATTAGCGCCTAGTCTTTTCTTTATCTGCCCATTTAGCATCCTGTTTCCAAGAAACTTTCCCTAAGCAACCAATTCTAAACATTTTGGCCAATGGTACCACTTTTTGTAGCACTCGCCCTTTCATACACGTGTCCTCAAACCAATAAAACTAAGATTTTTGCAGGCAAAAATTATGCCCTGTCCCAAAGCACTCAGCCCAGTGGTTTAAACATGGTAGACACTCAAATATTTGCTAAATGCCTGATGCCCTTTACTTTTTCTTTTTCAGTGGCACCACCCCCCTATAGTTATGACCATGAGATGGAATACTGTGCCGACTTGCCACCTCCCTACTCCCCGACCCCACAGGCTTCAGCACAGCGTTCTCCACCCCCTCCTTACCCTGGAAATTCAAGAAAACAATCCTTCTCCCAGAACAGAATATGTGCCAATCAGAGATCTTGCCTGGAATAAAATGCCTCTACTCAGAAACAGGAAAGGATTGCTCTAAGGAATACTTTTTTGGGTCAAACAATATGTCAGGTGGAATATCCAGGCTAAGAAATACTGAGTTTTTACCCCTCTCTGAGCTGACCCCATCTGGAGTACTGTTTGGTTCAATGGTATCACATTTGAAGAGATGTACTGATCAATGCAATCACATTCAGAGAAGAGTAATGAGACAGACAAAACATCTGAAAATCATATTGCTTAAGGAAACTACAATATTGATCCTGGAAAAGAGAAGAATGATGTAAGAGAGGAGAATAGCCTGGAGTACATAAGGAAACAACTATATTCTGTGTAGCTTTAAAAGTCAGAACTAGAATTATTCATTCTTTTGTTCATCATTAAATACTGTTCAAGTGCATGAGAGCCTACTCTGTGCCTTTCACTGTTTAAAGCACTGGATAGAAGCTACAGAAACTTTGGTTTCTGGATAAGAACAAGGAACTTTGGTTTCAGGATAAGAAAGAGGAGTTGGAGCTTCCTTATTGTGACTAGATTGTTTTGTGAAGTTTCCTATTACCAAGACTTCAAACAGAATCTATCTGGTAGAGACATGTTCTAGAAAGGACAGCTAAATCAAATGGTAGATGGGTCCACTGGGACCCAAACATTCTGCTCATGGTTTAGTTAAGTGTGAAGTAAATTTCTATGCCTCCAAGAATGAAAACAATTAGAACAGTTTAATCTTATCTATTTAATTTGACAAGTTAAAACAGGATCAAAGGGACTCGACAGCTGCTTGAAGCCAAGAACTCTTCAGTGCTAGCTACTGCCGTCTAAAAATCATCTGACTTTAGTGTTTTATTATGACAAAAGTTATTCCAACTGTGGGAAAAAAACACTGTATCAAGTTCTACAAACAACAGATACTTCATTTCAGATTAAAAGATTAGAAGCTGAATATTCCCATGGGATTTTACATCAGGGAGTAAAACTGTAGAACTTGACCGTGAAGATATATAACAGTTTATGAAAAGAAGAAGGGAAAATGAAATTTGCATTCTGTTCTGTGGAATTCCATTCATATGTAGCTTAGACAGCTTTCTCTTCTGTAATATTTTGAAAATATATTCCCTTGAAAAAGTTATACAGTTAATAGAAAGGTTAAGATATTGACATCAAACTGTTGCCTTTTGCCAAAGTCCAAATGTTATGAAGTGCCTACCTTCAAGTATAAAATTTTGGCTAAATAATTCTGATGTGCTGTATTTTGCTGCAAGTGACCTTAACATTTATATTTTTATGTGGGCCCTTTCATATATTTAAAATTTACACTGACAAAATATTGGGGGAGAGTGATGCCACCAAAATGGTGACATACATCATTCCTGAATTTGCTCCCCCTTACAAGAACAACTAACAGCTATCCCAAAACAAGACGTCATTGAGAGAATCCTAGAATGCAGGACTGAAGCTGAAGAATACCCCCCACACAGACTTCAGAGACTGAGATAGACTGTATTAGAGGGGTAAGAGAAGTTACTGCATGTTGACTGTATTGCCCGTTCCCCAGGACAGTGCAGCACCACGGGGAGAGGTGTCTTCTGAGCCTCCAGTTCCTCCAGTGGAAAAGAGAACCCAAGAGGGAACAACCAGCACTGCTCCCCCAGCATTGTGGGTCACTCTGTGAGCACCCCTACTCTCATCCCATACCACTGGAATTGCAGGGCTCAGCCACTGGAAATATAACTATGACAGAGAATGAGGGAGGAGCTTACAACAACCAGCACATGGATGTTGGCAGACCAAGTTCATATTGGCAGTGCCCAAATAGTAATCTCAACCAGTGGCTTTGCTCATCTGTAGAACCAAGCTAGAAGTACACTCTGACTGGGGAACTTGGAGAGGTACAGATCTGCCTGATTGAGATCCTCAAACAAGATGTTTGCCAGTCCTATGGCCCAGTTTGCTCATACGTAGACAGGGTACTGAGTCACAGCCCCACACACTGTGGAGAGTGCCTTCAGCACCATCTGACCAGAAGGGCTAGAGACAACTCCTGGAAGCTGTGTGGCCCAGTGGCACTTGAGCTGAGAGAAGAGCAGACAGAGCCAGTAGTTTGCAGAGCCATTGGCCTAATTTGGCCAGGGAACTTAAGGCGTGGGTCTTCTTGGGTTAAGACAAAGAGCTTTACCAGTTTTACAGCTGCTTCTCCTATTGCACACAGAAAGGGAATCTAATTCATGGCCTTGCTCATGGCTAAATATAGCCTTCAGCTATCTGACCAGGGAACCTAACCAGAGCACAAGGGAAGCCATATAGTCCATCTAACAGCCCTACATACAGTGGCGCTTGAACAGTGAGCACAACTTCCTCCATCTGCAGAGCATCACCTGAGCAGGGAATTCAGTGGACACTCAGGCCTGATTTGAAGCCCCCAAACAATGATCTCTGTGTGCCCTGAACCTGGGCTGCTGTCCTGCCAAGAAGAGAAGCAGGGAACATAACTCCATCTACTACTGAATACAGACCCAGTCCCAACCGTCTAGTAAGGCTGAGCAGAGAATAAGGCAACTGAGGACCCCATCCTACAGCCTCACTTGGATAGCGAACCAAGCCAGGAGTCATATCCAACTATTTTCATCCAGTGGTACAATACCCCATCCCTGTCCATCCAAGGCAAGTTGCCTTGACCAAAGCAGTCCATAATAGCAGGCCCTGCCTGCCCAACGACATTACCAACAGACACACCCAGCAAAATAAAATGAGCTGACTAGTGAAGAACTATCTGTGCCAAAGCAAACCTATAAAGTCTGGAAGAAGAGATTAATTACTCAAATACTCAGATACCAATGCAAGAAATCAAGGGTCATGAAAAATCAGGTAAATATGATGCCACCAAAGGAAACTAATAAAAGTCCAAGAACTGACCCTAAAAAAAAATGGAAACCTATAAACTATCAGACAAAGAATTCAGAACAAATCTCTTAAAGAAGTTTAGTGAACTTCGAGAGAACAGAGACAGAAAACTAACAAAATTAGGAAAACAATGCATGAACAGGAGAAGTTTGACAAGGAAATAGCAACCATCAAAAAAACAAAAACAGAAATCTCAGAGTTGAAAAATACAATAAATGGACTGAAGAATTCAATAGAGAGTTTCAAAAGTAGATTCAAACATGCAGAAAAAAAAATCATCAACCTGAAGGATAGGACATTGGAAATTACCCAAGGAGAAAGAAAGATTAAAAATAGCAAAGAAAGCCTATGGAAATTATATGACAATGAAAAGAAACAATATGTGCATCACAGGATGTCCAGAAGGAAAAAAAGAGAAAGGGACAGAAAGCAATAATGGCTGAAAACTTCCTGAACCTGGGGAGAAAAATGGATATATAGATCCACACGGCCCAAAGGATCCCAAACAGTTTGAACCTAAGGATAGAGGGCTACACTGAGACACGTTATAATTATATAGTCAAAAGTCAAAGACAAAATATTTTTTAATAGCACCAAGAGGAAAGAGAGAACTTACATACAAGGAACCCCCCATAAGACTATTGGATTTCTCAACAGAAACTCTTCAGGCCAGGAGAAAATGGGATGCCATATTCAAAACATTGGAAGAAAATAACTGTCAACCAAAACTGTATACCTGGAAAAGCTGTCCTTCAGAAATGAAGGAGAGATAAATACTATCTGAACAAACAAAAGCTGAGGGGGTTAATTACAACCAGACCTACCTTACAAGAAACAAAACACAAAAAGGTAACATGAATCTCACTGGCAATGACAAATATATAGTCATAACTGGATTCTGCAATATGGTAATAGTGATACATCACTCACTCACAACTCTAGTTTAAAATTTTTTTAAAGGAATGTAGCAAAAATAACCATAAATACAATAATCTGTTATTAGTTACACCAGCTAAAAGAAATAAATTATAACTGCAATAATCTAAAATGTGAGGGGCAGAAGTAAAAGTATAAAGTATAAAAATTGTATTTATTTATAGGCTTAATATAGGTTTAAAATAGGGTGTTATGAGTTTAAGATATATTATGCATGCCTCATGGTAGCCACAAGGGAAGATCTTGAGGTAATCACACAAAAGAACACAATAAATAAGTCAAAGCATACTGATACCAAAAAAATCGAAACACAAAAAAAAGAAAGCAGGATAAGAAAGAAGGAACAACGGATCTACAAAGAAATGAGGAAAAAAATTAACAAAATGGCAATAGTAAGCCCTTACCTATAAATAATTACATTAAATGTAAATGCATTACATTCTTCAATCAAAAGACATAGAATGGCTGAGTGTATTTCAAAAACAAGATCCAACAATATCAAACTAAAAGAGACCACTTTAGCCTTAAAGACACACATGGACTGAGAGTGAATATGAACAGACAGAAAAAAGACATTTAAAGCAAATTGTGCCAAAAAAAAAAAAAGAAGGGATAGCTATATTTATATAAAAAAAAAAAAATTTTTAAAAAAAAAAAAAAAAAAAAAAAAAGAGTCAAAGAAGGTCATTATGTGATGATAAAAGTGTCAACACATCAAGAAGATATAACAATTATAAATACTTAAGTGCCCAAGATAGGAGCACCTAAATATATAAAGCAAAACTAACAGAGCTAAAAGGAGAAATAAACAGTATTTCAGTATTTGAAGACTTTATTACCCCACTCTCAACAATGGATTGATCATCCAGACAGAGAATCAATAAGGAAATAGGAGAACAGTGGATTTGAACAACACTATAAGACCAAATGGACCTAACAGAAGTATACAGAACATTCTAGCCAACAACAGCAGAATATACACTCTTCCCAAGAGCACATGAAACATTTTCTTGGACTGACCATATGTTAGGCCACTAAACAAGTCTTAGCAAATTCAGGAAGACTGAACTCCTACCAGGTATCTTCTCTGATCGCAATAGTGTGAAACTAGATGAAACTAGTGTGAAACAGGAGGAAAACCAGAAAATTCACAAACATATAGAAATTAACACTGCCCTCAACAACCAGTGGATCAAAGAAGAAATTAAAGGGGAAATAAAAAAGTTTATTGAGAAACAAAAATGGAAACACAACACACCAGAACTTATGGGATGTAGCAAAAGCAGTTCTAAGAGAGTTCATAATAATAAATGCCTACAGTAAGAAGCAAGAAAGATCCCAAATAAACAACGTAACTCTATGCGTTAAGGAACTAGAAAAAGAAGAACAAATTAAACCCAAAGTTAGCAGAAGAAAATAATGAAGATTACAACAGAAATAGAGAACAGAAAAATAATAGAAAAAAATAAACCAAACTAAGTGTTGGCTCTTTGAAAAGATAAAACTGACAAAACGCTAGCCAGACCAACTAAGGAAAAAAGAGAAAGGACCCAAATCAACACAATTACAAATAGAAAAGGAGACTTACAGCTGATACCACAGAAATTCAAAGGATCATAAGAGATTCTGCCGATGAGAATGTAAACTGGTGCAGCTACTGTGGAAAATAGTATGGAGAAATCTTTAAAAAATTAAAAATAGAACTACCAAATGACCTAGAAATTCCACTTCTGAGAATATATCCAAAGAAAATGAAAATACTACCTCAAAAAGATATCTTGTACCCCCATGTTCATAACAGCATTATTTACAATAGCCAAGACATGGAAACAATCTAAGTGTCCATCAATAGATGAATGGATAAGGAAGTTGTGGGGGGTGTGTGTGTGTGTGTGTGTTACAAAGGAATGTAATTCAGCCATTAAAAAATTAGGAAATCCTATTATTTGGGACAACAAGGATGGACCTTAAAAGTAATATGCTAAGGAAATAAGTTAGATTAAAAAAAAAGATAAATCCCATATGATCTCACTTATATGTAGAATCTTAAAGAAAACAACAACTCATAGATAAGGAGATCAGACTTATGGTTTCCAGAGGTGGTGGGTGGGAGGAGTGGGAATTCGAGGAAGGTGGTCAAAAGTTACAAACTTCCAGTTGTAAGATAAATAAGCACTAGGGATGTAATGTACAACATAAGGACTAGAGCTAACACTGCTATATGATATATAGGAAAAGTGTTAAGAGAGTAAATCCTAAGAGTTCTCATCATAAGGAGAACATTTTTTTCTTTTATTCTTCTTTACTTGCATTTTATTGTATCTGTATGAGAAGATGGATGTTAGCTAAACCTACAATAATAATCATTTTACAACATATGTAAATCAAACCATCACGCTGTATGCCTTAAAGTTATACAGCGATGCATGTCAGTTATTTCTCAATAAAACTGAACAAAACAAAACCGTGTATCACTTCTATTCACCAAAAGAACACTGTGATGAACACAACTTGCTAGTAGCTGGTTAGAAAGATCTTTTAAAAAAAAAAAAAGAGGGCGCCTGGGTGGCTCAGTCGTTAAGCGTCTGCCTTCGGCTCAGGTCGTGATCCCAGGGTCCTGGGATCGAGCCCCGCATCGGGCTCCCTGCTCTGTGGGAAGCCTGCTTCTCCCTCTCCCACTCCCCCTGCTTGTGTTCCCTCTCTCGCTGTGTCTCTCTCTTCAAATAAATAAATAAAATCTTTAAAAAAAAAAAAAAAAAAAAAAAAAAGATTTTATTTATTTATTCATGAGAGACAGAGAGAGAGGCAGAGAAGCAGATGCCCTGCGGAGCAGGAAGCCCGATGTGGGACTCTATCCCAGGACTCTGGGATCATGACACGAGCTGAAGGCAGACACTTAACCTACTGAGCCACCCAGGAACCCTAGAAAGATCTTCATTACAAGTCTGCTTAAACACTGCACTGCATGCATAAAAAAATACTGGGAAGAGAGGTTCAAATTTTTATGTCACTTTGCAATTAAATCTAAAATGTTTAATGTAACATCATCATCATAATTCAGTGAAGTCCCAAAATGATGCTAAGAATTTTGCTGAATAAAATAATGAAAATAAATGTCTTAAGGTATAAAATTATAGTTCCTGTCCTTATAGTTAGGAAACTTAGTAGTTCACATAAGTAGCATATTTTCTTTCAAATACATTGATCTGACTGAAATGAGGTCTGTCTGTCAGTGAGATCTAAAAGCTAGATTTGTTTTGAATGACTTGCTTGATTTGTAGGCACTGATGATTTTCTGACTTATAAGGACACAAAGAATTCGAGAGTTCCAGCCTATTCTAGGGACTGGAATTTTAGCAGTACATATGCTTTCTCTCTCTTCTGCAAGTGTGATCAGATCCAATTACACGGCAGCTCTGCAACTCAAATTGTGGGGGTCTCCGTGACATTCACAATGTTGGTTGCAAATGAGCCATAAATTCCTTAAGAAAAATGGAGAGGAAAAGACCAGCGCAAATTGAATTCTCATCATCTTTGCCGTCAATAAACATTTACTGCATACCTCCTATGTTCTGCAAACATTACCCACATAGGGAGCCATCTGAGTCCACACCGTTGTTTTATGGCTTCCCTTAAGGCACAGCATAGACCCAAAGACCTACAAGCAATGACCATTTTTACTATTTATGTTTAGTGTCAGAAGAGCATAAATGTGCACATTATCCATATAGACTTTTGGAGTTCACTGATATTTTCCTAGATGATACACATTGAAGGAAAATACTATATAATGTGAAAGCTTTGAATTATGGTTATTTAAAAACTAATGTGTGTTCTGTGGCCAGAGTGTTTACAATAAACAATAAAATGAAATAACTCACCATAACGGGTTATATTTTAATTTTCTTGTGCCCATTTTGTTTCACCCTTCATTTCTGCTGATTTAGCCTCATTCTTTTGTACAGAAACACAGGACTGAAGCCAAATAGACTTTATTTTGAATCCTGTCTCCTGCCTGTATGATGGGAGACAGGCCACTTCATCTCTATGAAATTTAACTTTCTGCTCTGGAAAATGTAAATAATATAATGAGGTTCATCAGGTTTTGTGAAAATTGGATGAATACATGCAAAATTCTAAGTATACTGCCTGACACATAGGAAATGTTCTATAAATATTAGCCAAAAATAAATTAACGAAAGAATACCATAAGGATGACAGCCTCTGGAATTATGCTATCCCACACGTTAGCCACCAACTACATATGGTTATTTGAATTTAAATAAATTGAAATTAAATTAGATGAAAAATCCACTTCTTTTGTCTCACTAACTGCATTCCAAATGCTGCATCGATAGCCTCAAGTAACTAGCAGCTAGCTCACTGGGCAGTGCTTCTCTAGAAAAATCTATGCAATGAGGTAGCAGGAAGGGGGTAAAGAAGCAGCACTACAGTCATCTGGTCCAGGAGAAACTGTGCACTTTGTCATTAATTGTGACGTCTTCCACAAATAGATGCCATGGCTGTGGAAGTAAGACTGTGATCTACAATGAGAAGCCCACTCAGTCTCTTCTCAGGGCCAGAAGCAGGGAAGCTATTGCAAGAGTTGAAGGGCTAAATCTAGAAGAGGGACTCTGGACCTGGCCCAGGAGCTGGTCAGACAGCTCACAGGCTACTCCATTCTGCTGAGCTGCCCTTCTCAGCTCTAGAAGCCACTCTACAAGCAGCCAGGGCCGAACATATCTTCCTAGGGTGCAGCACTGAGGTGTGCTCTTCCATTATTTCATAATCTTGTTCCTGACACCAAACGAAAGCAGCACTTACCATTCACCCATTCTACTTTCAACCTATCCTTGTTTAGCCAAACCCATTTCACTAACTTTTGGCTCTAAGTGAGGGAGAGTCCAGGATGCATCAGACTATGTGGATCTCCATCAAAAGTGGAGATCTGGGTGCTATTGCTTTATTTGTAACTTAATTAAAACAACCTAACATCAGACTACCCAAATCACATGATCATCTTCCTAATCACCACGGAAGTTGCTAAGGACTTCCAGATCCTCAGTCAGAATGTAGTTGAAATGTGGAATTTTAATTTTCTAATTATAGGCCCAAGCTGCCAGAGGGGGGATAGCTGAACTTGTAAGTTCAATGCTCTTCTGCTACAATCCCACCGTGTGGTATGATTCATTTCAAACTGTGTCAGGACCTCCAGAAAAGAAAGCACCATAACGAGCTTTAAAAAAGATCTCCAGGTGATTCTGATTTCCATCCTAAGCCTTATCCCACCCTTGTCACCTATGAACGTTAAGGCAGAGGAAGGATCAAAGGCTTCAGAGTAAGAGAGACTTTGTTTCTCTTTCATCTCTGTCACCTTCTAGCTATGTGCTCTACACCAAGTAACTTGGTTGCCATAACCTCAGTTTTATCCAAAATATGTGAATAACACCACCCTTGCCAGGTTGTTGCAATGATTATAAACAGTATACTGAAAACATCTGTCATAAAGATTCTGTCTGGGTTGGTGACTCAGACAGACACAAATATATGTACCTATTCTCTTTCCAATTTTTGTACTCCCACTTCCAAGACTTACCACTTCTATAAGCAGATAAATACCACTGCTGTGTAGCAAATTAGTTTAGCACTTAGCCGCTTGAAACAACACCATTAACGATCTCAGTTTCTCTAGGCCTGGAACCTGGGTGTGGCTTAGCTGAGTCCTCTGGCTCAGGGACTCCCTTTGGAGCCATCTCAGTGTGCATCTGAGGGTCTGCCTCCAAGCTCATTCACACACATGGAGGATTCTGTTGACACGATTCTATGCCTTATAGGCTTTTGGACTAAGGGCCTCATTTACTCACTGGCTATTTGCCAGAGACACCTGCTACTTGAAATATGTCAGCTTGCTTCCCCAGTGCAAGCAAGCAACGATAGCCATAAAGTGAGAGAACATGCTAGCAAAATATAGTGCCAGCAAGAGGGGAGTCACAGACTTAAAACCCAATCTTGGAAGTGACATCCTATCACTTTTGCCACTTTCAGTTCCTTAGAATCAGGTCACTAGGTCAAGGCTGAACAAAAAGAGGAGGAGATTACATGAGGGCACAAATACCAGGAAGCGAGAGCATTAGCTATCTTAGTAGTCAGCCTACCATGGCAGGGATATTTCATCTCATTCTCTGTAAGTCCATTATTTGGAGTTTAGGCAATCTTCCCTCTAACAGGAATATACCAGCTCAACAGCTGAAAGAATCGCAGGGCCAAGCTTGGCTGTGACCAAATTGCTTTTAGTGAACTGACAGGGGTAGGACAGAGCCAGTGACAATCATGGGGCCATGCCACCTGGGGGAGTGCCGCTCAGGAATACCGAATGGAGACGCACCACATTTGTGTTTCTCCTGAGCTTCATTTACGAGCTGCACTAAAGCACATCGCATTTTGGCACAGAATGAAGTAAACCACACACCACATACCTTATAAACAAGTCTTAACGTGGCCCCAGTTCGAACCTTTGTTTCAACTTCATTCCAAGATATTTCATCTCCATCAAGAAAATAATTCCGAGACCAGTTTCCAGATGAGTGTTCAGCGGATCGAGTTGCCACCTAACCTAATCTTGAATACCTTCACTAAAAATGGAAAACAAATCTAAGGGAATGTTTGGAACTGCAGAAACATGTGCTGGGAATTTTGCCTTCTCTGGATGCCTTAAGGAATAAATGGTTTTAAAAAATTGTTCGGTGAGACACTTTGATTCCCATTTTGGCTCTGCTTCGCCTCTTCCAACCCAGCTCTGAGCAGCTTTTCAGTGTGTGCTGCCTGACACATCTTAGTGTGAGAGGAGGCAGGGAAATCATTTTCTGAATCACATTTGGATGTAGGCAATAAGCAAATAAGAGATCTCATCTTGTTTCCATGACCTGAAGGATGGATAGAACCAAATGATCCAACGTTCCCATTTTTTGTATCTTATTGATAGTTAGTGTCTTCATTATCACACATCTTGTGTATTATTTTCTCTGTTGACTGGGAAGAACTTGAAGGCACTTCAGAAGAATTAAATAGTTGAAATTAAATAGTTCCTTCTGCTTTGTCTGTGAAAATGCACCGAGAGACTCACTCCCTGGGTCTCTCACCACCACCTGAACACACAAGACAAACTTTCTTCTTCAAAACCTCTTTGACTTCTTCTGCGGAACTTCTGCTCATCTTTCCAGACGTAGCTAAAGGGTTTATACTCTAAGAGGTGTGGTTATTTCTCCAGTCAGAATTCATGGATTCTCACCTCTGCCCCTGTTGGTACCTATTTTGTACCCTTCTTATATACCTTGTCACAGATTGGTTAAATGTGTTTTTAAGAATTAGAGGAAGAGAGTTTAGAGTGAGCAGCATATTCTCTGTGGTGGTCCATAATCCAAGATAGGGGTCAGAGAACTGGATAAAAGGCTACAGTTTCATAGTTTTTAACTGATCATATATGTCCATCCAGATATAGCTGGATTGTGTTCTTAAGCATAGTATTAATACATGTCCACTCAAGTAAATGAACATGCTCATCTTGACTGACTCAGTGAAACAAGACAACATGCCAGTTTGGAAGTGGTGCTCTTATAATTCTTCAGATTAAAATCAAGCTCATTTTTTTTTTTACCAATAACCAATGATTTAGCATTTATTATGTGCCAGACTCTGTTCTTTTTTATTTAAATTCAATTAGCCAACTTATAGTATATCATTAGTTTCAGGTCTAGTGTTCAATAATTTATCAGTTTCATATAACACCCAGTGCTCATCATATCATGTGCCCACCTTAATGCCCATTACCCAGCTACCCATCTCCCCCTAGCCACCTCCCCTCCAGCAACCCTCAGTTTGTTCCTACAGTTATGAGTCTCTCATAGTTTTTCTCCCTCTCCAGTGACTTCCCATTCTGTTTTCCCTCCCTTCCCCTACTGTCCTCTGCCCTGTTTCTTATACTCCACATATGAGTGAAACCCATATAATTACTGTCTTCTCTGGCTGACTTATTTCCCTCAGCATAATACCCTCCAGTTCCAACCACATTGATGTAAATGGTAAGTATTCATCCTTTCTGATGGCTGAGTAATATTCCATTGTATATATATACCACATCTTCTTTATCCATTCATCTGTCGATGGACATCTCAGCTCTTTGCTGCTATGAACATTGGGGTGCAGGTGCTCCTTCGGATCACCACATTTGTATCTTTGGGATAAATACCTAGTAGTGCAATTGGTGGGCACAGGGTAGCTCTATTTTAACTTCTTGAGGAACCTCCATACTGTTTTCCAGAGTAGCTGTACCAGCTTGCATTCCCACCAACAGTGTAAAAGGGTTCCCTTTTCTCCGCATCTTCACCAACATTTGTTATTTCCTGTCTTGTTAATTTTAGCCATTCTGACTGCTGTGAGGTGGTATCTCATTGTGGTTATTATTTGTATTTCCCTGATGACAAGTGATGTGGAGCGTTGTTTCATGTCTGCTGACCATTTGTATATCTTCTTTGGAGAAATGTCTGTTCATATCTTCTGCCCACTTCTTGACTGGATTGTTTGTTTTCTGGGTGTTGAGTTTGATAAGTTCTTTATAGATCTTGGATACTAGCCCATAATCTGATATGTCATTTGCAAATATCTTCTCCTATTCTGTAGGTTGCCTTTTAGTTTTGTTGACTGTTTCCTTTGCTGTGCAGAAGCTTTTTATCTTAATGAAGTCCCAATAGTTCATTTTGCTTTTGTTTCCCTTGCTTTGGAGACATGTTTAGCAAGAAGTTGCTGAGGCCAAGGTTGAAGAGGTTGCTGTCTGTGTTCTCCTCTAGGATTTTGATGGATTCCTGTCTCACATTTAGGTCTTTCATCCACTTTGAGTTTATTTTTATGTATGGTGTAAAAAAAAAGTGGTCCAGTTTCATTCTTCTGCATGTGGCTGTCCAATTTTCCTAGCACCATTTATTGAAGAGACTGTCCTTTTTCCACTGGGAGACTATCTTTCTTCCCTACATTGTCAAAGATTAGTTGACCATGGAGTTGAGAGTCCATTTCTGGGTTCTCTATTCTGTTCCATTGATCTATGTGTCTGTTTTTGTGCTAGTACCATACTGCCTTGATGATGACAGCTTTGTAATAGAGCTTGAAGTCTGGCATTGTGATCCCACCAGCTTTGGTTTTCTTTTTTTCAACATTCCTTGGCTATTCAGGGTCTTCTCTGTTTCCATACAAATTTTAGGATTATTTGTTCCATCTCTGTGAAAAATGTTGATGGTATTTTGATAGGGATTACACTGAATGTGTAGATGCTCTGGGTAGCATAGACATTTTAACAATATTTATTCTTCCAATCCATGAGCATGGAATGTTTTTCCATTTCTTTGTGTCTTCCTCAATTTCTTTCATAAGTGTTCTGTTTGGGAGTTTTTGGAGTACAGATCCTTTACTTCTTTGGTTAGGTTTTTTTCCTAGGTATTGTATGGTTTTTGGTGCAGTTGTAAATGGGATCGATTCCTTAATTTCTCTTTCTTCTGTCTCATTGTTAGTGTATAGAAATGCAACTGATTTCTGTGCATTGATTTTGTGTCATGCCACGTTGCTGAATTCCTGTATGAGTTCTAGCAATTTTGGGGTGGAGTCTTTTGGGTTTTCCACATAAATTATCATGTCATCTGTGAAGAGTGAAAGTTTGACTTCTTCTTCCAATTTGAGTGCTTTTTATTTCTTTTTGTTGTCTGATTGCTGAAGCTAGGACTTCTAGTACTATGTTGAACAACAGTGGTGAGAGTGGGCATCCCTGTCATGTTCTGACCTTAGGGGAAAAGCTCTCAGTTTTTCCCCATTGAGAATGATATTCACTGTGGGCTTTTTGTATATGGCTTTTATGATATTGAGGTATGTTTCCTCTATCCCTACACAGTGGAGAGTTTTAATCAAGAAAGGATGCTAATACCAACCAAATATCAGAAAAGAATTGCCTCATAAATCACCTTTCCCATAGAATAGATTACAATGTAATTTAGACTTCAGAAGCAGTATCCAAAGGATTCACTAAAGGCATTTTTACTAAAATAAGATGTCACAGTTTTCACAGTGCCATTTCTTTGGGGTCTGTAAAAAAAAAAAAAAAAAAAAAAAACACTGAATATTCAGAAATGAAGCAAGAAGAAAACTGCTGGAAATAGGGTTTAAAATAAAATGGCTACCAACTTTTGTGCTTTTATTATTTGATATGTATAGAGAGCAACAGTGCATTTATCCAAGTTCTGAAAAGGAATAATACAACTATAAAAAGATTCTAAATGAAATGATCCTTAGAAATCTATTACCTTACATCATCATTTTTTTTTTTTGGTACTAGGCACTGTTCTAAGCACTTTACACTTAATTACATTGAATCTTCCAATCCCAGGGTATACATATTATTAGTCCCGTTTTGCAGATCTAGAAACTGTAAATGTATCACTTTATAGTCTTAATAAATTTTTTTCCAGTGAGAATAAATTGCTAATGATGCAAAGAAATATCTGCATATTTACTCTTTGCTTGTAAGGGCTACCCATGGTGATCCTGTGGCTGGTCATAGAAGCTGCCTTTCCATGGCTGGAGTTCCAAGTGGATGATTATACGTGTTTGAACAATCTTAATGACTCATATTCTTCTCTTTGGGCTTCTGCTGCAATTCCTCACTTAGTCTTCTTCAGTTCCAGTTATTATGTACACTGTGAATGAAATGGAGAGTGAAAGGACTCTTTTATCTCTGATACAGCACCTGGTCCCAGTAGACACCTTCACCCAATTATCTCCCAGGGCATGATTTTCACTAATACAGAAACCACTCTGAATTTTCTGTGAATGCTCTATATTTCCTTTTGACCAGGACAAAGGGATGAGTCAATATTTATAAAAAAGAGATAAAAGAAGGGGACATATGCAAAATGATGTAAACTTTTAACAAATAATTTTGAAGGGACAGTCAGGAATGTTGGTAGCATGAATGAAAACTGTAAAAATTGGTATCTACTTTGTTCATATCTCAATATTCCTACGAACTGGTTGTGAGCTTTCTGTTATACATTTAAAAGAAAACTCAAGATCTCTGCAGAATTTTAAAAGAAAAAAATACATATAAACAATAAAATATTAAACTAGACAATAACAATATGGTAGGATAGTTAGGGAAAATGTTTAAATAAGAAAAATGCAGTACTAGTCTTCTAGATAATTCTGCATAAACAGCAAAGTCTTACAGTAATCCAGAAATAAAGTCGTTTTGCCCATCATGAAGCTATATATGAATGAATGTCAAAATTAAAATATTTATGAGGTTTGTGTTTCTCCAGGCCACAGCAATCTAGTAAATGGTACCTCCCCATCCTGGGCCTCATCTGCTACTGTAGGACTTCCAGACTCCTACAAAGAAAGAGGATTCCCCAGAGACTATTTCTAGGTACTCCTATCAGGTTGCATCTTCCAGTTTCTTTCTCTCCAACTCCCCTTGACTGATGTTATTGACTAGCCATATGCCAACCACTAGATTGCATGAAGGTCATTTGGCACTGCCATGCTGCTAAGGACCACCATTAAGATGGTTTGGTGTGCCCAGCCACCAGTACTGTTGTTACTGCAGGAAATTCTGGGTATTGCAGTAGCAGAGCAGAGCTACCTGGAGAATGACTGGGGTGCCGTGTCCGCCTCTGGCTGTTGTTAAAACCTACTGGCCACAGATGCCAATAGAGTTAGGACAAACACACACCTTGAGGCCTGGGCCACTGAAAGGGTAGAGTCTCCAATATGCCAGAGCTTCCTATGTTCTCTCTGTTCCTTAACAAATGAAGAAAATGCTGCACTTTGAGCTACTGGGAAAACTGCTCTTTTTCTGAAGATGCTAAGCTCAAAGAAGCAATAGTGCATGTTCCCAAGATCTCAGGGGCTATCTTGTGAAAATACTGCTTTCATTTTTGACCTAACATCCTCTTCTCTCCCTTAAACTTAGCCATAGGTCTACAAGGAAAGAGCTTTAGGACAAATTCTAGTGATAGACATTGTGCTCTTATTGTTCAAAAAAAAAAATCCACTCTTCTCTGAAAACTGGGACATTTTATGGGAACATAATTCTGCCCCTTTCCTCCCTGAGGATGAACCTTGCCCAGGAGACTTCATCATTTCTCATACAAATAAAATCTCAGTGAATCTGCTCCAGATGTCTACTCAGTCTTTTGGACATGCTGGGAGTGAACAGTTGACGTTCAATGTGGGCAACTGCCTTGTGCACTACAAACAAAATAAATGGTTTCAATGACTAGCCCATGTCTCCCAGTAAAGAATAAATAGCTATAAAGTAGAACTTAACTGAAACTAGTGTTTGGTCAAATTCAAATGGAGAGAGAAAATAATTTTATCAAACTATTTAGATGAAGTCATTATTTCATTTTTTTATGTGATTTGACTATCATTTTGGCAATCTGTAGACAAGTACTTAAGGACAGGACAGTAGAAACCAAAATAATGGCCAAATGTTTATTCATCATATAACAACTTTTGAGCAAATATATGGCATGATATAAGATACCTAAAGTGTTACATGAACAAAATGCTGAATAGAAATAAAAGTCCTCTTTGTGTTAAGCCTTTCTGTACCACATACCTCACATCTTGTCCTTCCAGATCAAATCTCCATCCCTCTTCCCTGTATCTCTTCCCAGGGAGCCTACATTGCATGGACTACATCAATGAGTTCCCTTATCTACTGGGTTTCTGGTTGAGTTTGGTCAACAGGGAGATCCCTCAGGAGATCAGAAGGAAAACAAAGAATAAGATAGGGTATTTACTTGGAGTATTTATTTGGTCTATGACTCTCAAACAAAAGTCTTAATTCCCACGGGGTATCTTTACCAAGCAGCTGTTTCTGCTGGCTCCCTCCTCTTCCCCATTCAGGTCCATGGCTGGTAACATTCCCCACTGACACTAGCCCAGGGATACTTCACCATGCCTTGTAGTTTCCCTAAACTCTACCTACACATTTCATTAAACTCTTGTCCAATTACCCAGTTTGAGTGTGTCATTTGTTTCTTGCCCTGATTGAAACACTCACTCTTTTTTCTTTTAAAGATGTACTTATTCATTTGAGAGAGAGGGAGCGTGCATGAGTGCAAGTAGGGAAAGGGCAGAGGGAGAGGGAGAGAGAGAGAAGCAGACTCCCCACTGAGCACAGAGCCCAACTCAGGGCTCTGTCTAATGACCCTGAGATCATGACCCCAGCTGAAATCAAGAGTCAGACACCCAACCAACTGAGCCACCCAGGTACCCCTGAAATGCTCATTCTTAAAAAAAAAGTATCTGAATATGAATCATTTAATATATTAAATAGACCAGAGTCTCTTTTTGACTGCTCTGGATTTCATTACCTATTTATTTGAGAAAGCAGGCAGGAGACCTGTATTCTAGTCCCAGCTCTACCAGTATAACCAGCTTCAGGACAGTGAAGAATTCCCCAGGGCCACTGTTTTCTTAAAAACAAATTAAAGGTGTTAGACTAAATGATCTCTAAGATCATTTCTAGCTCTATGATCGTATGAGGGACTAATAAATTGCTTTGTGGCAGCTTTCAAGAATGAACAAGCCAATAGAAACAATTCAATTGACTCAGAGCTATAAGACACCATAGGAATATTTTTATGTAACATCCTTATTTCTTAGGTGAGGCAACAGACACAGAAGAGAGAGGAGACTTTTTCAAAGTCACTGGTGATATGCATACTTCTTAGGGGCAACCAGCAGAACCTTGAAGTCCTTGCTTTTATTCACTGCACTGTGTCACTTCTCTTCACACTTGTTGGTTTGGGCTGTTATTGCCACACTCTTTCCTGCTCTTTCACATACTGATGCCCCATGTTTCTCATTTTCAGATCTCGGTTGAAATACCAAATAATAAGACTTCCCTAACAATGTGATCTGAGGAAGTCTCCAGTGACCCCTTAGCATTGCTCTGCATCACAATTTCCTGTGTTGCCTTCACAGCACTTATCCCAAGATGTAATCAAATATTGTTTACTTGTTTCTGTTCTGTCCCCTTTCTCCACTAGACCTTAAGCTCCCTGAGACCAGCAGCATGTCTCTATATTTAATGCATAGTTTAATGCATAACTCTATACCCAACACCCAGTAAAATGTCTGGGGCAATATAGGCAGTCAGTAAAAGTATATGCTGAATTCATTAGTGAATGTTTTACAGAACTACACACTAGGGTATAGGATGTAGTTGTCCAAATGCCATAATAAAAGTTAGATTTAAGCCCAAAGCTCTTAAATTCAAAGTGATCATCTCAAGAAAATATCTTCTTCCCTCTCTACTCCTTTTCTATACAGCCCTCCCTAATGGGCATGATTCACCATGAGAAGTGGTACCACCACCCTACCACCAAGAACCAGGGAGTCTTCGGAACAATGTGGTAGCATTTTGGGTGACACTATCTCTAAAGAGATGCTCCTGGCATTTAGTACAGCACAAATGGCAATCGTGTAAAACAAAGAATTGCCCTGCCCCCAAATGTCGCAGGAGCCAAAATTTTCTCCAAGATTTTCCTTCCTCAGGTACTCAGAGTCACCCAAAAGATACAAATCCATGATGACATGAAGTTATCATTAATTTTGAATGTTTCCGATAGTTAATGACCCTAACACACGCCATCGGCAATGAAGTGCTCAGCTGACTGGCTGGTCTGAGGAACAAAGGAGTATTAATAAATGTTCTGCCTCTATTCTCTTCTCCCAACTCCAGAGACTGGTGGTTACACAGCAAGAACATCTCAAGAAGTGTTTTAGCTTCCCTCACTGCAATTTTGCTTTGATAGCTATGTTTCACCCAAGTAATGGCCACATGTGGCTGCCCCCAAGGGGATGGATGCAAATATCCATTGTTCAAGCCAGGATATATTTTCACCTGACAGCAACCTGTATTCTATTCAAAGCAGAGCTTCATTTTATTGTTGGTGAAGAGGCGAGTGATAACCTGTGAATGTACAAGTTGTTGGGAGTATGAATAACATACTGAACATAAGTCCTTTTTATGGTCTCCATTCTTTAGGAGAAAATCCAATCAGGTGGCACTGTTTTCATGTCACCAGGCTTGAAGTATGTCTTTGGAAATAAAAACATTGGCTTTTACATGTCTGGAGCATGGATTTAAGTAATCAGGCCCTAAAACTATGAGATAGCATTGAAGTTAAAATAGTAGAGGCAGTATTTCTACTTAATACTAAGGAGAACAAAACAGAAAAGTCCATCAGGTTACTAAAAAGTAAACCTGGTACATTTGTAGACACCCACTTTAGAATCACTTTCATTCACTTATTCATGCATTCAGGCATTTATTCAATCAACAGATTTTTATTGAGGACCTATTTTGTGTCAAACACTAAATTTTGAGTTGATAGCAATGAGGCCTGAATAATAACCAATAAGCAGTAATAAGCAATAAGCAAATAGGCCTGGTACCTTGACTTATAGAGATTACAGTAATCTCTACGTTCTGTGCCAGAAAAAAAATACCAGTCACTACAAAACTAATTTATTAAATTCAATTGTAGGAATTTATCAAATGCAACTGTCAAGTCACATCAGTCCAAGGAGCAACCCTTAGAGGTCATTAAGCTTGAATGTGTTATTTCAAAGGTAGGAATGCTAAAATCATAGAAGGTGAAGTGGCTCAGCTGAGTTGAGTGTACACAGAGGAAGCTGCAGGCCTGGGGCTCATACCAGTTAACACAGGGGAAGTTACAGAGGATCTTCGTCGACACATAAGGCTGACAGGACCACTAAAAGACAAAATTCAACAAAGTGCGCTTTAGCTAAAGTTAGACTCATAGCTCATGTCATCCAAAAATTCTTCCTTAAGAACAATTGTCTTCTAAACCCAAGAGGTTTCCTTTTGTACTGTTTTAATGTGACTTAACTTTGGCTGTTTTCATTCAGTTTTGTGAAGCCTTATTGGTTATATATATCTATGGTTCGTTTTCTTGTTGGTTAGTTTTAGCAAGGCTCAGTACTTTATAGTTGGAAAAGCCCTTTCTAGAAGCCAATCTGAAAAGGCTACATGATGTATGATTCCAACCATATGAAATTATGGGAAAGGCAAAACTATGGGAATAATAAAACAATCGGTAGTTACCAGAGGTCAGGAAGGAGGGAGAGATGAATAGGTGAAGCACAGAGGCCTGTTAGGGCAGTGAAACTGCTCTGTCTGTTCCTATAACGGTGGATCCATGTCAGTATACATTTGTCCAAACCCATAGACTGTACAGCAACAAGAGTGAGTCCTAATGTGACCTATGAACTCTGGGTGATGATGAAATGTCAACGTAGGTTCACCAAGTGCAACCACTGTACTGCTGTGGTATAAGATTTTGCTAGTGGGGGCGCCTGGGTGGCTCAGTTGGTTAAGCGACTGCCTTCGGCTCAGGTCATGATCCTGGAGTCCCGGGATCGAGTCCCGCATCGGGCTCCCTGCTCGGCGGGGGGTCTGCTTCTCCCTCTGCCCTCTTCCCTCTCGTGCTCTCTGTCTCTCATTCTCTCTCTCTCAAATAAATACATAAAATCTTTAAAAAAAAAAAGATTTTGCTAGTGGGAGAGACAAAAGTCAGGGCAGAGGGTATATGAAAAATCTCTCTACCTTCCCCTTCATTTTGCGGCAAACCTAAAACTGCTCCAAGAAAATAAAGTACAAATCATCAGGTCAATAAACAAGGAGGGAAGAGTAGTGCTAGCTGGGGCTACCTTTACTAATTAATATTCCTTCATTCATTCAACAGACATTGCACACGTCCTATGTGTCAGTCAGGATCGTAGGTGCCGGGGCTTTACCAGGGAACAAAAACTCTCTGGAGCTTCATTCTAATGGAAGGATAAGGACAGAAAATAAAAATAATAAATAGAGCACTGACTGTGGAAATGCTCTGAAGAAGATAAGCTAGGTAAAAGGAGCTGGGGAACAAAAGTCCGTGTTTTTGATAGGAAGATCTGGGGCTCTTGATTCAGTGCCATTTAAGCAGAAAATCTCTTGATGAGGGAGTGAGGCTGGCAAATATCTAGGGCAAGAGTGTACTGGGGAGAGGGAGGAGCAAAAGCTAAGAGCCTGAGAAGGGAGAACACAGGACCTATTTGATGAAGAGCAAGGAGCCCATTGTGGCTGGAGCAGAGTGAGCAAAGGGGGATTAGGTCACATGAGTAACGGAACAGTTTAGGCAAAGGCTTTAGCCATGGTAAGAATTCTGGATTTCATTCTGAGTGAAATAGGAAGTCACTGAAAGGCATATATATATATATATTACTACACTATATATATATGGTGTTACTATGTGTTTAATTCAAATATTTAAATTGTGTAATATATATATCCTTTTGCTGTAATATTTAATACTTATATATTGCTTTTCAAATTTCAATGTGCTTTCATCTATATAACTGCATTTTTATCCTCACAGGGGACTTGGTGGTGGAGTGTGAGGGAAAGCTGTGAAAAAGAGATATATGGGTTAAGGTAAATATGCAGCCTGAGACCATATCAAATTAAGCCTGGTTATCTGTCCCATCATAACATGCATTAATTTATCAGCACAGAGCTCCATCTAGCACATCCCTAATGGATATTTTCAGACTATAGATGAAAAAGAAAATTCTGGAAATTGGGTCACCACCATGGATCTTGAGGGGACTGGGGCATAGTTGGGGTGTTGGGTAGCAGTGAGGAGGGGTTTGCAGAGAAGTGGCACTGGAATAAAATTAGGAGGACTTCCAAGTGAGGATTTATGGTTCCCTGAAGTTTTTTTGTTTTGTTTTTTACTTCTAAATATCCCCCTACGGTATGCCTGGAGAATACTGGTCAAGTTCTGCCCAGCCTTTCTTAGCCAGCCTCCCAGAGGCACACCAAGAAATAAAATTTCACAACATAAAATTAGGTCTCCAGCATTCATTTTCATTTTTAAAAGTCTTTAGATCTTCTCTCTGAAATGTTCTACCCCCTATTTATTGTTTCCTGGACTGGAGAATCAGGTTCAATGTGTGGTTCTGTCTATGCTTCTGAATGTTTATAATCTCTATGACACTACACAAAAATACACAGTTGAGTCTATCCATTTTATGGCTGTGACTAGAGACAAGAAGGACTGTGATAACTAAAAGTATATGAGGACTGGTAAGGTCCTTGGTTCTTGTGAATGTTCTTATGGAATGTTTTACTAGCTTTCTGTCAGACTGACATGCAGCATGGGAACTTTCACTTCCTAAAGGTATTGTAATTTGTGGTATATATTTAGTATTCTTTGTGCATGCCTTTGGGAAGATAGAAAGTAAAAATGGAAAATATTATCTTACTATCCTTCGTCTTTAAAATGAATTTAAGGAGTGTGTGCACGTCCAAAGTAGAAATTTCTAGTTTATTGCTATAACTTTTCAATAGTCTCTACATTTCCAATGATGAGTAATTTGGTGTGTATGTGTCTGATGCTCATTTAAGCATTCAAAGCAGATGGATGTGGAGGTAATGTCAAAATCTAGAGAATTCATCTCACATTTATGAATATAAATCACTGTTTGCCCCAAATTAGTCAATTACTAAATAAAATTTATAAACCAGCCAAATGTCTCCTATGTGAATTACCAGATTTTAATTGCTCACCTGCCTAAACCATTCAAAGGAGAATCTCCAATTTGAAAATAGCTACACTGTTTTTCATTATAAGATCAGCATTTTCCTTGGGTCAGTAGTTCATAGCATTTTCCGGCTTTCTCTCAAAGCTATCCTCATAAAATGAGTCAAAGGAAAAAAGAAAAATATGGACATTTTCCAAAAAACTGCTATTTCTGCAAACTTCTTTTTTCTGAAATAACAATGCCACCTCCTAACTCAGAGCCAAAACATGATTTAGGGGTTGAATGATTATATTCTAATGAAGTAATGCCATTTGATTTCTAACTTTTTAAATTTCACATTTCACATTTCTGAGTGGCATAAAGGAACACACAACTCTTCAATACATACAGAATGAAAATGAATTGAATCCAATATTGAAATTATCAAAACACTCAATACCCTAAGATGTAGCTGAAAAAAAAAAATAGAATATCCTAATTGCCCTGAAAAGAGGGAAGGGGTGAGAAAGGAGTCTAAAAAATTCTAAAATGCTCCAGAAACATGTAGACCACTGCTTCCAAATACATATTTTAGAATATTTCAAACAATTGACAGGGTTGTTAACTTTCCTCTTAAGCTCTGTGCATAGAAGATTCAGCTTCAACTACAAATCCCTGAACAATTTTCACTTGTCTAACCATAGTGGGATATTTCCTAAAAAATAGCCTGAAAAAAATCATAAGGTTTTAGTTTGTTAGTGTGACAGTTGCCTTCCTTTCTGATTCAATTTATCCCCACCCTATGGTGCATCCTCCCCCTTTAGATAACAATGATTATGAAAGCTGATCTGGGTTAGTTTCCCTTTTTCTATGACCTGGATTTTCAGAGTTCAGGCTAAAAAAGTAAGAGAGGTTCATGTGTGGGGGCACAAGGGGTGCGTGCATGTGACTGAGTGTGCTGCATGAGTACGAATATGTGGGTGTGTGCATCAATGTGAATGCATGTGAGAGTGTGTGGGGGTGGGTGCACTCACAGTGAACACACTGGACTTGGGAGTTAGTCAGAGTGAGACTGAAGTCCCAGTTCCACTGCTTACAAGCTGTAGGACTTTGTTGAAGTGACCTAATTTCTGTGAGCCTTGGTTTCCTCATCTATAAATGGTAAGTCATTTAGTATGGACTATAGCTTTGTGCAAACTTCTAAGAACTATCTGTGATGGTTAATCTATATGTCAACTTGCCTCAGCTACGGTGCCTAGTCGTTTGGACAAACACTAGTCTAGATGTTGCTGTGAAGGCATTTGCGGATATGATTAATGATTGCAATCAGCTAACTTAAGTAAAATAGATTACACTCCAAATTATGGATAGTCGTAAGAACGAAGACTGAAGTTTCCCAAGGAGGAAGCAATTGTGCCTCAAGACCGCAACATAGAAACCTTGCCTGAGTTTTCAGCCCACTGGTCTGCACTACACATCTGGGGCTTGCCAGCCCCCAAAACTACATGAATTAATTCCTTAAAATAAAATCTCTCTCTCTCTCTAAACACACATACACAAACACACACACACACACACACACACATATCATGGTTCTGTTTTCTGAAGAACCCTGACTAACATATTATCTCATGTTGTTGTCATGGAAATGAAAAAAGTCCCCTATGAGGCTAGAATATTGTACGTATTCAGTACATTTAGGTCCCTTACCCCACTACCCCCTCTCCTCCAAAAGGTACAAGGAGTCCACTCATAAGGCAAGTTCTGAAAGCAAATTGGCTTTGTCCTTCAGGATTTGCAGGAGAGCTGGGGAAGGGGGCGGAAGGAGAGAAAATCATACAGGATAGACGCTCTCACAGGAGCTGCCTGAGACCAAAAAAAAAAAAAAAAATTTAAAGTCCAGTGTGTTATTTGCTGTCTTTCAGCCCAGATCCAGCCCTAGGCTGGGTCTCATTCTGCCAGAGGAGAGGGCTCTAAGCCTGGCTGGAGTCATTATCTTTTAAATGAGAGCTACTGACCTGATTTCTGGAAACCATCTCACATCAAACCCAGACCCAAACTGTGTTTCACTTGGGCTCTGGCCTCTCAAAAGCAATCGGAGAAAAGGGACTCAAAAATAGCTCCATTAGAAGAAGCACTAGAAAGTGAGGCTGAGGTTTTTCTTTGTCACTGAATGTGATAAAAATAATGCAAGTCGTTAAGTACCATCACTGCTCCTGATCAGAATTTCTAAGGGAGAAATTTAAACCAAAGTCAGCTCAGTTACACAGCTGACACTACTTTCATAAGGTTTATTGATACGGTCTTATTTCTCAATAACCAGACATATAATTCACTTTCATCTCTCTCTGGACTCCCTAAAGCCTCCTAATGTAGGTTAACCTGATTTCACTTGGGAAGATGTTCAATTTTATGATCATCACTCAAGGAAACACAATCGCAAACTTCCAGAGTCAACCTAAACCAATTCACGAATTCAAAATTTTGGTGGCTTTCTTCATGTATTAAAAAACTGATTTCCAAAGATGTGTGTCTAGGAAAGGGTTACGGGGACACTCATGCCCTATTAGAATGGAAATTGGGCAGATCTTCCTGAAGAGCAGTTTGACAACATACACCAAAATGCAAAATGTGCATATCTTTTGACTCTATGTTTTCACTTTAAGGAAATGATCTAAAAGAAAGAAAACAAATACGCAAAGATGTATGCATGAGAGTCATAATTCCAATGTTGAATACAACATAAAATAAAACCAGTATAATTATCCATAAGGATAACGCATATTGATCATCCATACAATGAGATAGTCTACAGCTACCACAGATGAATCATGCAAAACTATTTTATGTCCATATTATATTAAGCAGAAAAAGGGGGATTTAGAGCATGCTCCCATTTTGCTTTAACACAAATATTATCTGTATATAAAATCTCAAAGAATACATACAAGAAATTGTTATCTCTGGGACGTTAGATGAAAGAGTACTATTATTTCTTTTTTTTATTGCTTTTTGGGGATAAATGGTCCATTTTTATAATCAGGAAAAAATAGTTATTTAAAATTCTAACTAGAGAGAAACTAATATAAAATACTGGTTTTCACATATTTTAAGGAGATTTTTAATTTTCAGAGTTTCAGAAAATTGGTCAGTAATTCTTAATGTAAAGCATAAGCAGAAGTGGATTTTTTTTTTCCATATTCAAACAATTCTCTGAAATCCAAGGAGTCCACAAGAAACTACTGAAATCCTCAATAACCTTGCAGACAAGAGTGTAGGCTGAGAGCCATGGTAACTACTGAATAAATACGTTTGTCAGTGTCTCTAACTCTGTGGAGATGCATGAGCAGTTTGTCAATGAGTGACTTACATACATGCAGATGGATTCCAAGCCCTGTCTACCATTGACTCTATCCTGTCAAGTTGACAGAGCTTTTTTGTCATCTCAGCTGAAACTATTTCTGCACTGTAAGTTTGCATAGCAGTTTCTCTCTGGATATTTTCCCATTAATTTTCCAAACAAACCCATCTTAAAACTAAACTCCAGACAGAATGTGGTTTAACATGAGATCAGGGGTAAGGAGAGCTCAGTCATTTCTGAAGAGGGTTGATGTGTATAACAGGGAAATGTGTAGTATTTGTCTATCAAGACAACAAACTAAAGGCAGCAATCTGGTTTTCTGTTCTAGGACTCAACTGTGAATGGAGAGGTATGGTAAGCCCAGCTGCTTCTAAGTTGTGTAAAGGAGTGACAACAAAATAAATATAAAAAATAAAATTGGTAAATAATAATCGATAAATAATAAAATTTAACAATCGATAAGGCAGATCCTGGAGTCCCCTTATTATGCCGGTTTTAATCTTTTGAGTTTCTGCCTAGTGGAGACGTGGGAAATGGGTTATGTGGAGGAGACAGAGCAGAGTAGAAGTAGAATTTGGAGGACTCAGAAAAGAACCATTTAGCAACTGGTATAAAATTATTTCCAGATTTTAACAATGCTACAGCCCTATGCATCTTTGATTTATGCACCTGGCATCAAGACTAGCTCTAGTGCCTGGGTGGCTCAGTCAGTTAAGCATCTGACTCTTGATTTTGGATCAGGTCATGATCTCAGGGTTGTGAGATCGAGCCCCTGGTCGGGATCCTTGCTCAGCAGGGAGTCTGCTTGAGATTCTCTTTCTTCCTCTCCCTCTGCCCCTCCCCCTGTTTGCACTCTCTCTCTCACTTGCTCTCTCTCTCCAAAAGAAATAAATAAATCTTTAAGAGAGAGAGAGAGAGAGAGAGGGAAACTAGCTCTAGAAACCATGCCTTATATCGGGATTCCTTTAAGCCAGTGATTCTAAAATGTGAGCATCCCCCCCCAAAGACTTCCAATTACAGGGACATCTGGCAACATTTGGAGACATTTTTGGAGCTACCAGTATCTAGAGGTTAGAGAGCAGGAATGCTGCTAAACATCCTACAGCCTCCACAATAAAGAGTAACCTGATCAACTATATCTCAATTGAAAAAAAAAAATGGAAGAATTATCTGGTCCCAAATGGCAATAGTGCCCAAGCTGAGAAATACTGCCTTGAACATTGTATAAAAGTTATAATAAAGTCTTCTAATAATATTCTTTTACAGGATTAATTGATATTTCAATGGTCAAAATAATCCAACAGGACATAACACGGAAAAAACTTCAAAGCTGCTAATATCTGTGCTCCTCATAACGTGAAGCATATTTCTCTTGCTCTTTGATAAAACAGGAAACCTCAGACACAGTAACATCCTCAGATCAGTTCGGCATACCAAAGGCATTGAACAATTTACTTATGTTCCATTTGCAAAGTCAAAAATACCAACCACAGATTCTTTAAGAAAGGCCGTGTGTTCAGAAAAAAATGACAGCAAGTTATTTCCTCAAAGAGCTCCGATTAAACTATTAACATGACCATGAGATGATTAAAATTTTGTCATATATACATTTCCCAAGACAAAATGCTTTAAGAACTACCATAGAATGAATGTTTGTGTGCCCCCAAAACTCCTATGTTAAAACCTAATCCCCAGTGTGATGATATTTGGAGGTGGGGTCTTTGGGAGGTGGGGCCTTTGGGAGGTAATCAGGTCATGAGAAATGAGATCTCAGGAATGGGATTAGTCCTCTTCTAGAAGAAACCCCAGAGAGCTAGCTCCCTTGCGCCTTTCAACGAGTGAGGACACAGCGAAAAGACAGCTGTCTATGAACCGGGAAGCAAGTTCTCACCAAGCACCAAATGTGCCAATGCCTTGATCTCGGACGCCCCAGCATCCAGAACTGTGAGAAATGAATTTCTGTTGTTTACAAGCCATTCAATCTATGGTATTTGTTACAGTAACCTAAACACAGGAAGACAGCAACCAGCAGCATTGACCCCAATTCTTATAAATTCTTGTGTATGCAAGTTGGAGGGTGACTCTGATTTGCCTTATTTTAATTAGAAAAGATATTGACAAATATTTTCTGTCAAGATCCTTGACCAGTGGTTTGTGTGAATGTATGATTGTGTGCATATGTCTGCCAACTATCGCAGCCCTGATGTTGCTGAAGTTGGAGTTTACAAATGTGTAGTGTGGCACCATTAGAGAGAAGCTTCATCCATCCTAGAGGAAGGAAGGCTCAAATGCTTCTTGAGAGGAATATGCTTCATGTTCTTAGGATTTAGTACTCTAGTATTTAATACTTGTGCCATTAGAAATAACCGATTATTGAAAACTATCTAAGTATTTTTCCAAGACATGTTTTTTTTAAGATTTTATTTATTTATTAGAGAGAGCGAGCATGTGTGTGTGTGAGAGTGGGGGGGGGGCGGGCAGAGAGAGGGAGAGAGAGAATCTCAAGCAGACTCCCCACTGAGTGCAGAGCCAGACAAAAGGCTCCATCTCAGGATACCGAGATCATGACCTGAGCCAAAACCAAGTCAGATGTCCAACTGACTGAGCCATCCAGGTGCCCCTTCCAAGGCATGTTTTAAGGAATTGTGGACTTAAAGGGGAAAAATCATGTCTATGCCAGCCAGTGCACAAACCCACTAAAATGCAGAAAGATATATTGCTTCCTAAGGATTATATAATCAAAAGACACATCCTATCTCTACCAGTTGTCATCAACACAATCTGAAGTTGATGTGATACTTCATAGTTTATCCAAGGACAATGCCTCTCATGAATCAACAACCATCCCTCTTCCCGCTTAGGAGAAAGATCTTTGCACAATTTGATGTTTGCCCATACGTATAAACAGCATCAATAACGCATGTCTAGATAATTCAATAAGTGGCATTTCTCAAAACAATAAGTAAAATAACAGCCATTTTAAATTATTTTTGCCCCTGGAATTTTTGAAATTTATGGAGTTCTAGAATTCCAGACATAACACTATTCTTTTAATGATCTCCGTGGCATGGGATCTGCAGAAGGTGAATTCACAGAAAGACTTCAGAGTCATACATTTTTCAATATATCAAGGGTCTAAGTGAAAAAAATAGGCATAAAACAGCAACTTTCAAGATAAGCAAAAATTTGAAAATTTCTACCATGCACCACTTCTAAAAAGCCTACTAGCTTGCACAATATAAATGTACTTAATGCTATTGAATTGTACACTAAAACATGGTTAAAATGGTAAGTGTTATGTTACGTATATTTTACAAAAAAAAAAAAAAGGAAAGGAAAAGAAAAGAAAAGAAAAGAAAAAAGAAAAGTAAAGTAAAAGCCTACTAGGAAAGCCTAGTAGGAAAAGCCAGTTCCTGGAGTGAAAATTCTCAAGATGAGTCTCTTTCTAGACTTATAGTTTATTAAACCTGAGTCTGTGCTATAATCTCAGTATCAACAACTGCTTCCTGCCCTCTCTTTAACTTTGATGGGCTGGCAACGCATACTCACACCAGAATGTCCTGTGTACTGGGCGTCTCTTGTGCCTTTTCTCATGTCCTCTTGGCTCAACTTTTTTGTTTTTTAAGATTTTATTTATTTATTTGTTTAGAGAGAGAGGAGAGAGCATGAGCAGGGTTTGCGACAGAGGGAGAGAGAGAATCTCAAGCACTCTGTGCCGAGTGTGGGGCCCGACACAGGGCTCGATCCCATGACCCTGAGATCATGACCTGAGCCAAAATCAAGAGTTAGGCGTTCAACCGACTGAGCCACCCAGGTGCCCCTTGCTTCAGCTTTTTACTGCAAGCTGTCACTCAGGACCCACCTCAACACAAGTGTAGCTTCACGGCACCTCTTCTCACTGTACCACCGACTCACCACTTCCTGTCCCAGGGTTTCTCTGCTGTTACTGCCTGGTACACCTGAGGAAACCACTCAGACATTCTGATGCATGCACAGTTTGGAAGTACGAGGAAGTTAACACCACATAGAAAGTCAGGCAACTCTGAGGTACATTCCGCATAGCTCATTAGAGGATACCCAGCATATAATATATTTATATCTATAGATGTATATGTTTATGTATGCAGCACAGAACCTCTCTGGAAGGATACCCAAGGAATTGGTGACATTGTTATCTCCAGGAAATGAAGCTGGGTGGCTGACAGGGGTGGAGAGAGAATTTTCAATGAATATTCCTTTATGCCTTTTGAATTTTGAACCATGTGAATGTTGGGACATCTTATTTGATGTGAGAACACCTAATAGTCAGGCTGATTCCTGTCATATAGACTGGGGGTGAAAATAAATTAAAGATGGCAAAGTTGTCATTTTGAGAAATTACCTTAAAAAGTCAAGCTTGTCACAGATTATCTTCCCATAAAGATGCTTTTTATAGAGGAAGTAGCATTAGAAGTTCAGAAAGCAAGCCTCACATTATCTTGGTCACATTTTCGACAGTACATGTCGGAAATGTTGGAATTAAACTGTTGGTTAGAAACTATTTCTGGTGACCTCGAATTGATTATATATCAAAAGTAGTAGAATGGTGTGCATCATACATCAGACTACTAAACTAATTGACAAAGGCATTTTGCTTTCCTGTGATATTTAAGCAGAAGCCTTGGTCTAGAAGCACACTCAGGTGAATCCAGACAAATTCTGTGAGATCATTTCAGAGGAATTCCTTGATTTGGGTAGACTTCTCAAAATGGCTCCAAGTGCTTCCCAATGCTATATCAAACTTTGGCTACAAAACAGACTTCCATATCACAAAATATAGAAACCGCCATTAAGTCTGTTATAAACACAGGAGCTAATTTTACTGATGGTTTCTCCCATGTTTTAAGCAAGCATGAGAAATGAAAATCTGTTTTACAGGAAAATTACTCAATGACATTTCGAATAACCAGTCTAACCTTAGTGAATGTAATTTTCTATTCATATAATGTAGCTAAACAATGAAAACTTTCAGGAATCCTTTTGTGCATAAAACATGGGTAAAATATTTATCCATGGAAAAATGGAAGAGAAGATGGTTTTGGCTTGCTTTTCTCACAAAGTGTATCAGCACAGGAAAATATGTATGGATTTTCAACCTCCATTGTGTGCACAAAAAGAAGATACTGCTCATTTGCATGTGCCTAAATCATGGGGTGTGTTCTCCCTACTTTCCTTCTGTGTTTTACTAATTAGATAGGGATTTATTCTTGATAAAATTACAAAATCAAATATGAGTTAAATCAAATTAAAGAAAATGATGAAACTAGACGTTCTTAAGCACAACAGAAAAGCAAAAGAGCCACTGCACATCTCAGCTACTCTAAAAATTAAACTATTGTTGGCTGTCCCAGGTTTTTGTCCATAATAATTCATAGGAAATACTATCACATGCTGGAAGAAAGCATAATTAAGATTGCCTGTTGGCATTGCCCTACATAATATAATCTGTTTATTCAGAAACTCCACTTTGTCTTCCAAAGGTTGATTCAAGAGCTTCTTAATCCGACAAGATATGTTTTATTATGTTTTCCTTTGTAATGAATATTGGAATAGTTAATGTAGGGACTGATTCTTTATTGAAAACAATATATTACAGGGAAAAACTCTTACTCTGTCTGAGAAAGCCATCTCCCAGTTCCAGTGTGGGTTTATTAACCATCTAAATTTGATCTTCTCATGAAGCTAATTTTTAATTGTCCAACAAGTACATGCAAGGTCTTTTATACCAGAAAAAAAAAGTGACTATTTTAAGCTAAACACTTATTAAGTATCAAAAGCAATAAACCTCACTTAGTTTGTACTTAATAGGCCTTATATTTACTGAAGCCTGAAACTCTTGGTTATTACCACTTACATAACATTAAACTTGGTGCTTATGTAAGAGCATGATAGAGGTGACATTAGCCAAATTTAAAAACTCTTCTTTAGAAATTGCCTACTGGTCAACAAGGGACATTTTAGAACTACCTGGAGATTTGCAATACTAAAGTAAGTTTCTGGGGGTGGTTTAGAAAATACTTCCTGGAATTCTAGGGATGAAACATTTAATTCAGAAACATCAATTTCCCTTCCCCTGATTCGATGCCACTATGGAGGAATACATTTTCCATCCCAGATATGTCATTTCTGGGCTTCTAGTAACATCCATTTTCTTTCTTCACCATTCCAAAAATCCATAATTTCCCTGGAAACAATGAGAAGTTTTTTTTTTCCACAAAAATAGTATCTATTCAATTCCAAAATAGTCAAGGCACTGTTTGGACAAATAAATCAGCTTATTCAACAAAATTAAATCCATGATGTCATGTTAACAACAACAACATTGGTGGTGGGGATATGTAATTACTTAACCTGCATTTGGTAATTTTACAGGTTCAAGAGCCAAAATATGAGTCTATGTTTTCAACCCCTAACCCAGATCAAATTTATTCTCAATCCAACCTAGAAGGGGGCCTGGTGAAACACCAAGGGATAATTTTAAGGGTCATATTCTAGAGAAAATTTTAAGGGGTGAAGAATCTGGACTATTTTTTTTTTCTCCAGAACTCACCTGGATGGAGCACCTTTAAAGTATGAACACATCTTACCCATGGACTTGTTCAAAACATTCTTCTATTTGTGAGTCTCAGTAGCAGACAATCCCCCCAGGAGCTACTCTGGGCATGTTGGACATGATGGACCCGACAATATATGGAATGAAAAATGACAGGCTGACCCTCCAGTTGAAATCCATCTGTTCCTTTCAACTTTGAAGCATAAAGAGTTGTCATTTTCACTCACTCTGCAGGTATGGAATTTTCTTGTAACAGTTTATGGGGTCGAAGCTTTGGTCACTGTGCAGTATTCTATTTCTTTTCCTATTGCAGAGATGGAAGGCCTGAATATGACTTATAGCCCAGGCAGTAACCAAAATGACAACATGTAGGAAAGAATAAATTGACTGACCCCAGAGCTAAGCATCCATCTCAGAGATTTACGGTAGGGACCATGAAGAGATATCTAGTAGCCAAGAAGTACTTCTAGAGTCCTTGAATTTATGGTGCTCTTCATTTCAACCCACCTAAGAAATTGGGGTTGAAACAAACATGGTCTTATATTCCCCATACTACAGTAATTGTGGTAATGGTGGTCATGTTGTTAGTAATAATAGTAATAACTGTTATAGAAACATTAAAACCTGATATTCTTAGAGTTCTATAGTAGATTTTGCTATAACTTTCTGAAGAAGGCTGACTGAACCTAATTGAAAAAAGACCTATCAGCCTATGTATGGTAAAGACTCTCCCCCAACCCCCAGTTTTACTGAGATATAATTGACATACAGCCCTGTATAAGTTTAAGGTATATAGCATAAAAACTTAACTTTCATATGTTGTGAAGTGATTACAGTAAGTTCAGTTAACATCCATTATCTCATATAGATACAAAAAAATGGTTATTTTTCCCCTGTGATGAAAAATTCTTAGGATCTCTTCCCCTAAACCCTCTTGCCAAGATGAAAAAGGAAAAATCCTTAGGTGCTGCAGAAAAAAAAATAATGAGGCCAAGTAAAGACTTTGGATGCAAAAAAATGTATGCCCTTAATTAACTATCCAAACTTGACTTACTTATTGAATCTCCCTAGCTCTCAATTTTATCATTCTCACAATGAGAGGTTAAATGACATCTAATTTCCATCTTGATTCAGAAATTCTAAGATTCTATGATTAAATATGTCAGCAAAAATAAGTGAATATTAGTTTCTCACCAAAATTATTTCCAAGCCCACATTTCACATTTTGTATAAACATAAAGAGCTAATTTTTTTCATATTTAACCCTGAGCAATACTTGAGGCACTTGACCAAGATTATCGAATACATTTATTTCCTCATAGGGTGACCAGCAGTTAAAACAGGACTGTCTCAGTCTTACAACTCAAAAGCCCCATGTCCCAGAAATCTCCTAGGCCAGTGCAAACCAGGAAGGCTAGTCACCCTATGTCACTACCATACTACTACTGTCACTCCAACCCACATCCTCCATAGCTCCTCTCTCCCATAGGAATTAATACCCTCAGTCAGAAGATTCAGTTCCACTCAGTTACTGATTTTATCTCAACCAAGAAACGTACTGGATCTGAAATCTTGCTACCCCCTGACCCCTTATCTATGGCCCTGACAACCTGCCATACCCTTCCCCCATTCTCATGAAAGGGTTGTGCCTGCCATTTGTACTCCCTGATGAAAGCCAGAGTCTTCTCTTGAACCAGTTCAACTTCCCACCTGATAGTGAGTTCCACTACTTCTTTCATTTCTACAATGACCCCAAACCTGGGCTCTCCTCTCACTATTCCAAACCTCCCATTCAGTCTTGAAAGAGAATCTAGGCCAGCCCAGGTCAAGCTGAGATGAACCTATCCCTCTGAGCATCATAATGTAGGCAAACATCCACCTCTGCAACCATCCCTGGTTCCTCTCAGTGCTGACTTCTCTATTCTTCCACTGGCTTGCATTGTTGGAGATGCCAGCCCAACATATAGCCAAGCTCACCTACATTGGGATATGGCCCTGTCATCCTAAACTTGACATTTCTCATATTTGACTCCTTCAGCTTTAATTTACTGCTGAAATCTGTTGTGACATAGGTGGTACGAATGTTCAAGACTCTGCTTCTCCCCCACATTGATATCAGCTATTCCTCAACGTTGTTGGAACATGGCTACAGAAAGGGTTAAGTCAGTAAGAGAAAGAGATTGCTAACCCCCATGAGAGTCTCTTCAGATACTTGATGGACAACTAGAATTTCATGCAATTTTAATACACATGTATTCTATTATTTTAGCATGGAAAAAGTATTCTAGATGAGGATTCATGATCTTCAGCTTCAAATAATATCTTCAGAGCTGGGTAGGAATCAGATCTGCTGTCTATCGTCAGTCACTAGAGCAACCAGGATTATTGATTGAATCTAATTCACACTTCCTTGTAGAGTTTTTCAGTACTTAGTAGCAAGCCCCAGAAATAATGAGCACAAGCCCTAGGAGGAGCTAACCCCCCACCAACCCAAACCCAGAAGGTTAAGATGGTGGCCAGGCTGCAGCCTTTCCGAAAGTGGATCCTCACTCTAAGCTAAGACATATACCTCATTCAGGGCACATCAGATGTGGGAGGAGATGAAAAGCACAAAAGTAAGTACTGTCCACTAGCCCTTTTCCCAAGAGCAATTTCAGAAGATAGGATTCAAGTGGCTCAAAAAAGAGGCAAAACTTGGAGCCAAAACACCTGGGCTTGCTCCCTGCTGGACAGGGAATGTCATATGGCTTGGGAAATCTGGGGTGGAACAGAAGACAGAGGCAAATTAAGTAGCAATGGAGAGGTGAGTGGTCAGGAGGCAGGAAGCCAAGAGCTGCTGGAGCTAGAAACTGCTGAAAAGGCAGGTTGGCAGCAATTCTAAGAGAGACAACGGGAACCAACCAAGTCAGAGCATCAGCCAGCTGAGTCAGAGCAAAGCTGAGCTCCGTCTGCACAAGACAAAGCCAGACTGGGACCCAAAAAGGTGTTGTAGAAGTGACACACTAATGCAACAGGTGGGGAACCAGGGAGCTGGGGAGCTCATGGGTCTGCCCTCCCATCATGACTTCATTCTTTAAAGTCCTGACAAAAGGCACACACTGTTAAGTTCTTGCTCTAGCTCTTCTTCACTTTTCATGTATCAGAAGAATCAGGTGTGTGAAACCACTTCAGTGACCAATCAGATATGTAAGTAGTAAACTACCACATATCCAAGACCATATAGTCAGAGATGGTGGAGCAAACAGTAGTTACAGTGACTAATACCTACTGAAAATTATGCAGAGTCTGAGGGTAATGGAATTTGGCCAAACTCACTTTGCAGAGAGCTGTCACCACTGATATTGAATTTCACATGTGTGAGATAGAGTACAGGAGAGACAACTGGCTTAGAAAAGGAAGGTGTCTTTCTCTGCTAATCCTCCAATTATTTCTGCTACACCCCCCACCCCCATCAAAAAAACCCAAAACAAACAAACAAAAAAACACATTGGAATAAGAAACCTGAGTAAAGAGTTAGAGAACCAAAAGTCAATATAAGGATGTGCCACTCATAAATTATAAAATACTAGACATTACCTAAATGTTCAGGGACTCAATTCCTTTATCTGTAAAATGAGGGGGAGGTGATGTTGCTTTCTCAATCTTACCATAAATGTAAAATAAGAAAGTGACATGTGAAGAATGTTAAGTGCTACAAACACATACTACAATTATGACTGTATAAGGATAATGCGAGACATTTTTTATTTCCATTTTATCTCTCTTTTACTTCATCTCTTCCTTGTTTCTCTTTTTACTTCTCTACCCAAGCCATATAGGGAATATGCTACTTTCATATTGAACAGCTTTCCAATCGTAGCAAAATATGATGAAGTACAGAGAAGCCAAAAGGAATGTGGAATGTCAGGCTCATCAGAAATGCTATTTATTAAGAGCAATTGTTAGATAATGTCTGCATACTAGTCACTGACAGAAGATAGCATTAGCTCAAAAGCATTAAGATATTACCAACAGCCTTTCCTCTATGTTTTCCTTCCTATCCTTCCCACATTGTATGTTTTACTTTGTTCTCCCTTCAAAAATGGTGTCATTTCCCTGATTTTCAGCCAAGTAAGTCTTCTGTCCTTATGTACAGAATTTAAAGTCACTTGATTATACATAAAAACATTACTAAAATAGACTGCACTTTGAAACGCCTATGTAATACAGTGACTATGTCTATTATTTGTCAGAGACTATTTAATGGAGACAAATTCTGAAGCCACTGTTCTGGCCTTATGGCTTCCTTTACACTCTAAGGAAGAAAAAAAAAAGACAGGGGAAAGTAAAATGGAGAGGAACTGGGGGTGCCTGGCTAGCTCGGTCAGTGGAGCATGCCACTTTTGATCTTGGGATTGTGGGTTCAAGTCCTGATAGAGTGTAGAGATTACTTAAAAATAAAATCTTTAGATAAATAAATAAATAAAATGGAGAGGAACTGGAGCATTGAAAATATTATCAATATTTTAATTAAAAAAATCTAAGCTGTCTTGTGCTAGGCACTGAATATTTGTGTCCCCACAAAATTCATATGTTCAAATCTCATCCTCAATGTGATGGCATTTGGAAGTGGGTCCTACGGGGGTGATTAGGTCATGAGGATGGCGCCCTCATGATCAGGATCTGTGCCCTTATGAAAGAGACCATTGGGAGATCCCTTGCCTTTCCACCATGTGAGGACACAGTAAGAAGGCCCTGTCTATAAACCAGGTATCTGGAACTCACCAGACACCAAATATGCCAGCATATTAATCTTGGACTTTTCAGTCTCCAGAATGGTGAGAAATAAATTCCTGTGGTTTATAAACCACCCAGTCTATGGTATTTTGTTGTAGGAACCTGAACAGACTAAGCCATTCTGGATTCCCTCTCCACTCCACTGCCCTATATCCAACTGGTCAATAAGCCTATTTTTAAATATATGTACATTCTAGTCTCTCTTCCCAAGACTGCTTCTACCAAATCCTCTACTGCCTCTTCCAAATCCTCATAACTAAACCATCAGCTTTGCTGGTGTAGTGGTGTCATGCATGATTCCTAAGTCCCCATAATCCTAAATCTTATAAAACTCTTATAAATGCTTCCTTCTCTTAGTCCTTCATTCTTTCAATCTACAACTATCCTCTGCTTCTCTGTTTAAAAGCTTCCAATGGTTCTCTGTCACTGATAGACTGACATCAAATATCTAGAGCTCACCCCAGATCACACATCCAGTAGACTGTCTTAACACTTTTTCACCAAGCATCTTTCTCTTCAAAGTGGACTCTTTGTAAATTATCACCACAGAATGATTTTTAAAAATGAGATCTCATAAAAAATCATTTTAGAATGATTATACAGTTTGAACCCTGAAGATCAGCCTTTCATGTATAAGAAAGATCCTTATGTTCAGGAAATTATCATTGTCCTCATAGAACTTAAAAGTTGGGGAGAAAAACATTACCAAGTTGAAATTCTATCATACTGATGTGCTTACTGATTTCTTTCATTCTTTCAGCAAATATTTACAGTGTCCATCATGTGTTCTTCATAGTGCTTGTTTCAGTAGACCAAGTGAATGGTCACTGCCAAGTAGGACTGTTAAGGAATGTTTTGTAGAAGAAAAAGAAATCCATTTAAGGACCTGTGGAGAGTAGGGGAAAAACATTCCAAATGAAAAGTCACAAGTGTACACATGCATGGGGGACATGTTGAAGAATGACATGATTGTAATGGGCATAGTGTGCTGGAAAATGTAAAATCAACATATAATGCTAAGGTCCAGTACCACATAAATGTTAAGGAATTTTTATAGCAACTTTTGGAGATAAGAGTCATTATTACCTGAATGGAGTTGGATAAAAGTTAAGTATAAGCTTCATGATATCATCATAAATATTTAATGGATCACTTTCTGCATCAAGGCATGACAGGGTTCATTGTGTAGAGGATTTTCAGTAAAGCACATGTATGGAGAAAGAGGAAGCAAAAGGAAGGAATATCCCCAAATTAGGGTATATGTCAATATTTTCGAGTATTTGGATCTCACACAATAGGCAAAATGGTACCACTGAAAGGCCTCTTTGATGGCTTCATTTGACATCTCTACAATAAGATGTGTTGATAATATTAATCTTTTGTAACTGACTGACTAACTGAGTCAAACCATTTCTTTTAGGATTGGAGTTGAGTTTCAGTAATAATTTATTTCGACAGTATACAAATTATTTATTTTCATATTACTTGGAGTAGCAGAACATATGTTTCAGAACAGTTGAGGAACAGAACAGAGAATACAGAAACAGACTCATACATTTACGCTCAGTTGAGTTGCAACAACTCATGGAGAGTAGGAAACACTTGACAATAAAAAGGAATGAAGTACTGACATGCTCAAAAACATGGATAGATCTCAAAAATAATATGCTGAGTGAAAGAAACCAGGCACAGAAAAGAACATACTGCACCATCTCATAGGAAGTTGAAAACAGTCAAAACTAATCTATAGTGATAGAAATCAGATCAGTGTTTTGCCTGGAGTAGGGAGTAAAGATTGACTACACGGAAACACCGGGGAAATTTCTGGGGTTATGGGAATATTCTATATCTTATTTGGAGTAATGGTTACAAGGTATATCCTAGTTTCCTAGGGTCGCCATCACAAAGTGTCACAGACTGAGTTGCTTAAACCGCAGAAATTTATTGTCTCACAATACTGGCAGCTGGAAATCTGAGATTAAGGTATCAGCAGAGCCATGTTTCCTCTGAAGGCACTAAAGGTTCTGACCAGGGCCTTTCTCCAAGCCTGCGGTAGTTGCTTGGCTTCTGGAAGTATAATTCCAGTCTTTCTATGACATTCTGCCTATGTGCGTGTCTCTGTGGCCAAATTTACTCTTTTTATAAGGATAAGAGTAATATTAAATTAGGGCCTGCCCTAATGACCTTATTTTAACTGGACCACTTCTGTAAAGACTCTTTCTCCAAATATGGTCACATTCTGAGGTACTAGGGTCTAGGACTCCAATATATCTCTTTTGGGGGGAGGGGGACAAAATTCAACCCATAGCCCATGGTTTATACATTTGACACAACTCACAAAAGTGTACATTTAAAATGTGCATATTATAACCATGTAAATTATACTTCAATAAAGTTGATTTTAGAAAAATTGGACATCTATGAAAATTTTGACATGTAAAATGCATATTAGAACTTATGCTCTTCTCTGAGTACAATAGGGTGCTAAAAGGATGAGCTCTGATTTTGTCCTACATTTTTTAATTATATTAGAGCCAGCATATTAAACTGAGCAAAAAGATGCCCATTTGTCCCATTCATCCTGGTACATAACATTAACCAAGTCTTGTTGAATGCTGCTTATATTTTGCACAAACCAAGTGATTTCCTGATAAAGAGCTCACTTTTTTAAAACATAAGAATATGAATGGAGTTAATGTTGAAGTAATAAAAAGAGTGGCCAAAATTTAGAATCCCAAAAGGCTTTAAACCCCTTTACTTGGGTTTCATCCATGGAGCGCAATGTTGAAGAGGGCTGTACTTCAGTGGGAGGAAATCTTACCCTGGAATGAATTGTGGGGAACTCCATAAATCCAGAGACTTGCAGAATGAAAAGCCCTCTTAGAGGCCAACAAGAATGTCTTCTTTTTAGAGAGGTTAGGTGCTTTGCCCAAGGTCACACGGCTAATGAGAGGTAAAACAGGGACTGGAAACCACATTTCCTGACAACTTAACGGATGCTCTCCAAACCCCTGCTCTGTCCACACTTAGTTCTTGTTATGCTCTGTGTGAAATGCAAAGGAGAGAAGGAAGCATTTAACATGAACAGCACAGAAAGAAGGAGACAGAATTTCATGTCCAGGAACGTCAAACACTAATTTCTTTGTATGATAAAAATGCAAGAGGGGCGCCTGGGTGACACAGTTGGTTGAGCGTCTGACTCTGGGTTTCGGCTCAGGTCATGATCTCAGGGTGCTGAGATGGAGCCCCACTTCAGGCTCAGGAGGGAGTCTGCTTAGGATTCTCTCTCCCTCTCCCTCTGCCCCTCCCACTTGCACTCGATCTCTCTCTCAAATAAATAAATAAATCCTTTTTAAAAATGCGAGAATGGAAGAAAACAATACTCCAAAATTGAATAAATTATATTGCTTATATATGGATATGTCTTTCCTGTAGATATGTAGTTTTGCAAGAAATTTCTGTCATGTGGAGTTACTTGATGTGTGGAAGCTTGAAAACACACATAATTTTTGTCTTAAATTGTTCTCAAGCTACAATTTAAGTATATTTGTAAGAGTTCATATTTTTTTTCTGGTTAAAATAAGATTATTTCATTAAGCTATGTTTAAAATGTGAATAAAGTAAAATAAAAGGGCCATACTCTGTAGTAACACATTAAATACTGCCTGAGGTTGAAGTTGAGGTTTACGAAATCCTAGAGATTAATTTTCTAGGATTCAGAAAAACACTTTCTGGTAAGAGTTCATATTTCTAGTCAATTAAGATACACTCATATTTTTCTTTCCCTTATAGAATGCTCTTTGCCTTGAAACCTAACTAAGCCATAGAGAAAGAATGTCACAATCATCCTGATAGTCACATAAAGCTAAGTGAAATGTATTTTTTTACTTCTTTAAATAACATCCTTAACATTAGAAGCATAGTTGTTGCAAAATAAGAAATTATCTAAAGATCTTGTAATTTGTAACATGATCTCTGTGTGTGTGTATATATACATATATATGTACATATATATGTACATATATATGTATATATACATATATATATATATACTTGCATTCATTCTTTACTAAACAAAAATTTGTTAAGCCCTAATTATGGGTCTGGTTCATCACTATAAAAATATAAAACATCACCACTAAAACATAAAAATATAAGATGTTTTAAATGTTCTTTCTATTTCCTGATCAGAAATAGTCACTTAGACCATAACAACTGTTGGAAGAAGATAACTCCAGGCCATCTGTCAAATGCTTACCATTCTCAAAACTCTCCCTGGAGGGAGATGCAACTCTGGCTCACCTCACCAGCAGTAATTCCATTTTTCCTAGGCTCAAAGTGTTCTAGGTGCCCCAGGCACAGCAGAGAAATAAAATAAATTCCTGACTCTAGGAAGCCTACATTCCATTGGAAGAAACAAAAATAAACAAATAAATACATAATTGAATGTCAGGCAGTAAAAAGTTCAGAAAGATAGACGGTAATAGGTGGGGAGTTAGTATTCAAATACAACAGTCTAGGAAATCCTCTCTGAGTAGATGACATTTGCACAGAGACCTGAATAAAATAATAAAGTCTGTACAGATCTTGGCAGAAGGCACTGTAGCCAAAGGACATAGCAAGGGCAAAGATCTAGGCAGAAATGTATCTAGTGTGTTCAAGGAACATCAATCAAGCTCAGCATAGCTTAGGTGTGTGGGACAGGGGGAGCATGACAGAAATGTAGGGGCTTGTCTTTATATTTTGTAGTCAATGTCATGCAAAGTCTTTTGGAAAGTTCTGAGATAAGAAGGTACATAATCTGTCTGGCTTTTCTAAAAGGTCACTTTGTTTTCTGTATGCAAATTAGAATCTAGGAGAACAACAAGAGTGGAAGACGCGTAACAAAGCCTTCTTTGGGGCTCCAGGTGAAGGCTTTGACTGGGGAAATAATGACAAGGAGCTTTGAAGTAGTTGGATTTTAGCCATAGTTCAGAGATAGAACCAGAGGATTTACAAACGTATTTTGGGTATAAGAGAAAGAACCATGATCACTGGGCCTGAGCAGCCAGGTGAGTGGCGGTGTCATTTACTGAAACAGGGACTCCTGGAGAGAGGAGGAAATCAGCGTTCAGTTTGGGGGCCTGGAAGTTTGAGATGTTCACTAGGCACCTAGAGATGTCCCGCAGTTGAATACTTGAGCCTGGAGTTTAGGGAGAGCTCACAGCTAGAAAGAATGATTGGAGAAACACCACTCTATTGATAATTTTTAAAACAACAGGATTGATGAGAGCACCTGCAACATGAGTGTCTATTCAGAAAGAAGAGAGCCAAAGACAGGGCTGAGTTTTTAACAGCATCTTACAGACTCGCAAGACCAAGAAGAGCCAGCAAAGGAGTCTGATAAGGAATTTCTAGGGAAGAAGCAGAAAATTAGAGAATGTGAGATCTAAGAAGGCAACAGCAGTATTTCAAGATGGAAAAAATTATCAATGGAGTCAAATGTGGTGAGAGAACAAGATGGGGGCTAAACATTCATTGCACAGAAATCAGGCTGGAGACTAAAAATGGACAACCCAGAGACATTAATGATCTCCGTGAACAATACAGGGGCAATGCCCAAACGGAATAGATGCCAGAGAGCAAGGAAGGTAATAGTAATGTAGCTAACAAGGGTAAAAACATTTTCCAGGGGCCCGCCTGGGAGGCTCAGTTGGTTGAGCATCCAGCTCTTGGTTTCGGCTCAGGTCCTGATCTCAGGGTCCTGGGATGGAGCCCTGTGTTGGGCTCCACACTCAGCATGTAGTCTGCTTGTCCCTCTCCCTCTGCTCCTCCCCCAACTCATATTCTCTCTCTCTGTCTCTCTCTCAAAAATAAATAAATAAAATCTTAAAAAAAACACAAAAAACATTTTCCAGGAATTTTGCTCTAAAGAACAGAGATATGTGGCAGTAGCTGAAGGAGAAGCCTGTTTAAGTATCCTAGATTTTCTGGTTCAGCTATAAACTAGCTTCTGCCTTATAATCAATTCAATGTTCATAGGTGGGGGTTTCTAAATGTGCAGGCCTTCTCTTAAATTATAAATTCTAATTTTAATAATAGCCATAATAAAGCAAGTTGAACCTCAGGGTGCACTTTCAATATTATCTGGAAATGTTCAGTAGGGAAAAAAATGCTGAGAAATGCAAAGCAACATTCAGTTTCATTTAAGCTACGCAGCATCTTAAAGTTCTTCTGCAGCTCCCAGAGGACATCACCAATTACTATGCATACCAAAACTCAATAAATTCTAGTTGGAATGAATTTTATGCCACCAAATCCTGAGAAATTAAGGTTTAAAGGAACACCAAAACAAAGTATCTGAGATTGCCTGCAGATCAGGGTTCTGCCAAGAAACTGGACTTGTTCCTAAAGTGTAGTAGAAAGCCAAAGCAATGACTTGGGCAATTTGGATACGAAACATCAAACACAAAATCTGTAAAAGCAAGAAAAATGAAACCACATTAACCAACAAAGAGATGGATCGGTGGTGGGGATTCTCCTCCATTTTTATGTCACTGCTTATGGATTCCTTTACCAGAAATAAGGGGTGAACCCTTTCCAAATATTGCATCAGTTCTCCATGTAATCATCTGAGTTCCTTTTCTCTGAGTCTGGCAACACTTACAAGATCATTTCCTTTAATTAAAATAATTTTGGCTGGGCACTCTGAGTTAACATCCCCTCTCCATACACTCAAAACTCCATCTTCAGGAGACAAGAGAAAACCTCATGTACTCAAAATAACACCACCCCTCCCTGGCCTCCATACATCACTCAGAAGCTGTGAAGGGGGTGTCCCAGGTCCCCACCCCTGACTACCTCTCTACATTTGAAAATTCAACACCACTCTCTGTCTTGAGGCCGCCAGGATTCATCACATTATAGCCCTTTGCACTATTTATATGCATCATCCCAAGAGGCTCAGACTCCTAAGCAACACTTAACCTCCTCTAATCCTCCACATCTTTCCATATCCCCGAGTCTGTTCCAGTCCTTGACTCTTTCCCAACTCCTAAAACTCTTCCACGTGCCCCCTGGTTCTCAGACCAAACATGCCCAAACACCCAACCACCTCAACCTCTCTCTGGGGCTTTATTGATCTTCTTAGTTTAACAAGTATCTGGATTTTCGTGAGGGCATGCTGCTTCGAAAGCCCTCTCAAGCGATGATTGTCTTCTCCCACAACCCCATATACTAAGTGGGGAGCTTGAACAGTGTCCTCTCTGCTTCTCATTGCCACTTCCACACCATTGTATGATTCCTAAAAAACCCAGCTTTGAATTCCTCTTGTTTTGCAAAAACCCTCAGCATCCGGCTTACTGTTAGTCTCTTTCCAAAACTGTGTCTATCTTTTATCCTACTGATTTCAATATTCATATGAATGCTTTTTTTAACACCATGGGCTCTCGGCTCATTAAACTCCTCTCCATAACCACAATCTCAACAATTCCTCAACCACACACTCCCATGGTCATAAGACTGGCCTTGTCATAATAAATAAATGCAACTCCCCCTTAATCTCAATTTCAAAAACTCTCTTGTCTGACATACAACAATCCTTCTGCTCCAATGAATCTTCATTCCTTTAACCTTGCCCCCTTTCTACTCATTCTCTTAATGTCTTTCTCTTCCTCCTTACCCAAATTTCAATTCCATTTCAATCATTTTAGATCCTCCCCTGTGAACACTCCCAATCCCTGGCTCCCCTCTTACTTTATTGCACTCTTAGCAAAACCTGAACCTTGGTCAAATGCATCTCTCTACCTTATCTACACTTCCATCTATGCAAATAAGTGTGGCTAGAGTGAAAAGCACAAACATGCTGGTTGGTCTCATTTTAAATTTATGACTTCCAACTTCACGTGAGCCCTTATTGATGCCCCAAAATTGCTCCAAAATTGTGTTACATTTCCTTAGACCACTCACAGTCCCATTTACTAAATTTTATAGGATACCTTCTCCTTTCTCCTTGACTCTTCCCTACCTTCCTAATCTTGCACACTTCCAAATGATGACCTTTCTTTTCACTTCGTTGAGAATATTTAAATAAGAAGAGAACTTCCTCAAGTTCCCACCACTACCTTGACCCACCAACCAGCATTGGCCCCCATACACTATAACTTTGCTCCTGTTACTATACATCAGTGATCTCTAAAGAGTTGTCCCCAGTGCAGGAGCATCAGTGTCACCAGGGATATCAGAAATGCAAATTCTCAGATGGACTCAGACCTACTGAATCAGAAACGCTGGGAGTAGGGCCAGCAATCAAGTTCCCCAAGTGATTTGATACATGCCATCTGGGAAACATTTTTTTTTTATTATGCTGGGTCCTCTCCCAGATACTCTGTTTTAATTTTTAGGGGAATGAGATGTAGATCTCAGGAGTTTTAAAAGCTTCCTAGGTGATTCTAATACAAAAGTTTGGAAACCACTGCTATGAATGAAATGTCCATACCCATATCTAAGACAATCTGTCAATTTCATCAGGCTCTTCCACCCCCTCTTGCCTCCTCAAGGACATTGTTTCAGCAATTCTCTTCTCTATTCTTTCCTTTGCATCTTCAATTTGTCTTTTCTACTAGCTCATTCTTAATTTCCTAAAACATGCTGTTCTAGCTCTTGTTAAAAAAAATCTTTGACTCTCCAGTTACTGCCCTATTTTCCTCTCCAGTTACTGCCCTATTTTTCTGCTCACCTTTACAGCAAAATGCTCTTAAGAGAAATCTATACTAATTATTTCCAGTGCATTTCTTTCTATCCCCATTCTCATTAAACCCACTCCCCTCACTACTCTTTGAAATCTGGATGTATCAAGGAACTGATGACCTCCATGCTACTAAACCCAATGGTTAAGTAGCAACTCCATCTTCATTGTACTTATCAGCAGTGATTGATCATTGATCATCACTGTTGATCATTCCCTCCTCCTGGAAACACTTTCTTCACTTCCTTTTCAGGAAACCACCTTCTCTTTTTAATTTTTTCTCTCTGCTACCTGGGATGTTCCTTCCGTCCCCTCTGTTGGCTTCTCCAAGCCCAAGTTCTGCAACCCCCTCTCTTTTCTCTCCATGCTTGCTCCTTAGGTGATCTCATCTCTTCTAATGGTTTTAAATACCTTCTAACACTAACATCTACAAAATTTCTATCTCCCAGTGAGGCCTTCCTCCTAAACTCAAAACTCATATAAAGCCAACTGCCTGCTCACCGTGTCCTAACAGACACCTCAAATACAAGATGCCTGACTGATTGCTGAGATTTTCTCAAAAACAATGGTTCTTCTACAGTCCTTCCCAAATCAATCAATGGCAACTCTGTCCTTCCTACTTGAAATCATCCTCAATTCCTGTTTCCCTCTCTATCACACACACACACACACACACCCTGTTCACTGTGTCCACCTATAAACTGCCATTTCTCTTGCTTGAATTAAGCAACCGCATCCTCATTGGTCTCATGAGTCCACCTTTGTCTCACCAGAGTCTATTTTTTTAAGTAACATGTAATGTATTATTTGTTTCAGGGGTACAGGTCTGTGATTCATCAGTCTTACACAACATCCAGTGCTCAGTACAACACATACCCTCCCCAATGTCCATCACCCAGCCACCTCAACAGAGTCTATTTTTAACTCAACATCCAGCGATACACTTGTAAGGCACACCAACTCCTGTCACCTTTTCACATAGAACTCTCCAACAGCTCCCTGTTTTACTCATAGTAAGAGCTAAGGGCTTTACAATCCCTGACAATGCCCATCAAATTCTAGTCTGCTAGTTCTCTGACCTCATTTCCTGGTATTCTTCTACGCAATCCCTCTTCTGTAATTACAATGGCATCCTTGCTATTCCTCTTCATGTCAGCCATAATCTCACTTCAAAGCTTGCAAAATAAATTTTCCATTCACCCCTCAATACCTAGTCTCCTTCCTTCTCATCGCTGCTCTGTGCCCTGTAAGGATAAACTTTATGACCTACCACAATGATCTCTCTGGCCCTCTGCTTCCAGGTGGATTTGGCTATTAACCTTAAAAATAAATCAGTCTGTTATTTTATCAGCAACAAGAGGTTTATTTGGGAATAACAGATAATTGCAATTTGGGACATGCAAGCTATGGCAAAAATCATAGACAAGTCCAGCAAACAAAAAAGAGGAATGTTATTTTATAGAGAAGAAAGAGGAAGTAGAGAGGGGTTGTTTTGAATGAAAGCCCATTGGAGAAAAGCAAGAGTTCAGGATGATGATAGTTTCTCATCTGCTGAGTTGCACGGATAGTTTTTCTAGAACACGCAATAAACATCTTTCCCTTTTAGGGCCTGTAATTGATGATTCTTTCCTATTGCATTTCTTCCATTGGGGTCCAATTCTTCCTCTAATTGACATGGATGGCACAACTCCCCTTCCAGCCTCCCCTTCTAGCCCCTGGAGTCCATATTAGTGAGGTTTCTCTTTCTTAATTTTCACGTGGTCAATGGGGAGCCCAGCAGAAGATCTGAAGGAGGGATGAAAGTGAGATTAGTCTTTCATTTTCTCTCCTTCCCTGTGCTTCCTTCCTGCAGTGTTGCAGGCACACATTCCTTAACCTTAGGACACACAGCTCCTGTTAGGCAGACTTTTGACACAGTTGTTTGTTACTCTGAGTTCCAATAACCACTTACCAGTCACCCACTCAGGCTCAGTGATGATCATGGGGCTCCACTGTCTTTTCCTCCTGAATACTGTATTGTTCTTTGTCATTTCTCCTACAACCTGTGCACATCTCTGTAAATAATCACTTTTTTCAACTCTCCTCAAAGTACCCCATTTGATTGTGTCATTGGTATCCTGCTCAGACTGATGCAGGGCCTTTGCACATGCTATTTCCCCTATTTGCAGCACTCTTCCTAGACAGGCACATCACTCACTTTGGAGCCCCTTTCAAGTCTTTGCTCAAATGTCACCTTTCCCTGTTCTATAGATTGATTTAGAACTGTACTTCTCCTCACCTTCTTTTCCCTGTACATTTTTCCTACTTTATTGCTTTCCACAGCACTTATCATCCTCTACATTTTTCATCCTTTGTTCTTTTCCATGGCACTTATCATCCTCTACTATATAAACTTATTCACTTCTGTGTTTTATTTATGGCTTTCCCCCCTCTTCCCACTAGGTGCTAAACTCCCTGAGGTCAGAAACTTTTGTTTGGTTTTATTCACTGCTATATCATGAACACTTAGAACAGTGCCTATCATGGAATAGACATTTTTTTTTTGAATGCATGCAAAACAAAAACAGAAACAAAACAAACCAAAAACCCTCCTAAACCCCCACAAGGTTAAGCAAGCTTGAAAATCTTGCCAAATTTTGGTAAATTACTCTGATCAGTTTAGCCTTATCCAAACTCAGGAGAGTCATTTAACTGGAGATTTTATTGAGTCTCACCATTGGTGACTTAAGATACCTTTTTAAACCAGTAAAATTTAGAAAGACAGATTTGCCCTTCAAATTCCACTTTTAAAGTAAATGTTAAAGCCCATAAATCATTTCAGTTGCTTAATTAGACATAAAACCAGGTCTCAGAAGTGTACAGCAGGAACAGTTTTAGTTTGATATGTGTGATTACTCAGTGTTTTCTATCTCCTAGCAGTATATCGATCCTCTATTTTGTGAGTTTGTAGGAAAAAGTAATTTTTTACTCAAGTAATTTTGCATGGATGAATTCCCAATACCTCAATGCAGTTATTCCTGACAGATATAGAAAAGCCAACCGCCCTGCATTTCTCTCAGCCTTTGGATCTGTAACTCTCTCTACAATTTTCTTGCTCCCTTAGTTCATCTTCCTTTCATTGAAATTAGGGAATTTTTATTCTTTTGTGAATGAAGCCCTCTTGACACCAGCCTACCCAAGATGCAGGTACATAACCCATAAATAATTTAAAGTTAAAAGAGCTGTCACTCTGATGATTTCCCTTGCATCTTCTTCTTAGAAGTTGCCTTTCATGTGAGGATCTGACAATTTTTTAATAGCATTATCGGATGACCATACCTGACTGTCTTCCTGCATCTATGGCTGCCTGCTTTGGAAGTCTCCACCACTGTTTTAAGCCTGTTGTGATAACTTCATTGTTTCAACAGAAATACAATGATACTTTCCAAGGTTTGTGTATTGTGGTTAATATTTTTGCAATAATCCATCTGAATGCCTTCTGTACTCTGGTAGGATAAAATTAAAGTAGGCAATATCTACAGTGATGCCCATTTCATATGCCAAAATCAAATTGACGAATATCAACCAACATGGCAGAACAAACATCTTTCAGCTTCACAGGAGAATTCATAATTCCTTGATTTATTAGGATAGAATGTGTTTGTTTACATGGTAGGGGTCTGCACATAATAATCTGAAATGGATATTTAATAACTAATTGTTGACAGTTAAGATTACTGGTTGCCATATATTATAATTATTTTCATTTATTTTTTATTAAAAAGTCATTTTTTATTCGTTGTTAGAAATATGGGATACACAGAAATGCAAACTGAAGGAAGACAAAACTCCCTCTTACTCCCATGTGGCAGACATGGAGATCTGTCACTCAGATCCCTTTTCAAAGAAGGAACTGGTGCCCAGCTCCAGGAGTGTGCCTGCCTGACAGCCTCCAACTGTTAACTCCTTCAGCACTTGTCAGCTTTCAAGCAGAGGTCCTACTCATCTCAGGGCAGCCCCTGACAATGACTGAGTAAGGCATGGTGGCCAAATTCATGATAACCAAAGTCAAGAGGTGATGCAAAGGCCTGGTGTATCCACCCAAAGTGACCCCTTCTAATAGGCGAGCTTTGCTCCAGAACTCCTACGAGAATTCTCCTAGACAGTCTCCTATAGAGACTGTCTACATCACAGTGTGATAGTTCCCCTGCCTAATTCTCTTTCCTCCCCTTTTCCTTAACAGACGTTACTCCTTACTCCCCACGAATCTTTTTTAAGTTGTGGTAAAACACACAGAACATACAATGTTTACCTAATTAGCCATTTTTAAGTACACAGTTCAGTAGTGTTAAGTACATTCACATTGTTGAGCAACCAACCTTCAGAGCTTTCATTTTGCAAAATTAAAAATCTGTACCCATTAGACAACAATTGCCCATCCTTCCCTCCCCCAGGCCCTGGGAACCACAATTCTTTCTGTTTCTATGAATTTGACTACTCCAGACACCTCATGCAAGTGAAATCATATAGTATTTGTCTTTTTGTGGTTAGCTTATTTCACTTAATATAATGTCGTAGCATGTGTCAAAATTTCCTTCCCTTTTTAGGCAAACATTATTACATGGTATGTATATAGACTATTTTGTTTACCCATCCACTGTCCATGAGTTGCTTCCACCTTTTGGCTATTGTGAATAATGCTGCTATGGACATGGAAGAGCAAATATTGCTTTGAGACTCTGCTTTTGATTCTCTTGGAAATACACCCAGAAATGGAATGGCTGTATCATAGAGTAAAAATATTTTTAGGTTTTTGAGGAGCTACCATATCGTTTTCCAGAGTGGCTGGACTACTTTGCATTCCCACCAACACTGCACAAGGATTTTATTTTCTCCACATCCTCATCAACATTTGTTATTGATTGATTGATTGATAGTGGCCATCCTAATGAATGTGAGGCTGTATCTCATTGTGGATTTGATTTGCATTTCCCTAATGATTAGTGATGTTGAGCATCTTCCAATATGCTTGTTGGGCATTTGTATATCCTTTTTGGAAAACTGTCTATTCAAGTCCTTTGCCCATTTTTAATTGGATTATTTGTTGAGTTGTAGGAATTATTTATGTATTCTAGATGCTTACTTCAAATCAAGTCTATAATTTGCAAATATTTTCTCCTCTTCCATTGGTTACCTTTTTGTAGTGTTGACTGTGTCCTTTGATGCACAGGTTGTTAATTTTGATGGAATCCAATTTATCTATTTTTATTTTCCTTGCCTGTGCTTTTGTTGTCATATCAAAGAACCATCATCAAATCCGATGCTATCAAGCTTTTCCCTATTTTCTTCTAAGAGTTTTATAGCTTTAATTCTTACATTTAGGTGGTTGATCCATTTTGAATTAATTTTTGTATATGGTAAGAGTCCAACTTCTTTCCTTTTCATGGGATGAGGGGGCCCAATTTCTTTCTTTTGCATGTATTCAGTTTTCCCAACACCATTTGTTGAATCCCCAATAATCCTTTTGCACTCCTGTGTCACAATGTCTGTTTCCCAGATAACCCAACCAGCACATCCCTGAGCCAGAGGTAGAAACGAGCTAAGCATTTGTATGTATCCTTCCAGTCCCTTCCCTATTTCTCCATCTTTCCCTAGACACACACACACACACACACACACACACACACACACATTCATATTGCTACATATGCTGCTTTTGAAAAAAATAACAATATATTGTGTATGTGTTTGTTTCATTAGATATTTGCAGCATCATCAAGTTTAAAGACTGCAGTGACTCATTGTGTGGATGCACCACTATTTACTCAACCAATACAGTATTTTTAGTGTACCATATATTAAAAAATTACTTCGTTTTTTTTTTTTATCTGTTTCCTTTAGAAGATTGGCTTATGGTGAAAAAACTCAATGCTTGAATTACAGAAAAAAGGCTATTGGTAACTTATTGATTTTGTTCCAATTATTCTTATTTTCACTCTTCCTTTACATGCTTTTGTGGAAAATATGCAAAAACTTATTAAGGCTCCCATGCCTTACATTAAAATAGAATGTGCTAAACCCCTCATGATACCTAAGAACATGCTTCATCCAAGTCTGGTTAGAGGTGATGGGGTTTTAATTTCTCAAGGGCAAAGCTATTCAGTGTTACTAATATTGCATTTGACCTCAAGGCTGACCAATGCTAAGAAACTCATTCTCCAGCAACCTCCAAGCTCTATTTGCCCTGGAATGCCTAACCCCAGGAACCTACTGATTTTACTAGCTGATATAACTCTGAAAGATTCCTGACACCAGGGTAGGAGCAAACTTCTCTGCCTACATGGTGGAGAAAAGCCATGGAAGACAGAAGACGAAGTTCCCCTTGGCCTTTTACCGGCTCTGTGACTTTAGCTATGGCACTGACATATGCTGAGCCTTGTTCTCCCCATCTCTAAATTAGCAATAGTAATTACCTTCTCTTCAATGTTGTTATGAGCTTCAAATAAGGTCACATATGGGAAAGTATAAATAGAAAGCATAATACAAATTTCAGTTGTTATTCTTAATAATTAGTGAGCATGATACAAGTGTGCAAGTAATCAGTGACTTCAGCACCGTGAGCTTCTTCGGAAACCAGGAGAACAGGCAAACTTCAATTTTTAAATGTAACAAACAACTCATCACAGCTAGTCACACTTTTGCCAAGTTGTGCTAAGGCTCCCAAACACTACTTATTGATTGACTAACTTACGGGTTATAGCTCAGTCAGTGCCAGCTTTTAAACTACCATTGAGTATCTGCAGTAACCAGTGTGAAGATTTTGTTGAGTTTTTAGACATTCATTGGTGCCCAGCTAGAGCACCAAAGTCCTCCTTACCAGAACAACCACAGATTCCAGGTAGGGTTGGCATAAACCCCTGGCAGAACAGGCAAATGTCACTGGTTCCAGGCCATTTGATACTGCCTATGAGTGAAGCTAGTGGCACTCAGATGTGAAGAAAGTGCAGATTGCCACACTTATCCTTGGGAAAAGTTAAAGTCTACATACAAGTGCCAAAGGACAGAGCCAACCTAGTATTCTACATCTTCCAGCATCCTCAGTCTCTGAGGTATAAAAATACAACTCCAGGGACACCTGGGTGGCTCAGTTGGTTAAGTGTCTGCCTTCGGCTCAGGTCATGACCCCAGGGTCCTGGGATCAAGTCCTGCGTCGGGCTCCTTGCTCAGCGGGGAGTCTGCTTCTCCCTCTGCCTCTCCCCCCTGCTCGTTTGCTCTCTCTCTCTCAAATAAATAAATAAAATCTTTAAAAACACAACTGCACCTGAGGAATTTTCCCCATCCATTTTACCCCCGCTATCTCTACTCCCTCCCCAACCATCCTCATTGCAATCGAATGCTTTTGAAATCAATGAACTCCAACTTATCTAAAGTCTTTACTTTTGAACATAAAGATGATGACAATGTTCACAATGGTCCCTCTATGTGATTATAAGTTCTTGTGCCCCTACTCTAGTTAAGAGAGGGAGAAGCTATTTCTGATCCTTGTATGGAAACACCTAAACTAGGACATTGTTCAGTCTTTCACTCAAGAGAACAAAAGCTGGGTTCAAGGACAAAGACTGCTTCGAAGAGAGGGATAAAGGCTTATGGAAATAGTCAGTTTGACATTGTTGATAATTCTGGATCCTGCGCTGTATCAAACAGGGATCCTAGTCCAGCTCAAAATCTTCCCCTGGCAGCACTCTGGTAGGAACCGCTAACACTAACTTACTGAAAGAAAAAAATTCACTGGTGGTGAATTAAAATCACAGCTTCTATTCTCCAAGTTCCTATGCTTCAGTTGATAGAAAAAAAGAAAGGTAAAGAAGGAGGAAAGAAATTAAAAAGCCTATTTTGTACATAAAGAGGTAGCAATATTTGTGCAGGTTGCAAGTCTGAATAAAGCTGAAAGGATATACATAAATGCCCCCCCCCCACCTCACATGCACAGTTGAAACAAGTCAAAGATCTATTTCTGAGGTTTCCCAACATAATTGTTATCAAAGAATCATCATTCCAACATTTTCTTGGAGTCTATCCCTCCCAAATCACTTCCACAGCCCTTTCCAAAAATCCTTCCCATGACCTCAACCTGCTCTAGCCAGCATTTCACACCTCCCTTGCCTACCCCTGGGCTGTTCCAATCCCTCACTTTCTTCCCGCTACTCCCTCCATCTGCCACATGGGTCCACCAACTTCCTTACCAAGTAGATTTCTTTGGATAAGTTGAACGATGAGCCTGATACCATCCAATAAAATGGACATATTTCTGTTCTTACCTTACTTGTCCTTGTTGTAATATTTTCCATTGTTGCCCATCTCCTCAATCTGGAATCCCTCCTGGGTCTGGGATCTCTCTCACCTCACTTTATTCTTTTTCTCCTTCTGTTCCCTCTCAGACTCTTTTTGCAGGTTTTCTTCTTCTTGTAATCTACTAAATGTTTAGTTTCCATAGCTCTATCCTAAGCCCTCTGCTCTAATTATGCTACCAATCATCCCTTGGTCAATTATCCATGTTTATGTGCTAGTTGTCCTCTAGCTCATAGCCCTCTAAGGGGCTTCAATCCTGTATATCCAACTGCCCATGTTCTACAAGCCCCTCACACTCCACACATCTGACCCCTTCCAGGCCTGATCTACCTCTATTTCTGTGAATGGCCCTACCTCCCACCCACTTACCATGACCATCAACCTCACATTCATTCTTTTACTTGCTCTTCCACATCTAGCTAGTTACCATCCTATAAATTGTATCTCCTTCATTTGTCTCAAAATCATCTTTTTCCTCATCTCCACTGCCATTGTCACAGTTCACACTCTAATCATTTCCCTCCAGATGTAGTGAAATAGTGTGCTAACTCATCTCCCTGCACCAACTCCACCACTATTCACCTCTATTCTAGGCACAACCATGGTAGTGATGATTAAGAATTACAGAGTTTTAAGTGAGAGATCTGAGAATTCTGAGAATTCCCATATCCCTATGGGAAGTTGTCTAAATTTCTGTCTCCTTAACATTAGAATGAGCCTAATAATACCTTTCCAGGGGTCTGGTAGAAGAATTAAATGAGTAGCTCTTAAGCATTGCTTGGCACAAAAATTCTCAAGAAAGAGACTTTCCCGTTTTTAATGTTACCTTACTACCACACAAATCTGAGTAGTTATTTTACTTTCCTGATTATAATCCTAAAATTACTTCCTGGAGCACCCAGAATAAGTCCAGACTCCTCATTTTAGTTTCCATGAACTTCATAATTTGGTTTCTACCTGCCTTTAACTTTATTTCCTTAATCACATTCACATGTTGTCTCTACTCTAGACACATGGGACCAGGGTAGTTTCCAGAACATACCCTGTTGTACTCTCAGCATATCTACATTGCTATCACCTCTATCCAAAGTGTCTTTCTCCTTTCTATCAGCTAGCTTCATATTCATTCTTTAAAATTCAGAACAAATTTCAAAATTTCCTGGGAAAATCCTCTTTCCCACAGTCTCATTTAGAGATTCGTCTTCATGTGTGGGAATGGCACCTTGGGTGTATCTACATCTTCTTATAAACACATTAAAGCTTTTATCACCTTATTCTGTTTGTACTTCTCAGCCTGTCTCCTCCTTCCTTCTTCCTCCCCCCAATCCAGTGCCATCCATTCTATAGATAAAAGAATCTTGTCTGTCTCTTCATCTCATCATATGTCTGACACATAGTAAGTGCTCAATACAAGTAGATGAATGAAGGAAAGAAAGAAGGAATGGAGCAAACAGAAAGTTAAGAATGAATGGATAAAAGACGGGACAACAGCTATTTCTCACTATGCTAAAGTCTCAGGATATTTTTTCTTCAGTTTCTGAAAACTCATAGACCCCATTATCCTGCCACAAGAGGTGTTGTAATGTCCCAGGTAGAGTCCATTACCTCATCTCCCTGCAAATAATCTCCCAGGTAGCTCTGTTCTCGTGCTCCCTATTGAATCAAATCCCTACCTCCAGCCTTTTTTATCCACTGTGATCTGCAGATCTTCATCCTAACAAATGATCCTTTATTAATTCTGGAGAGATTTATCCCTTTGACTTTTTATAGTGCCCTTACAATGAAGAAAACAAAAGACAATCTGTAAAAGGAGCTACAGAGAAATTTGGACTTTCTTGTATTCCTCTCCAGTAACTCAGGGATTCATTGAACAAATATATTTTGAGCACCTGCTCTTTGTCTATAATGCATTATGTACAAGAAATACAAAATTTGATAAGCCAAGGTCCTTGTTTGACAAGGAGCTCACAAATTAGCGGATCTTTCAACTAACATTGCTTTGAATGCCTACGATATGCCAGGCACAGTCTTAGGTGCTAGGAAAATAGCAGTGAACAAAAGGGAAAAGGTTCCTATTCTCATGGTAGTGACACTCTAGTAAGGAAAGCAGACAATAAATACTCAGGATGCTTTAAGGATTAAAAAAAAAAATGAAGAGGAGCAAAGGTGTACACTGGGAGGTCAATTATCCACTTGAGGTTGTCCAGTCAAGAGGTAATTGGACACTTCTTGGTATAGGGTGGTAACCATGGTGAAAATTACTGAATTCTATAACACCAACTGGATCTGCTGACAGATTAGACATGAGTTATAATAAGAAAAATGGGCCAGTCCTGACACCAAGTATTTTGGTCTATGTACCCAGGAGAAAAGAATTGCCTTCACTTGAATTGGAAAAGTCAGCATGAGGAATAGGTTTTTTCAGTGAAATAAGAAGCAATATTATGGTCTGAGAGTAAAATGAAGAGGAGATTTGGAGGTTGAGAAGAAAGGAGAACTAATTGGGAAAGTATTTAATTGTCTATGCCTTCTGTGTTTTGAAGGTGATTGGAAGATGAACAATAAAATGTTTAATTTTAGATGTGGTATGTTTGAGATGCCTAGAGATAATAACAGCAAACATTTATATGGTAACCATTATAAGATGTAATCACTAAAAGATGTATGGTGTGAATTTAAATCAGGATGTGTTGTGTTGGTGGACCTATAATAGTGATGTACCATAGTAAAGTAGATGTTCAGGATATCTTTCTCCTGCATTAGAGTTAAGAGGGGGGAACATCCTGTATTTTAGAAAAGAACTGTTTTATTTTTTGTGGATTAGGCTAAAGGATCACCAGTCCATTAAGAGTATGATGCTTCTTTATGGATGTAGGAGTTATAGATCTTGAGTAATGGTTTATGTAGTAGAAATAAATGAACATTCTCAGATAGCAGAGAAAAATTAACTCCTCTCTCAAGGGGCATTGGCTTATTGCACATCCAGATTTATTAAATAATTTAGCCTCAGTTTTAAAAACTGTGGAAGGCACAACTCTCAGTTCATTTATCAGCAGAACCAGAATGTATCTCAAATGCTTATCATCTGTATTTTGACAAGGAGTATTTAATGGATTTTAGTAGTGCTTTGGGTAGAATATGTGTTGAGTTCTAATATTGTAATTAACCAAATTAATTCCCTGTTTACCTGGTTTAAAAAAATGTCTTAGGAAGGAAGAAATGATCAACTATGACAAATGTTGCTAATGGTTAAAATATAATGAAGATTGAAATTTACCTTTGAATCTAATAACTTTCAGTCATTGGCGACCATGACAAGAATAGTTTATGAGAAGTGGTGGGGAAGAAAGCCTAACAATAGGATGTTCAAGAAGAATGAAAGGAAAATATAGAACATGGGTAACTATTTTAAGAGGGTTTTCCAAGAGGAGCAGAGAGATGGAGTCATAGCTGGAGGAACATGTGGGTCAAGGGAGGATTTTTTTAAACAGAAGATTTTATGGTTCATCCATATACTTATGGAAATTACATAGTGAGAGGGAAAACTGATGATGCAGGAAGAGAGAAGTCCTGGGGTAACAGACAGAAAATGGGAACTAATGATAAAGTAGAGGAAATGGCTTTATACAGAATGAAGGAGGACAGATCAACCATGGTTATTGGAGTTAAGGAAAAGAAAAGAAATATTCGATTTACTAACAGAACATGTCAAATTCTCTTTTTTAATTGCTTTTATGTATCAGTGAAATAAAAAGCAAGGCTGAGACTGAGAAATGAAGAGGTGATGTTGGAGGCTTCAGAAGAGAGCAAAAGGTGAGTGCCTGGGTGGCTCTGTCAATCAAGCGTCCAACTCTTGATTTTGGCTCAGGTCATGATCTCAGGGTCATGAGATCCAGCCCAGAGTCGGGCTCCACACTTAGCAGGGAGTCTGCTTGAGATTCTCTCTCCCCCTCCTGCTGCCCTTCCCCCCACCCACGCTCACGCTCTCTCTCTCTCTCAAATAAATAAATAAAATCTTTAAAAAAGAAGAAGAGAGCAAAAGTTATGAATAGTTGCCTGGGAGAGTTTTTAATTCTCTGCCTTCTCTGTGGAATGTGTACTACAGATGCCCCCTAGCAAAATCTAAACTTGGTTAATCCCATCCTTCCTAAGACCTAAACCTTTTGGATAGGTCAGGAAGTGAGGACCTCACACAAGATGAATGAATACTAATTCTTTCCATGGGAATTTTGGACCTGGAAATGACAGTGAATCTCTCTTGAAAGGCTTGATTTGTGGAAACATAAATCCTTGTTTCGTGCCATGAGAAAATGAGAAGTGTGTCTGTGGGGGCCTTGGGAATAGGCAGAATAGACACTAATGGTATGAAGTGAGGGATCCAGGTAAGTTGAACCTTCTTGAGCAAAACATCTTCCCTGATTCATCAACTGAGTTTTATGAAAGTCCACAATGACAGTGAAAAGGGCATTTACTTACAGAGTACCTTCTAAAAGTCTAATCCCAAGCTAGGTGTCTTAAAAAATATTATTTCATTTAGACAGTCAGTCCATCAGCACTGCAAAGAAGCTTCTTCTTCCAGAACCCATGGAAGAAATATGTCTTCCCAAAATATACACGTATACGTCCAAAATAATATTGTACATATCTTTGCTCCAGCATGAGGTGGAAGTGACATTAATCGTAAATATCATATTTAAAAATTTTTAAATTATAATTTAATGACTGAAAAGAAATCAGTGAGCAAGAGAATGAATACTTGAACTGGAGACCAAGACATTGGAAATAGGATTGGGGACAGAGGACAGAAGGCTTGGAGGGAAGTAGAAGCCACAAAGAGTATAACAGACGGAAGTGAATCAGGTATGGGGGGAAAAAAAAGGCTTGAGTGTTGTAGACAGCTATTGAAAGAAACTTGTCCAGACAGATAAAAAGTGTCTGGGAAAGAGAGAGAATGGTTCATGGAAATGCCTATTAAGGGAATCAATTACTGCTCAATATGTGAAATGGGCATTCTTAACTGGATTATAAGGTTTGAAGAGATTACACAGAAAGGCACAAATATCCTTAGTTACCAGAAATTCAAAAAATAGAGATCTGCCTGGACTCAAATGAGAAGCCTGTGTAGAAAAATAATGTGACATGGAAAATAAATGTCTATGAAAGCCAACTCTCTATTCCATGGAAAGCTTTTTATTTCCAGCTAGCATAAATAACAGGATGTTGTACTTACTATAATTTAGCTACCAAAACAGAGAGATACCTAATGCATATATATTTGTATAATATATATCCAAGATATATGGGATTTCTCTCTGATTTGGTAGATATATTATAAATATATAAATATGAATGTAGTTATCATATATGCAAATATGTGTGTGTGTGTGTGTGTATAAAATGTTTTACCAAATATATTACTGAAGAAGGATAAGGAAGGATTCAAGATCAAGGTAAACAAAGTTGTTGTTTGGGGTAAAGAAATCCTTAGCAATGAGTTCACTGCAGTGGAAAGAATCAATAGTACACTCCTTACTGACACTTACCCCACTTTTGGAACCACAAAAATCTCCCAATACTTAGTTTAAACCTTTGTTCTACATTTTTTTTTTCCTTTCCCAGAATTCAGGGCCCACTGGAAGATAGCTACTTACAATCTGTGAAGCGTTCATTCAATTCTTGAAACTCAGTTCTCCCTTCCCCCTTTTCTCCCATCTGAGTTTCATTTGAGAGATCCTCCCTCTAACAATTCTCCAATCAGGGTGTGCAAAAAAATATTTCTGAACAAAAGGAAGTGTAATGCTTTTCAAAATGGCATATTCAAATGTGATTTGGAATGTCTAATCCCAAACTTCAAAATGTTGATAATTTCCATAGACACATAGAATGCCAGGTCTGGAAAGGAATTTAGAGGTCATCTGGTACAAGACATTCATTTTGTTCATAAATAAACTAAGGCCCAGATAGCCAAAGAGAGGCAGAGGGGACCAAAGCCACAACTGATTGGATTGCACAGCGAAAGGAGATGAGAAGTGTGCCACTTCCAGCCCCAACTTCTAAAATACACCTTTCGGGTTTTTAAGAACTTGCTTAAAATCCTGACAGCATTTGGATCCAGACATTAATAGCTAATATAAAAGAGATCACTAAGAAGACAACTAATTGAAAAATCTCAACAGCACATACCCTCTTTTTGAATGAACCTAAGGAATTTGTAACTTAATCCATAAAAAACGGAAGGGGGGATTATAAATAATAGAAATAATCCTCTATAATTAAAGCTGTATGATCTAGTTATTCATGTACCACATAGGTGATTACCATAAAGCTACCAAAAAATCCCATTCCTTATAAGTTCACCAAAAATGACTCTGAACGAAAAAAAAATAGTAGAAACCTGGAGGGAGCTGTTATAGGCAGAGGGTTTCCAGGTCAAGGTGTCCTGGTCCTTTTCCATCAAAAAGTGTTGTCAACAGAGCACAGCAGGTCTTTATCCAAGAGAACAGCTGATACTAGGCTAGCTGGACAGGCACACCAGAACTGTGAATAAAATTCAGGAACTGTTTTAGGAAGGAAAGAGGGTTTTAAAAATTTGACAATGGAGGCATTGATTAAACAGTGAAACAAAGTAGATTTCAGTGAAGTCACTAAAGATTCAGGGGGGGCACTCACACCAGTCCAGCCTTGGCCCCTCCTTCCCCTAAACCAGAAGTAGTCAGAGATGGAAGATGTCAGTTGACTGGAGTGAGGTCCTTTCCAGAGTAGTTAAGGAAGGGTGGAAAGACAGGAAACTCAGTGTAGGGAGAAAGGTAAGGGACAAACCGTGCAGGAATATGGAGGAAATGGGAATAAAGTTGAGTTAGGCACCAAGAGAGACGGGGGCCGAGAAGCCGACAAGGACACAAGTTGGGTGAGTAGGCTAATGGGTCATCAGCAGTCCCAGTGGTCAAGAGACCCAGGAGGACTCAGGTAGCCAGTTTGGTTCTGTCTTAAAGGACTCTTAGATGAGGCAATGTGGGGTCTTAGCTTAACCCATGCCATCAATGACTATGAATCATATGTTTTAACACTGAGCCATTTTAATATAATGCCAAATGAAACTAAAGAAAATAGGCTGCCTGCCCAAAGGAGCAGAAATGATGGGCCTGCTTTCCCCTCAGGGCATTAACTTTCAGGGGAGAAAATGGCTTTAAGGACATTGGAAGAAGCAGCTTCTTAGGCATTAAGAAGATTAAGGGAAACAGTACTGGACTGGCGCAGAGAGGAAATTATTTGCCTGTCTCAGACAGAACAGTTCTGTTGTTATTGCCCCAATAAACTATCTTTACCCTCGGTTCCAAATCAGGCAGGGCTGATGGGATTTGTCGAGGCAATATATCAAATTAGTCCTGCTGAGGAAACTCCAGAGGGAGGCCTGGTCCAAGAGTGCCCCGAAATTCATCTAAGTGACAGGGAACGTATAGGAGTAAATGGAGCCCCAAGCCTGCTACTGTGGACATCACGGCCAAAATGATGCTAATTAGTAGAAGGCCTGTGCCTTTGGTTCCAGGGAAGAAAGGAAGATTAAAAGAGTAAACCAATGACCACCTGAAGTCTTTATTACCAGGCTTAAACTTGGGTGGAAATGAAAAAAAAATGTCACGAACTCAATCAGAAGTTCAGGGATTACCAACAATGTTAGGGAGAAAACAGGAGGGCCATCGTGATGCACACGGGCCCCATTCACTGGATTAAGAATGATCCAGATCATGCAAATATTATAAAAGCAAATAAACCCTCTACTTAGCTTTAAAGGAAGAGGACCTAGAAAGATATTAAGCAGCTGAATGAACCCTGAGCGGCCCCAAGTAGCTCAGAGAAGCCCTCTCCAGCCTGTGCCCCTTCCTTTTATCACCCTCAGGGTAAAGGAGGCAAAAATGGTGTTTAACAACACCAAAAGACATACCAAGACATTCTCCATGTAATGCATGGCCAGCTGTAACAGACCACAGCCAAACACATTCTACTCATTTATGTTCTTGAGGCTTCAGTGTTCATCTTCTTCACATGAATCAACTAAACCCTTCCTTCTCCCCATACCGTCACTACCCACCAATCTTCTCTGTCTCAAACTGGTTTCTGCAAGAAGCAGACTCTAAGACAGAGTTTAACATGCAAAAATGTTTATTTAGGAAAGCCCTAAGATTCAACACTGGAGGAAGGAAAGAAAAGAAAGCAGGATTTGACAGAAGAAGTTGAGTCATAATCCTGACGCAGGACAACCTCAACAACTTAATGGACAGCACTGATGCATGAGATCCCTTCAGAGTTGTCCTGAGTTGGACCAAGATGGCCAAGACTTCAAACCTTCACTGATTAATCACTGGATGCCATTCCAGGAAAAGGTGCCACCCTTGGGAGCAGGGTAGCTCACTGTAGCTCAGGCAGTCCCAGCAGGGGCTGATAGGTGAAGGCTGGTGACGACAGTGCCCCCCCAACAGCTGGAGCAACAAATCCTTCCTTAAAGGAGGATCTGGATAGCACATCACAGTCTCTACCACATTCTCCTCAGGTGTATTTCTAATACGCACCAAATCCCAGGAAGTGAACATGGAATTGAAGTCTGAACCTCCCAACAGTTTTCAGGGCAGATTCTGAGGAGGATCAGAAAAGGATAAGAAAAACTGTGAGGTAGGAAAAATTCTTTGCTGCCAAGCACCCTGAAGAATTAAAGTAACTACAGCCTCTGGTCCTGCAACAGTGACACAAAGACAGAAAAGTTTCCCTGCTCTGAAACAATGCCTGCCCTTTGTTGGACTCTGAGAAATGTTTATGAGTTTCATTCAGTCAGTGACTTCTTACTGAGGGTCGGCTATGTGCTCAGCATTACATTAGATCTATCTCCAGGGGATGCCAGAGAAATACATAACACCATCTCTAACTTGAAGAATGCTATGCTCTAGAAGGGAAGGAAAACAAAACACAAGAGCAGAGGAGAGCATTGTTTTCACTCAGTGGCAGGGAGCAGGTTCCTGGGAGGCTGAGGGAGCAACAGTAGAGCAAAAAGATACACAGGAACCTGGGTTCAGGCCTGGACGTTTTTACTTAATTACTGTATGCAGTTGGTCACACTATTGATATTAAGGTTGGTGGAGACACCTACATCTCTGAGGACCAGTTTCCTCATTTTTAAAACGAATCTACCATACCTCACTAGTAGCTGTGAATGTAAATTGAATGAGCCAAGGGTTGTAAACAGGAAACAGTGCAAATGTCTGCTGCTTTTTTTCACAGCTTACTCTCACTGTGTCCATGAAGGGTGAGAAAAACTGATAAGAACTGAAGATGTCAAAGATCTCACAGTAGAAGTCTTCAACTTTGAACAAGGGCAGCGAGCTGGCAATATGCTGCTGGCAAAACATGCCCACAGCTTCTGGGATGTGACATGCATGAGGTTCCATCTTGTTTATTTTGAACACCTTGAGAAATGGCACATCATTCGAAACCCATTCTCATGTTAGAGCCAACCACATCATTCCTACTGTCCATAAAGCCCAGTGATGAAGGAGCACTGGGAACAGAGCTGGGTCAGAGTTCCCATTATTGAACTTACGTGTGCACAGGAGAAGCGCATTCCTGAGGAACCACAGCCATTTCAGGGCAGTTGGGAGGAGCTGGGAGGAGCTTCTTACGGGATGTGGAGGATTCTGAGGAGGATTTAAGGAAGATGGAGGTGTGGGCTGGAGGACGTCAGGAGGTGGCGTTTTTCATGACTGATTATTAACTTTTATGTAGGAGGCAGGAGGGTTAAATTGAGGTTTAGAGTTATCATGGGTAAAAGTAGCAGACAAAAGGGGGGTGGGGATTAGTCATTTTTGTGTTTGCAGTGTGACCGTGTCTGAACAGTAACCGTGTCCCAAATATGGTCACTGTGTAGCTCAGTCTGAACAGTGTATATATTCTGTGAAGATGTTTACGATCCACTGGGAAACCACCAGCATGACCACTTCTCATTTCTCATGTCTTACATCTCACCAAATGCATAGATTTGCAGAACTATCTGGGCGCCTTTAGGTATCTGAGTTTGCAACTCTTCTGGGCTGAGCTGTGTCCCTAAATTCTTACGTTGAACTCCTAACCCTTCATTGCTCGAAATGTGACTGTACTATGAGATAGGGCCTTGACAGATGCAATTCAGCTTCAATGAGGCCATTAGGATGGGTTCCAATCCAATCTGTGTCCTTATAAGAAGAGGAGATTCAGGACACCCAGGGAGACATCACAGAGGCAAGACCATGTGAGGACAGCCTGACGGCCATCTGCAACCCAAGCAGAGAGGCCTCAGAAGAAACCAACCCTGCTGACACGTTGACCTTGGATTTCCAGCTTCCAGAACTGTAAGAAAATACATTTCTGTTGTTTAAACCACCCAGCCTGTGGTATTCTATTACAGCAGCCCTAGAAAATTATGATATGGAGAAGAGTTTTGAAAAGTGAGTTCAAATGTGGCAGTGGGTTTAGAAGGAGAAAAAGGCCATCTCCACAGCAGAGGTTCTCCAAGTGTGGTCCCTGGACCAGCAGCATCGGCCTCCCCTGAGAACTTGCTAGAAATGCAAATGCTCGGGACCCCTTCTCACTGCTACGGAATCAGAAACTATGAACTGGGGCTTGGACATCTGTGTTTAACAAACCCTCCTGGTAATGCTGGTGCAGGCTGGGTTGTGGGAAGCCCAGCCCTACCATGGCAAGAAGGCTCACCAATACAGTCATGAGTTGTTCAGTGTGGCCAATAAATACTAGAGGCGCCAGGAAAGGTTTATTTTCATTTTATTTATTTATTTATTTATTTATTTATTTATTTATTTGAGAGAGAGAGAGAGAGAGAGAGCACAAGCCGGGGGGTGGGGGGGAAGGGCAGAGGGAGAGGATGAGGGAGTCAGACAGGGGGCTCAATCCCAGGACCCTGGGATCATGACCTAAGTGGAAGGCAGATGCCGACTGAGCCACCCAGGCACCCTGGGGCCAGGGAAGGTTTAAAGGGAGAAATGGGAGTTGAGTTCAGCCTTGAAAAAGATGGAAAGGTGGGTGGGGATGAGGAGGAGGAGAGGCAGTCGGAGATACAGAGATAAGACGAATAGAGGCTTCTGCCTCTGGCTTAATCCTTTGCTTGGAACTTGAGGTCCAAACACTTGCAGTGCTCTAAGCTCAAATTGACCCTAAAAAATAAGATGCTTAACACCAAGAATAAAGACTTAATGAAGAACTTTCTCCACATTAATCTGAAGTGGTGAAAATGCTTTAAATGGTCCATCCGGAAAAAGTTATCAGTCAGAGAATTATGGTCATTGAAAGAGACACTGTAGAGCCAAATTGAAGAGGATGTGAAAATTGCATTAATCGTCCAACGGGCATCCTCTGTGTTGAATATGAGAAAGCAACCTCTGCTGTAGGCTTTTAGTGAAATTAAATCTCTTCACACCTGCCAAACTGAGACTTTGCCATATGAAGGACTGGACATCCCTCCTGGAAAAGGATTGCTACGAAGCTCATCTGCCAATGCCTTACAACAGGGGCATGTGATGCAGGGACCAAGAAAGAACAAAAACCATGATCCCTGTGAAGAACAGACAATCTCCATCATGACACTTCGGACTTAATGAAATTCTGTGTTAGACTGGAAAGTTTTCATTAGTCTGTCATTCAAGCGGGGCTGGTTTTGTTTTTTGTTTCTTTACGGCATCAGTTGAGTTGCTTGCGCCTCTCCGTGCCACGTGAATGCATCTGACCAATTATTCATCCTTTCCACCCCTTTGACAGGGATGAGTTTGTGTTCTGGAAATCATTGTCCCATTCAGCTTATTTGCCTGAAACTTGGACTTCTGTATTGACAGTGTGTGCCTAACGTGCGTGCTCTACCTCCTCCCTTTCTTCACACCTTTCACTGATGTTATCATTTATGTGTTAGCTTTTCCAGATCCCAGAACACGTTTCTTCATGTTCATTTAACCACACCCAGAGAAATTATCCATCCACATACTCAGCGGCAAAAGACAACAGCAGATGGCTCTAAAACTGAAGTAGGAGATCTTCTGGAAACCTAAAGGGAAAGATTGTGTTCAAGGACCGGATTATGTGAATTTCACATCTTTAGTTTCCATAAAAAAAGCTGACTTCCTCAAATCCGATATAGATTTGATAAAACCATTTATTCAGCAATGGCTGACTTGCTCTTCTTCTCTTCAACAGTGATAGAAAATGTATGGCTTTAGGAAAACAGAGCATTTTCTTTCCTCACAGATAGGAAAACTATTTGAATGCACTGCCATAATATTTATTTAATTAGGTTGCAGAACTCTTTCTATGGAGAAATAAATGCAAATCTTTCTTCTTTCCTTTTTAGGCCTATAAAATAAAGCTGACTTTCAGTACTACAATACTTTAGTGTGATTTCAGTCTTCCAAAAGATGAAATTTGGAAAATACAAATTTAAAAGGAGCCTCATATAAACTGTACTGTTATTTTAATCAGCACTTCTATTCACTTTCCCTTTTTTATTTGCCAGGTTTCCCTTTCATTGTATCATAATAACTGTCTAGACTCTGTTCTCAACTGTGATGGATTTTAGGAGACTTTGTACAAATGATGCTGGAAAAAAATAAATTAGCAGTACCATGCATTAAAGTGCCACAGTTTAAAAAGTTATGAATAGAAAAATCATTGGCTGCAGACATGCCAGTTAAGATAGCCTGATACCTACTCATTTCCTCAAGGTTGTAACTTGTGATTGGAAAGTTCTTATCCACCTGCTGTCAAAATGTATAATAAATAATGACCTAATAGTAACAGTAAGTTTCTACATCCCTATTTAACTTTTTGTTTTATACTAGATGCCAAAGTTTCATGAGAATCTTGATTTGGGGTTAAGTTAGAGCTATGATTGTAATTGTAATGGGGATGGGTTTCTGACTTCTGCTATCTGAGGGACTGCCATAAGGTTCAAAGCCACAGCTATTCAGGTTTAACCCGAAACAGCACAACAATCACAATGACAACAAATAATGTCAGAAATAACTCTCCCTGGTTGACATTTAGTCAGAGATGAGCTGATTTACTGTGTTCTACAGTGTAATAAAAGACATACTCAGCCCCTGAAGTTAGAATTCGGGAGTATTTGAGGGTAAGGAGGATTCTGCCTACCAGCTTACATGTATCTAGCAGATGTGACTTTATTAGGATCTCCTTTATTAGGCCAATGCACCCATCCCCTGGCTGCTGGTGTTGGTTTCTAGTGGTTCACAGATGCACCTTCTGGATATTTGCCATCAGCCAAGGAGAACTCTCTTGCCTGGAGATGACTGGGAGGAATGCATCCACCACCACCAGGGTAGTCTGCACCTAATGACCCATTCTCTGCCTAGCCTCCTTGCAGGACAGTCTCGTGGTACCATTCACACTCCAGAGCTCCCTGTGGAATCAGGCTGATACTAGGAGGCAGTACCACACCTCTGTTTAGCTTCCTCCCCTTCACTTTCCTGCTTTCTTCATATCCTTGAAGATGTCTCCTGAAAGCACTCCTTCAAAGGATCCCTGTACAGACTCCATTTTTAGAGAACCCAAATGCATTTTTTAAAGACAGAATTGAAGACTTTTTTCTTTCTAACATAAATGGTAAAAAAAAGCAATGTGGACAATTTTTAGCCCTTTTATCAAATAAATTTGAGGCACATTAATGCTGTTTCACTTTGATATTCTACAAATGACACCATTAGGAATCTAAAATAGACTGAAGCTCTGTTTTTCTTTTCTGTTGCAATACTTTTTTTTCTTTTTGTTGGACCTTCATTGTTGACACACGTGTTTTTCCTACTTTCGATTACCCTGCATATATAGATATGGAGAAAGTGTCAATCGTTCGTAGTCCAATTAGCCACCTCAGCTAATAAGGAAGGCATCTCGATAGTTTTGTTTGCCCCTCCAGATTCATTCTCCACTCTGCTCTGAGCCCCAAGACTAACCTCTAGGGACTACACCAATAGGTGTCTTTGTTCTCCAGTTTCCACTCCAACCAATGGAAGACATGCGCCAAGAAATTGCAAGATTAGTGGAGAATGTGGCAAGCACTTTTACTCCAGTAGCAAACTCCCTACCACATCATCACAAGTCAGGTCTGACCCTCTACTTAAGGCCACAATTTCTACTGAGTAAGTGTTTCACCCAGTTACTCTCTCTATATTCCAGTAACAAACTTCTTTCCACAGGGCCCCTCAAAATTCCTGCTTTCACTGCCTCCAAGCTACTACACCACTTTTTGTTGTGTTACTATATGTACTCCTGTCCTCATCACTGTAAACACTCCCTCCATTAAACTCCTCCACTGGTGCGTTTGAATGTGTTGTTTCCTGCTCGGACATTGGGTGAAACAATAGGATATTCTAAGTTGGCTAACATTGGAACTGAAAAGATTTCTTACTTGGAAAAAAATGCAATCTGTTAAAAATATTTAAGTTATTCCTATGGTATCTTACTACTTAGCAACTCCTATATTCATTCTCACCCACTTATGTTTTGGTTATAGTCATTGAATCATTCTTTCATTCATTTACTCTGCAACTAGTTATTGATTACAACTCTGACTGATATGTGAGCTATAGTAACCATGCAAAGCATAGGACTATAGTCTCATACACTGCATCATAAATTTCTCCCTGTGAACAATTTCCAGGTTACCTTTGAACAGTGACTGTAGGTGAACAAAAATATTAAAGAGCGGAAGGAAAACATTCTGCCCTCAGATTGGGACTGAAAGAAGAAAACCTATGGAATAAAGGAGCAAAAGTGACTCGTTAGAACCAGTTCTCTTAAAAATGTGCCCTACGAGATGTCTGGGTAGCTAAGTGGATGGTCTAGAAGTTGTGCCAATAATTGGGGTGCAAAAAGCTGTGAGGCCCAAATGCTTTGGGAACAACTTGGCAGACTGCCCTACCTAAGGGGCACATCATCTCACAAATGACTAAACAGTCACTCTAGCAAAAGTCAGTCAAATAAAATGCTTGATATTCTCAAGGCCAAAAAACCAATTGTGTGACTGAGTTTTTCATTTTTCAAGGCAGTCATTGTAGAGAGAATCTAAATTTTGCAGATGATTGCTTTTAAAATAACACTGATGTTTAATCTCTGAGTCATTCTTTCTGCTACAGATAGCTTGAACCAGAGGAAATAAATGCTGTAGAAAGAGGGGAAAAAAGGAAGAAAAAAGTCCTTAGGACAAAAATCTAGTTTAGAGTACCACTTAAAAAATATCTCTAAACTTTACCTCACTTTCTACACTGTTGAATCATAACTTGGTATTTTCTCAAAAAAAAAAAATGTATTTCCTCAAATAAAAGAAGCTGAGAAAATGCTGATATAATCAAGAAAAGATATGGAGCTTAACCAAAGTATCAAGGGTGGCCTAACCATTAACCTGCATTCCCTGATCCAACCAATTCCTGGCACTTCTGTTGTGTTATACAGATTCTTGAATGACTAAAAAAGGAGTAGAAGTTATTTTTGGATGGTGATAATCCCATCTAAGACAATGAAGAGATATTTGATAAAGATACTGACCAGTGTAGCAAATATTTAGGGAGTTGGCCAATCCATATAATGTAAATTTACTTGAAATCACATTATGTGGAGATCTGTAAGCCCATGTTGAAATATAAAGATTTGCTGCTATTTTGGTGAAATATAGTCTTATTTCTGGCATACGCTCATAGTCATCACTCCTGCCATATGCATCCTAAGACACGATGGGGAATGGGAAGCATTATCTGCTCTAGGTACAAATTTATCTTCTAGAGGAGTGGGACTGATGAACACTCCATGGCAAAACATCCACAAGTGGGGAACTGTTGGTTGTCTGATCTCTGTTAAATACAAGGATTCCCTCAGAGGGTAAGAAATCTGGGAGTAAAGTAGATTGTCAGCACAGGGATTCCGAGTGCCTTGGGAGCTGGACAGTATGCCGTTTATCTTCACATTCCAAAACCTAGGTCAGTGTTCAGTGTCTAGTAGACACAGTGTATGATGAACCCTAGTTGCAAACATTTGTGAAGTGAATCAGTGCGTTTTGAGTTTTAGCAAAAAGTATCATTCACTGCACCTTTCTAGAGGACAAAGGTGTTAAAACAGTAAATGACCTCATTTGGCAGGGTAGGTAATGTGTATCATGTGCACAATTTGACATGAAGTAACTGTGGGAGATAAACATAATAAGTATGATGTATTTATCTTTCTGGAAAAAAAATAGGTTCCATTTATATTTAAGCTTAAAGGTTTGGTTCTTTATGTATAATCCTCAATGGCCCTCTGGGATAGAGTTGAATTTAGTCTACATTAAGTAGGAGAAATATCACATTTTTATTTCCTTAAATCAACTTATTTCAACTGTGACCCATACCATTGGAGTTCACACATATGCTTAGCCCCATCCTCCAACCTCTCCACCCCTATGTGTGCATACAAGCACACACACACACACACACTCATTCACTCACTCACACACTCATGGAAAAGGCATTAGTTAGGATAAAACTAAGTTACTGTTTTTGGAAAGGTCCTTTTAAGACCTTTCGATTTTTACTCTAGTTCTGAGAATACTTATGTTCTCCTTGCGTCCCGTAACCTGGCCCCTAGGTCACATTTAGGGCATGGGGATTTGGGTGAGTCTGGAAACAGAACCATTCCTTCTGATGACTCCTCGTTTGCTGCCAGATGGCTCTTGTCCACCACACAAGCAACTTGTGGTCCTCTCTTCCCTGCCCATTATGACTTAGCTTTTTCCCTGCTTTTAAAACCTCTCCCCCATTCCTCATGAACTCAGGGACGCCACCTCCTCTAAAGGGCTGAGGCTTGTATATGAAACAAAAAAGAAGGCTTGTATTTAAGATTGCTAATATTTTCTGCCAGGCTAACGTCTATGCAGCAAGGAATTTCAAAGCCTGGATTCTGCCTTGAAATAGAGCAAAGAAAAAGCAGAGGTAGAACAAACATGATGTCTTACATTGCCTGCTGCAAGACAAAGTCCAAGGGCTTTTGGTAAATTCAAGGTGTAGGGGGAGGGAAGGGTTGTAAATGGATATATGTAATACCCAAGTAGGCTAAAAATACAGGTCATTAAAGATGAATTTTTAAAATCCTATGTTAGGACTTGTTTGTTGATTAATCATTATGATTTTGAAAGAATCACTTTAATTCCATATTTCCTTTCATCTCATCTGGAATTCTAGTAGACTATCAAGTGGTGGATGTGGGGTGGGATTGCATTCACTGTCATTTGTGAGGGAGTATCTGTATGTGTTGCCTTATAAACTCTTACCTTGCAGCATAATTTCTCCCCTGGAAGCTTAGCTGCTTTGAGAAATAAATTTAGAACTCAGGTGGAATGTCTGTTAAATAAAACCACAGAAAGCCTGGAAAACAACTTTTTCTAATATTGGAATCTACCTCTAGTTGGTACGATTTAACATCTACAATACTATTTTGAGCTTGACCCAAACTCTCCATACATAGTTTTCCATATATGGCATATTTTATCAAATATTTTATTTTAAATTCAAAGGAAAGGTCTTTGTGAAAAAATATATGAAATTTTTTTTCTGAGATATGGTATAAAGCAATTTTTTAAACTAACATAAAATTCTTTATTCTTTTTATAAGATCACTGAGATTACTCTTTGCTTAAAAAAGAAAAAAGGAGTATTTGTAGTAAGTAGTAAGAAAATGGATGGATAGATGCATTTTCTATTAGGAAAGAGTAATAAATATTCAAGACACATAGGCACATCACTTGAGCTATGTTTCATGAGTTTGTTTGTGTGAAGTGTAGTTTCCTAAAATGTTGACCACCTCCAGTATCTTCAGAAAAAAGGCCCAAGTTATATAGTCACTAAATAGATAATTAGATACCTGTTTTCAAGGACAATTACACATATAGTGTGTTTGCACATGTTTACCAAATGTTTCCAAAATGCTTTGGAACCCAAATACGCTCTGGGAATTAGCACTACTCTCAAATATGTCAAGGGTTCTATAGTCCTAGGAATAACCTGGATCATAGGCCATTATTGCACCCCTGATGGGTTCAACAGCTGTTTACTGGTGAACACTGGAAGTTAACCCAGAAGGACCAGATCAACTTAACTTGTATTTTAATGATCCTTGTGTTTAATGTAATCTGTATTTGAAGATTTTTTTATTTATTCATTTATTTGAGAGAGAGAAAAAATCTGATGCAGACTCCACACTGAGCATGGAGCCTGATGTGGGGCTCAGTCTCATGACCACAAGATCATGACCTGAGCTGAAACCAAGAGTCGGATGTTTAACCAAGTGAGCCACCCAGGTGCCCTGTAATGTGATCTGAATTTAAACATTTTACGGAATCTTTACACTTTTCCCTTGAAGTTCCTGTCTACTATCAAAGAGAAAAGGCATAGGAGAATCCTTTATTATTATTTTATTATTATTATTACTATTGTTTTATTTGGTTAACAGATACAGTTTGATAAAGAGTAAGGAGTCTTCACAGGTGAGAAGGGTCTCAGATGTGGGCTCTTGGCTCTATAAACTTTATCACTGCTTCTGAATGGACTCTTAACCTATTATAGACAAATCTATTTCACTACATGACTTAATAGGAGTGTTGATTGTCTTCAGGGCTTATATTTTGCTGGTATGTCTGGTTATTAAAGTACTAAAATCCTTGGGTGCCCTTAGAATTATCCCAGAACTCCCTCCCCCACCACCTCTGGCCCCCTGAGCCCCCATGATCTGGCAAATACTCCAGTTCGATGACTGCGTTTATTCTGATTGCTTGTTAGGCAGTCCATCTAGTTGTTAAATACTTTTCATATTACCTAAATTCTCTTCACTATTCTTGCTCTACTGTGCTTGGCAATAGCAAGCTAGATTTGACGGCAGGGCTATCGTCAAAGAATATTCTTTGCCGAGTGAGCTGTTTTCCATTATGGAGTAAACCTTTTAATTCAAGCAGTGCGTTACTTTGGAGACCCTACTAACATTATCAGCAGGGCAGGCAGGATTGAAAATTAAATCATATACCTAGTGCCCCTTTACCCCTAGGTTCTCATAATGACCCATGGAGCTGGTTCTGCTGCTCCACTATGCAATGTGTATGTCTTCTTCCCATCCCACTCCTCCCCCACCCCCCGCATATACCTCACACTCAAATTGGTTTTCCTCATTCCTGGGACATCTCATGTTCACCTACACAAATGCCTCCCATCCTTTTTACTTACTCACCCTCTCCACAGTTCTGTGTCCTTATCCTTAGAATGCCGCTTTTGGCATTTGGAGGAATCAATTAGCTAAACTTCACTGCTCTTATGATCATTACTACTGCCTTGAGAAGGAAAGACTTGTACCCGGTAAACTGTGTCTTAACTGTGACATTCTGGAGTCAGGGTCCTCACCCATCCTTTCTTAGCCAACCCAAAGCACACTCTCAGTCAGTGAGCCCTACAGACTTGGAGAAGCATGCTGACTCACAAGAGGCTGGCTGAACCTTGTGGGGCCACCATTACTCATGTCTCCTTCCCATCTGTGCAGTCCTTTCTGGGAGAATGAGCACTTTCCAAAATTGTATTTATACAGCTCAGAGAGAAGCAGAGATTTTTATACCATTATTTAGTGAGTTAAGAGACTGTTCACATTGCCTGCCTGTATGCGGTAAACAAGAAAGAATAAATCAGTCTGCTTTAATTTTTCAGAATGGCTGGATTGGGTCCCAGATCATCAAGTTGTTATGGCACCTTTGTTTTGCTTTAGCTCTGGAGTCAATGCTGGGGAATATTCTCTAACCCAATTATACTCACCCTTCTCTTGAGTCCTCTTGTGTTCAATAAGGAGAAACATTACTCAATGGTATATTACTCTTAGAAAAGGTTTCAAACACCATGAATATTAGGCTCTATTTCTTCTAGTACAACCCATTAGCCACATCTCACTGCTTGATACTTCATGCTGAAAATATTCAAAATCTACTCACTATTTGCTCAGTCTAATTCATCTAAGAATCCCTCATACCAAACAAAATTGATCTCAGCTTAAGGGTTTCTTTTATGTATGTGGAAGAGCCCTAAAATTCTTTCTCTGTCTATATTCTGTAAGGGTATTTATGTGTTAATCTGCTCTTAATCTGATATTTAAGAAAAATCATCAGAATATACAGGTTTGCTAAAAATGACCCAAACCACTCGAAGGAGAAACAGTAGCCAAGAGGGTGGAGGTGGAAATGGCAAACATGTTGCTGGTTTTCAGAAATATCAAGACCATCTGCTATGTCAACAACATTTCTGCCACAGTCAAAACCAGTTGAAACGAGCTGGTTGAGAATAAAGGCTCTGCAGGATGGCAGCCGTTGAGATGAGAGAAGGTGGCCCCAACATGGCAAAGCTTGTTTTGGAAGAGGTTTGACAATTGGGGGAGAGAGCCAGTGGGGAGCTGCAGGCCACAATAAGGTCCATGTTTGCAAACAAAGCATAAATCATTAGCACGGATGAGGGCTGCTTTGTCCTGGACATGTCTCAAGAACGTATTGATCACACATATGGCATTTATAGAAGTGAGCCACTAAATTACTCACAGGAACTCCATGTCCACACCTTGACTAGAAATGTTATGGGGCATCAATAAATTTGATTCTTTATTCTTCTTCTCGTAGCTGTCCTGAGAGAGCATGAGAAAGCAATAAAAGGAAGCTGGGCATGGTGGGGTGGAGGTATATCTTAAGACTATTGTGGCCAGTGGTACATTAGCCTACATGAAGAAGTAGGGGGTCAGATGACTAGAGGAAGTGGAGAGTGCTCTCCCAGGAAAACACTCCCCTAAGCTATGTTTATTGAGAAAACAAGTAATTCTTGTCACCATTTATGTCTTCCTGGCCCCAAATATCCATCTACTTGCCACCAAAAGCTCATGATGTGGGTTAATCTAATGGTCTCTTAAAGAATGTTATCATCATTTCAAGGCAAGCAGAGTATAATTTGATAAAAAGTATAATAAAGGCCTGCATTAGATCAAATGTATCCTTAAGGACTGATAATTAGAGTGGAAAAGATGTGATTCAATTGTACTTAGGTTTCAACCCTGTAGACTGCTAGAATTGGTATGACCTTGCCACTTAGAGGTCCGATCTTTTACATTATAATAGTAGTTACCTTTAGCCTTTTTTTTATAGCTTTTTTAGCCTATTTATAATAGTAGTTACCTTTCAAACTTCTATAAATATAATAATTAAGAATATGTTGTAAAACCTGTGTGTGTGTGCATGTGTGCGTGTGTGTGTGTGTGCACTCATGCGTGCACCTCTGGCTTTAAATCCAATTATTGACCAGTACTGTTCTGTTGTACTGTACTATGGCAATAGTTTTTCAAGAAAATAAGCAAGTGATAAACTATTTTAGCGTATATTGGATACTTTCCTAAAAAGTAAAATGACTTCTTCTATGTAAAGACAGAATAGTCCACCCTCAAAATTTGACTTTATTTATATAGGGAATTCTCAGAATCACTGCAGTAGCTGGTTTCCAAGAGAGTTCCCTTGAGTAATCCATAAGATCACCTGTATCACACTGGAGTCCAAATGTGAATCTTGCAGAGATTTTTTTTCATGGCAGTTCACAAATATACCATTTCCTTTTTAGGCAGACATGTCACTAACAAAGCATTCATGGTCAACATTTATGAGGTGACTATCAAGGCTAAATTCTGTTTCTCCATACTAAAGACATTTGTAAAGACAGTTTAAAAAAAACAACTACTCAGATTTATTTAGTACAGCTATAAATCTTTCTCCTGCAATGCTAATTCTGCTAGTCTCTTCAAGTCTCTGCTGTAAGCACAGTGCTAACTATGCTATAGGATGAATTTAGCCTGCAGGTAGGCTGCTACTGAGAGACATCACAGTCTAGTGGATAGAGCGAATATAATCCACTCCCCCATTCTGCTCTGAGGTCCCAGGTGACCTTGACCAAGTCATCTGCCCTTCTCTTTCCATTTCAGAGTTTCTTTCTACAACAATGGAAAAACATGGATGTCTTTTGCCTTTGTAGGGATCATTCTTTTTTTTTTTTTAAGATTTTATTTATTTACTTGACAGAGAAAGACACAGCGAGAGAGGGAACACAAGCAGGGGGAGTGGGAGAGGGAGAAGCAGACTCCCTGCCGAGCAGGGAGCCCGATGCGGGACTCGATCCCGGGACTCCAGGATCATGACCTGAGCCGAAGGCAGTCGCTTAACCAACTGAGCCACCCAGGCGCCCGTAGGGATCATTCTAATATCACCTTAATTTCTTCCTATTTTTGTACATTCTCTTTATTATTGTTTTTCTATTTACTATCCCTTATGATGTGACCATCTGACATTTCTGGGGAACCGTGTGATTACAGCAGAGAGTCAGAGGAAATATTTCTTTGGGCAGGAAAATAACTTAGAATGATAAGGGAACTGTAAAGGCCTACAATTCTCTTTAATTTCTCATTCTTCACTGAAAATTTATCCACCATGAACTGTATTTTCTTATTTTTTAAGATTTATTTTATTTATTTGAGAGGGAGAGAGAGAGAAAGAAAGAGTGTGCACAAGCAGGGGGAGGGGGTGAGAGAGAATCTCAAGCAGACTCCCCATTGACCTCCGAGCCTGACATGGGGCTTGATCCCACCACCCTGAGATCATGACCTGAGCCAAAATCAAGAGTCGGATGCTTAACTGACTGAGCCACCCAGGCGCCCCTGAACTGTATTTTCTTAATTGCCTTATTTCTTTCATATCTGTTCCATGTCCCTTCCCCAGCCTTTTTTTTTATGTAGTCCACATTGGTTCTTAACATTCCAAACTTCCCACATAAAGGAAAGGGCCCCATATTACTGAGTTCTAATACATGGCAGATACTTCATTCATCCAGCAATCATGTAATCAATAACAAAGTGGAAGGACTGTCAGATTAAAACAGCACAATGTTGGGAGAGAGTTTCAAAGAGATGAATTTTGACTCAACATAAATTTTTTCTTCCCATACAGACTTGTTTGGATGGGAGACATGCAGGAGGAGACCGTTGCACTACTAAAAGGAAGAAAAAGAAGGGAATTCTGGTCACCACCATGAGCTGTGTGTATCTACCCCAGGTATATGGTCTGGGTAGCAGAATCACTGGGCTGTTCAGTGAGTTGTCAGAATGGGTCTGATAGAAGCAAGAGGTAATACCAGTGGGCCCAGTTCAGTTATTGGGAAGGAGATTTGATGGAGTAATCAAGGTGGCAGGTATGATATGAAGTCAGATTTTAGGGTTTCAGAACATTATCCCATCCTTAGCAGCCCCCCACCAGCCCCCCTGCCAGTAGAGAGGCACCACCAGCCCTAACATACCTGGGCTGTGGTAGTGTTCTAGTTTTAGAAGGAACCTAGGCAGTATTACTATGCAGACTATTGAGGGGAAAAAAAAGAAAAAAAAAAATAGCCCTTGACATCCAGAAGGTGGCCTTGCACGAACGGCTAGGACATGTTATTCTCCTATTGGATATAAACAATCTCAGGAATACCAACATCAGACAAGGTTACTCAGAGACCATAATAAAGTAAGACAAACAAGTCCACTTCATAATTTTGTCTAAGCACAGATAAAACCAAGGGCACCATATCACCCCTAAAATACCAAACACTCTATCTCTTGGCACAAATGGGTGACTGCTACTTCTTTCCTAGTCTGCCCTCTCTACAGATAAGATTTATTGATCCCCAATCGTTGCCCCCGCTTTCTGAGAGCATCCAATGTAAAGTGAACTCCTGCTTTCTTAGACCCTCCCTCATATCACTGACCAAAGGCCAAATCCTGTAAGTGGGTCTTTCTAACACCCTCTATTGAGATACCCCATGGTTTCCCACGGTGTGTGTTCTCCCTCACCAATGCAAGTAATAAACCCAACTTATTCAACTACGGGTATGTTCCTGGTGGTCTTTGCCTGGAAGGCATGGACACTACAAGGTTCGATTCAAGACAGAAGCCCAGTTCTAAGGAATGGGCCAACATATAGTGGATGAGCACTTACTAAAACTGCAACAAGTTAGGAGCTACACAGCAGTCAAGGCTTGCCCCAGGACCCAGGGTTTTGGAACTAGTTCTTACCACAACCTAAATCCAAACCACACCAGACAGTAGGGCTGATATCACAGTTTCAGCTGAAAGTGGACTCTTTAAGGTGACAGGTAACACTTGAGCTTGCAGTAGGGAATTAGGGAAAGAAGCAGCAATGAGAGAAGGAAGAACCAATTAGTGAGCTGAGCTGTTTTTATAATACTGTTAAAGCCCTGAAATATTATAAACCAAGGGCCTTTGTGATCAGAATTGTCAAATCTGTCAATCACTCAGACACATGTTATTAAATAAAACTAAAAATAATAATATAGTTGTTAGAATATAGGAAAAACTTAAGGAAGTGTAGCTATGAGGCCATTTATACCATAAATTTTTTTTAGTTTATTCTCTCTCTCTCTTTCTCATACACACACACACACACACACACACACCTTATCAATATATTTTTATGTTTTCCTTTTTCCAAGCTTTTTATACTTTTTCCCAAGGCTATATGTCCTAACCTGTTTTATTCTTTGCTTAAAGCAGTGGTTCTCAACTTGGACTACACATTAAAATTCCCTGGGGAGCATTAAAAAAAAAAAGTCCAGTGTCCAGGACATACTCCAGACCAGTTGAATTAGAATCTCTGCAGTAAGACTCTGATATCATGTTTGGTTTTTGTCTTCTTCCTTATGGGCAGGGGACTCCAATGTCCAACCAAGATGGAGACCCACCAGGCTTAGAGTTTCTTCCTTAGCTTTGAAAAAAATCTCATTGTTTCACTGGTGAGTTCTTTTCCAAATAACAGGCCACACCTTCAGGCTATGTTCCTCTAGTTCTTAACCTGCCTACAGATCCCACCTGGGGGGTTTTAATCTGAGAGTTCCAGGGTAGGCTCGGTCCCCTGTATTAATTGATTCTAAGGAATAATGGAAGTTTGAATAAAGAAGTTAAAGAATAATGGAAGCTCTTCCACCAGGTTCTCAGGGGTAATATTTAAAATCATTAAGAACAATTTGACACCAACCAATCAATATATGCAATGGCAGCTGTGCTGGGTTGGAGGGTGGGGGGTCAGAGAGTTGGTCACCTGTGCTGTCAAATCTGAATTGCTGGATGAGGGAAAAGCCCTGAGAATCCCTAAGAAGGGGTCTGGGAAGCCAGGGCAGTGAAGGGGCACTTGGGGGAGATGAAAGAGTGACCATGAATCAGTAAAGAAGCATTTTAATGTCTAACAACTGAAGCCAGCTTTTCTGCAAATACCACCAGAGGATCAGCCCTGCACAAGCCTGTGGTGAGGGTAGCACCTACCATTCTTATATGGCAATTCTGTATTTGCATATGTGCTATTTGGGAACACATTTCATGTGCTCAACAAATGCCTGATAAATTAAAGAATGAATGAACTGGGTCTAATGTAGAGAGCCCTTTTAGTCTTTCTCACAGTCTGTGAAACTAATTTCCTTTTCGAAACCACAGCTACCATTTTATTGTCTTTAAAATTATAAAGACTGTGAAGAGTTTCACAGTGGCATTTTTTTCAGTATTAAGTATATTGTGCTCTTAGCATGGTGTTAGATATTACAAAGAACAGAAGAAAGTATGAACTGAGATTTCTGAGTTCTAGGAGCTATAGACATCTATGGCTCCAGGTTAGACCCTGGTGCCATTTCATCTCATGGTGCTACCAGGCCCTATAGAATCAGCACCCAGAGGAAGCATCTCCAATGACAGGTCCCATGGCTGGCTATTGGGGAAGGTCATTTTGGCACATGAAGAGTTTTCCATTACCCTATTCCTCATAAATAACTTCCTAGTCATAGGCACAAGAGATGAAATTTCCCAAACTATATTTTCCTTGATGTATATTATTGTAAGGGATGCCTCTTGGCCCAATTACTTAAAATTACAGTGGAAACTGAGGTCAAAACATTTAACTGCCCTGGGCCACCTGGATGGCTCAGTCGGTTAAGTGTCTGCCTTCGGCTCAGGTCATGATCTCAGGGTCCTGGGATCGAGCCCCCCACATTGGGATCTCCACTCAGTGGGAGTCTGCTTCTCTCTGTGTGTGTGTGTCTCTCAAATAAATAAATAAAATCTTTTTAAAAACCACATTTAACTGCCCTAAATCCAGCATGTCACTGATTCACATTAGTTTTCACATCTACTTCTTGAAGAAAATTAAACCACAAACTGCCAGTAGGCAATAAAGCAGAAAGTAAAACTGTATTTGATTCCCTAGAGAGAGCCCATAGTGGAAAATGAGCAAACATTTTAGCATTTTGAAAGTCTTAAAGTGGTTTATTGATTCCAAAAATGTCCCGATTTTAAGGAATCTAGACAAATAAATTTCTTTATATTTTTAAATATATGTGTATATATTTGATTTGGTTTAAATATTTTATATCCCTACAATGATTCAGTATGATACATGCATCTAATCAGTCTTTAGGATTAATAATGATTATGCTTGTTATCATGAAATATCCACATAAAGGTGTTCTCATGGGCATACAGTGCCAGAAACAAGTGTGTCCCTTGACTAGGACTCTAAGGACTACCTCCTTGGTCTTTCTCTAAGTGGTCCCTCCATAAATAAAGTAGCTATCTCAACTTCTGGTACAATACACCATCTGAGCCCTGTTACTTTAATGCCAATCTGGCTATGGGTTTTCTCCTCTCTTTCTCTTAGAATGTTTCTTTGCTACAGTGACATAAATAATTTCCACAATTAGTTAATATTTCATACAGATCCATGAAGATAAGTACTGGTGTGCCCTATTAACGATCAAAATAAATTATTCTATTTTCTGCTGCGCAGGAAAAACCTATTTTCATGTTGGTGTCAAAAAACAGATTGAATGGCCATAATTTAATCATATCACTACAGAGTATTACAGTATGCAGCTCTTATTATTCAGGGACTTAATTTGATGGTTGGTATTCTTTACATTAAATGTCTGCATAATATTAGGTTTTACTCCAGTTATTTGAATACATACCCAAACATTCTATTAAGGTCCACCTTCTGAAAATAAGCTGTGAGTTTAAATCCTTTTAATGTATTCCCTATTTGGTATCTCTTTGCTTTTGATTTTTATGAACACGTGTTTCTATAGAGATGGCTGGATGAATCTGCAGCTGGAATAATGCATAAGCCAAAAAATATGCTGGGAACTCTTAGGAAGAGATGAAGCTTTGAAGGAAAGGCTCAGCTAGCACCAAATTAGGTGAAGTTGAGAAACACTAACTCACAGAAGAACTGGCTCCATGCAGAAGGAGAAAAACATGTGGAGGATGGGAGTAAACTCAAGGATGGGAGTAAAGGATGGGAGTAAACTCAACCTGAGGCTTGGCCAGCCCCATTGTCGAAGGGGTCTGAATTGAGGAACTGGGGTGGACTGAGGCACTGGGAGTTGTCTGCAATGCCAGTTGTCAACTTGTCACATGAGACAAAGGGATTTGCAATTGGAGGCAAACACACAGAGCACACACCCAGCAACCTGGGGCCTGGGTTAGAAGGAAATGGCAATAGTAACCTCCCCAGTCCACTAGCTGAGACACTGCAACCCACACCTACCCGAACCCACAACTGGATCACACAGGAAGGGCAGTCACTGATGGGGTTGCACTGAGATGGCTCTTGTCTAGCCCATAAGGTTCCATTCGCCTCTGGGCACTGGAACATTAAGAATGGCCTCAGGAGTATTTTCAGACCCTCTTGGCTACTGGCTACTGACTGAAGGAACAGTCAAAAGATATGTGTGAGAAATAAGTTAGAAAGGAAAAAGGAAAGGATGGTAACAGGAGTAATGCAAGTTCTAGGACCTACTGATTTGGGGTACCGTTAGTAAATCAGACCAGTTCTAGAGCATATCTGCACTCCATCAAGACCAATTTCCAAACGCAAATTAGCCTTCAATAAAATTAAACTAGATTCAAAATGAATCGGATTTAAGAAGACAAATTTTTTTAATTAAAAAATTTGAATGATAAAACCAGATGCAACACCATTGCACCTCACTGCTCACAGATACATGAACTCATTAATTTATTTATTGAGTAAACATTTGTTGTGAAAATAACATATGGTAGGCATTGTTCTAAGTACCAATGGACAAGACATGCAGAATTACTCTATTGGGGTGGAGGCCACAGAATTAACAAGAAAAATACAAAATGATTCCAGTTACTGATTGTCATGGGAGGATAATAAAGCAGGGCCATATAATAGAGATTGTGGAGGGAAAGTGAGGTGACTCCTTTAAACAGAGTGATCAGGAAAGGCCTTTCCCGGAAGGGGTAGTTTCTGACTGAGACCTGAATGGTGGGAACGGGCTAACAGGGGAACAGAGTTCCAAGCAGAGAGCTAAGTAGCATCTGCTACTAGGGCTCAAGCATGTCTGGGCATGTTTGATGAACCGGGCTTTCAGGTCCAAGAGATCTTAGTTTCTTTTTTTTTTTTTTAATGTTGTTTTTTTTTTTTAAGATTTTATTTATTTGACACAGAGAGAGAAAGCACAAGTAGGCAGAGTGGCAGGCAGAGAGAGAGGGAGAAGCAAGCTCTCCACTGAGCAGGGAGCCAGACGTGGGGCTCGATGCCAGGACCCAGGGATCATGACCTGAGCCGAAGGCAGCCGCTTAACCAACTGAGCCACCCAGGTGCCCCCAAGATCTTAGTTTCTGATTTAAATTGCCCATAGACCTTGGTGTTTAGCTGAAAGAGAAGGGAGTAATGACCCAGAAAAAAAAGACAGAAGCACTGAGGAAGGCTAGTCAAGTGTCTTATCCAGCCTGCATCCAGAGACCACCATCTGAGATGAATGAAAAGAGCTGCTACAGGCCAAAGATGGAGGAATGAGTTGTTTTCACAAGGGGCTCATGAGACACAAAAGAACAATGCTGTAGGTGTCAGGAGTTAGTTGACAGTTAGGTAGTCAGGGCCAGGGTCCCCAGTAAGAAAATATGGAGTCAGGACAGCTGAAATAAAACAGCACTAACATTCTGCTTTGCAGCCTTTGCAGAAATGACTTCTGCAAAATGTCCTAAAATAAGGCAATTAACCACATCATTTGTCAATATCACAGGCAAGGGACAGTTAAGACATAAGCCCCCAGATGTCAGCAAAAAAAAAAAAAAAAAGACCATCAGCACAGTGACATTAACCTAATAGGTGCACAGATAAGTGACCAAAGCCCTGATTGGCACAACTCAGCACACCCTGATTGCTTAAGATAGTTCTGCAAAAGAACTCATAAAAACCCCTAAACTTAGAAACTCCGAGGGCAACCCTCTCAGGCCCCCCTCCCCCTCCTGGAGCTTTATATATTTTTGCTCAATAAACTTTGCTTCGCCGTGTCTGGTCTACCTCTTCATTCTTCGAAGTGGCGTGACCAAGAACTGCAGGCACTTAGGGCAGAGAAATCCTGCAACACAGGGGACAAAGCACATTCCAGAGCACAGGAGGGGCATACCCCTATTTCTTTAGGAAGCCCAGTGTGTTTCAGGCTCATTGTGGACAAAGGGGAAAAAGACACCATTTTGACACTTTGAGGGTTGCAGAAAGTGCAGGTAGCAGCATGTTCATTGGGGGGCACCACTATTGAGATGGTGGGAATTGCAAGTCTCCAGGAACCCAGGGAAAGGGGAGGCTCCTCAAATGACTAGGGTGGAAGAACATGAGAAGAATGCTCATAAACATATATTTGATACCCTGCTCCTAGAAGGTTTGGGGGTCTACAAGAAAAACAGGGATTTAAGTTAGCAAAGAATAAGCTATGTTACGGTATTTTCTAGCCACAAAACCTCCTAGGACTTCACCCTCTTCTCTGAATCTTCCTTTCACATTTTTGTCCCCCTGAGGGTACAGTTTTCCCTGCTGCCCTCCCTTGGAATGGCTTTGATAACATTGGGTCTGGAGGTAGGGTAGGTGACCTCACTGTTCTTTGTTGCCCCTTTCAGACAATTTTCATTCCCTTTTCCTTAACCTCCCTCTCTGATCATAACAACAATCATCAGTGTTATGGGCTTAATCGTGTCCCCCCAAATTCGTACATTGAAATTCTAACCCCCAGTAGCTCAGAATGTAACTGTATTTGGAGATAGGGTCTGTACAGAGTTAATGAAGGTTAAATGAAGTCATTGAGGTGGGTCCTAATCCAATATGACTGGTGTCCTTATAAGAAGAGCAAATTGGACACAGACATGCACAGAGGAATGACCACATGAAAACAAAGGAAAAAGCCACCCACAAGCCAAGCAGAGAGGCTTCAGAAGAAACCAATTCTGCTGACACTTTGATCTCAGATGTCTAGATATATGCTGTTTAAGCCATTCAGCCTGTGGTATTTGGTATGCAGCCCTAGATGACTAATACAATCAGATACCCATCTTCCTTGCTGCTATTATCTGCAGCCCTCTTTGAAGATTTTAGTACTCGGTTTAGTCCCGTTCTCTCCTATACAACCTCTGTCATAATCCTGGGTGATTTCTACAACTATGTGCATGGCCTCTCCAACAGTTGGCCTCTCAGTTCTTTGTTCCTCACTCTGGCCCAGCCACCCACACCCACAGTCATATCACAGATCAAAACTCTTGAGCTGTGAGCTACTCCGCCCTTACAGAGGCTGAGAAGTGTGTGAGCCTCCCAAGTCCCCAGCCAATCACTCCCGGCCTCAGGCAATCTCCTGCGATCACTATAAAGGTATGTGGTAAACTACAGTTCACCGTTCACAACCTCACTTCAACAGTGACTTTTTCCCCATCCCCATCTCCCATTGTTGCAGCTCCCTTTCTCTAGATATCTAAATCCAGATTTTTATCCCATTGGAAACTGCATATCATTGAACCTTCCAAAATAAGTATTTGTTGAATAAATGAATGGATTAATGAATTTTCTTTAGTACCTTCCTACTTCCCCTTAAACCTTCCTTTCTCCCAAAACTGGTAAGATTAGGATGGGGCTCTTTGTATTTCCTGATATATAAAAGACAAAGAAACTAATCTCTAATTTAAATCAGAGTCTGAGACACAACCTAAGAGCTAGGAAACCCTTGACAGCACACACACACACACACACACACACACAGATACACCTCTTCTCACTCTCCACATCATGCTTATCAAGAAGGCATGGCACCTTTGTTTTTAGGGTTCTGTATTTTTTTTTTTTAGATATCGTTCATCACAGCTGTTGACGAAAACATGCATTTGTCTTCAAGGACAGTGTGAAGCAACTGCTAATATTCTGCAAAGGGTCATCCATGTGCTTTTCAAGGATTAGCTGTGACAGTATATTTTGGAAAAAAAAATCCACTCAATGTGGATAGGGAAAAGTTCAATAGTCTAGAGAAAATGTCACAATCTGCTCAGATGTCCTATTGTTACTTATTATCTTCAAAAATGTATAACTTCCTCTTGTCTAAAGCTTTTAATATATGTATCTTCAAACTCTCCTGCTCAACTAATTCCACTGAGCCATGAAATTGCAACTCTCGGCAAGACCATCAGACTTCACAAAGACTGCAGCTTCCCTGCCAAAACCAACACTCTCATTCTTCTACTTGCTGTTGACCAGAAGATTTCACCCACATGTCCACTTAAAACTCTGTCTCTTTACCTCCCCTCATCTTACCCCCCACTTCTTCCCAATTAAAGACTTGTCTCATTCTCATTGCTCCATTCTGTTAACTATTTTACTTTTAATTATTTAAAGTCTAGATAATATATGCCTTGTGAAAAGAGTATGTTCCAAAAATATCAAAAAACATCATTGTATATCATTGTTCAGCCTACTGAGATTTTTTTTTAAAGAATTGAATGTGTGTTCTTGTCTCAGAGCTAAATCCATGTATCGCTAAAATTACACATGGATTTATGGCTGTTATTAGCAGTTTGTTCATCCTTTACAATACTTACTATTGTATATTATGGTCAACCACTTAGGTGTTTGTTTCCCCAACTGTTTAGTTTAGAACTTATTGTTTAATAGGTTCTTCAAGGGCAAGTACCAGGTCTTATTCATATTTATATCCCCAGAATCTTGCCAAGAGACAAGTGCCTAGAATAAGTTGAATAACGATTTGTGGAGTGGAAAAAGATGACAGGAAGTCATTTAATTTTGTGTGTATGTTTATGCAAAAAATAAACTGGCTGTTGAGTTCTACCCTCAAGAAAATAAATAAATAAATAGGATAAAATTCTATTTCAGGAATTTTTGAAAGAGACCTATAACCAAAAATAGGTCATTGCAGAAGTAGAGAAGCAATCACATTGCAAAACTGCAATGCCACCAAGAATAGAACAAGAAATCTCAACTTGCCAAAGGAACACAATGTGTAAATCATATCTGAATCACTATTCTCGAGGTCAAAACATTTCTCTTCTAGTTTATTCTCTCTTTCCCTCTCTCTCTCTATATGTGTGTGTGTGTGTGTTTATTACATATATTCTTCACACATACACATATGTGCATGTATATTACATATATTCTTCACACATACACACATGTGCATGCATATACACTCTCCTAATTTCAAGCCCACCCTTCATGTCAGTCATAAAATTTTACCCAACTATCTCAAGTCACTTTGGGAAGAAAAATAATTGATTACATTAGTCAAGCAACTGACTATTTTATTTTATTTTTTAAAGATTTATTTATTTTAGAGAGAGAGAGTGTGTGCAAGCAGGGGTTGGGGCAGAGGGACTGGGAGAGAAACAGACTCCCTGCTGAGCATGGAGCCCAAGGCTGGCTCCATCCCAGAACCTTGAGATCATGACCTGAGCCAAAATCGAGGTGGACACTTAACCAACTGAGCCACCCAGGTGCCCCGCAACTGAATATTTTAAAAGCCAACTGAATCTAGTCAATTAGTTAAGAAGTAGTTACCAATTATGATGAATTGTTTAGATGAATTTGGTCATTTGGTCATTACTTTATTTTTATGTAGTTTATCTGGGAAGAGTTTTATTCACCCCTCCCCCCAATCATAACTGATTCTTCCCTGTGGATTAGTGCTCATTTACCAGCCACCATCTGAGAGAACTGAGAACTGACAATGCAAACTTTATAGTGACTTATGTAGGAAAAAGATTTGTTGAATAAAGACACAATCTCCTACATGCAAAAAAAAAAATAGTAATAACTGAAATGAAGTTGGTTCTCTCCAATTTTGATGGTCGAGGCATGCACATAAGTCCACAAGGAGCTTCCATTAGTAATCATCACAGATTGAGACATCCTGGTAAGAAATGCAAAAATCTAAGGTGAAGCTGCCCCAAATGTAACATTATGGGTGAAGAATGTTTAGAGTCTTTATTCTGAACACGAACATATATACTCTGGTATAAGGTCTGCATGGAAAATTAAATCTTTAACTTGTCCAAAACCAGTAAAGAAATCAGATACAATGAATGGAATTTGGGAAAAGAAATTAAGTAAAATATTTTTATATTTTATAATGTATTGTTCAGAGGGTCCTTTTCATTGTTTCCAAAATGCAATTTAAATTTATATGTACTAGAGTTTAAAATGAATGGAGGTTACCTTAACTAAAAATGACATAACTTGCTCAATTTATATATAGTGATTTAGAGTAAAGAAATCTTTATGAATATTACTATTTTAAGAGACTAGATATATTTTTAAAATGTAGCCCAAGAAATAAGATATGATTTGACATTTTACTACTAAATGAGATAGACTGTTTATGGGAAATATCTGTGGAGATGACCCAGTTAAATATATTCTCCTATAAAGCCCAGCTACATATCCTAGTATGACACACTCTAAGAAGTCCATATATATTTAACAAAAAATAAGCATGATCAATGCCAAATTTACTTTATCCAGAAGCAACTCAGTATAAAATTATTCATATCTTAGGAAAGGGTCACTTCAGGCCAGTCAGAACTTATGTAAAAGCAGATTTTTTAGGCCGAAGTCCGGAGGGTTTGGAATACACATTCTAAAAAGAAAATTCTATTCTCCAGACTTAAGAAGGTTGTGAGTCAGGTCACGCACTGACTTTCCCTATTCCCAAAGAAGCATTGGCATCCATTTTGGGTCAACAAGTAAGACGTCCATCTTGAATGTATTTGTCTTTTATAGTCTACTCAGTGAAACTGGAGCTAGGGGAAGTGCCACCTCCAGGCTTGTTCTTTTCCCCACCATCTCGTGTTAGAATAAATCACTGAGACAGTGGAAAATTAGCAAGAACGTTTTTCTCTTGGTGTTTGGCTTCTTCATATGATTATGGCTGGTTCCATTGCTTTTGAACTGATATTCTTGCTTCTCTATTTCCTAAGAGGTGAATATATTCAATGCATTCATTTTGTGAGAAACTTTCCCTCCCCCAGAACAATTTTCTCTGCTGGCAACCTTCCTGGAAGCTGGAGAATTCACAAGAAGTAGGTTTTCTTAGTAGCCTAATCACAGCCTGGAAAGAAGTATGCTAATGTTTTCACCATGCTTCATCTACTTCACACATTATACAGATTGATTTTAGTAGGAAAATCACTCCAAAACTGGAGCTGGAAATGGAATTAGGAAAACAAATAGGTTTTTTCTTCACTCTTTAATATCTTCATTGATATGACCCCCCAAAAAGGGAAGTGTAGGAGAAACACTAAATTCTACCTTCATGTATACCAGACACCCTTGATTTGAAACATTCATCCTTTGGAATTTTTATTAATAGTTAATAACATTATAGTTTGCATTTATGTAGTACATTATTCCAATCAATTGTTTCAGTTTATTCTCACAACAACGTACTAAAGAGACTAAGTCAAATATTTCTATTTCTATTTATAAATCAGAAGCTTAAATCTCCCAAGTTCACTCAAGTTCTCACTAAAATAAAACTTGAACCTGGAGCCATGGTTCCTGAAATGTCTATTCTATATCACCAAGATCATTGTTATTTGGACAAATATTAACCTGTCATCTCCAGAGAAAACAAGAGACAATGCAGTTGCTGTGCACACAAAGCATTTTGAAAATATACATGTTCATATACTTACCCATATTTCTTCTATGAGACTTTTAACTAAGGTCTTGGACATTCATTTTTTCCAATATGACATAAAATCAACCATCAAGCCATACATATAATAAGCATACTTTTTTGAGAATTACATAAGGCTTTATGAAAATATTATTATACACACTTACAGACATCTTTTAAAATATATAACATATATTCAAGAGAAGAAATTCAGATAATTTATTACATTAAGTCTTAATCATAGTACTAACAGTAAAATTTGAAGTAGAAGGAAGGAAGAGAGGGAGAAAGGGAGGATAGAGGGGGGAGGAAGGAAGAGAGGAAAGGAGGGAGGGAGGGAGAGAGGGAGGGAGGGATAGCCTACCTAAGCCTATGGAACCCACTAGGCTTTTTCTAACATCCTAAACTTAGAGAAAGTTGAACTCTTAATTCAACACAGTCTGGAAATGATGGGTTGAAGAGCCTATCCACTAAATGTATTAGACTGGGAATAGCAAAAAATACAGTATTCAGTTGTGCAAATAATTTATTTTTACCTCACAGAAAAAATCCAGAAGGAGATGGTCCAGGGCTGGTGTACTTGTGTAAATATTATTAAGGAACAAGGCTCCTTCTATATGTCAGCTCTGCTATCTTTAGTGTGTGGCTCTTGTTCTCAGGGTCACAAAGTGGCTTCCCAGCCTACTAGTATCATTTGCTCATTCCAGGTAGGAAGAAAGAAGGGGAAGAGAAAGCAAACAGGTTCTCCTAGTGAGACTTCTGTATCTCATCAGTCCTCACTCTCAATGGCCATTTCTAGCTGCAAGGGAAACTGGTTATCCAAATAGTCCCCTCTGAGGCCTTTATAGTACAGAAAGGCAATGGAAGTAGGTATGGCTGAATGAATCAACCCATAGCATCTCCCACAGAATGTTAGACTGCAAGGTCTTTCTAGAAGAGGAAAGATTGAAACAAGTCCTCAAAAATAAGTCTAGAATATAGTGAGAGAAGGGAAATGAAGACAGAAGCACACAATGAAAATTCTACAGGGTGAGTGTTGTTTTTCTCTTTGACATTGTAAAACCTTATAAATTAAAATAGACCCAAGTAATATTCAAAGTCAGGAAATCTCCAGCAAGCCCATATGAGTACATATTATGTTCTTGATAAATATTTACTGAGCAACTGAATGGTCATAGTCTTGTTTCTTCTTTTGCAAATATCAATTACTTATTTAAGTTTTTGTTATGTTGTTCATGTTTGAAAGTGAATTCCTTGAGTTCAGCTCTTTATGGTGAAAGGTAAAAGCTTGATAGCATGCTTTCAATACTGATCACTAGAATTAAATCTAAAACCTACTCTTACATAAGCCATTAGTGTTAGCATTTGAAGTCTAGAGAGAAACACAATATTCCTTTGTTTTACTCCTTGATGAAACATTTCTAGAAAATAGATGGTCACATTGCTTGCATCACTCCTCACTTTACTTTTAACTTCCTTTAAAATAAATGAAGCAGTAACTTTATAATATATCAAGTAAAAAAGTAATGTTGAACTTTTGCAATGCACTGAACAAAACAGCATTTTTTGCGGGAGGGACCTCACCCAACTGATCTCACTTGAGCTGTAGAAAATGAAGGTAGACAGTATAAAGTACTAGACAGAGATTCACTCTTTTTCACAGGAAAAGAAACTTATAGGCTTGGGCTCAAGTAATAATCTAAACAAGATGGAAATTTTTCTTGCTAAAAAATAAGAAAGAGAAATTGTGAGTACATAATATGATTTAGTTCTCAAGAAAACAACACCAACTACATAATGTTCTCCATTTTAGGAAACTATTGTCTTAGAAGGTAGATTCTGAATGCTGAACAGGGCTATGTAATGATTCAATTCCATGCAATCTGCATCTATTGCATTCCCACTTTATGGGTAGAAATTGTTGCAGGCCCAGGGGAAACAGACATGAAACTGCATGACCTCTGCCTTTACATTATTTATAATTTTGTGAGGAAGGAAGGCAGGTATAAAAAACAAACAAACTGCAGAATGCTGTAAGGGCTTTCATGGAGGCATCAAAAAGATAAATATAAATTAATATGCCTTGAGGACAAGGGAAAGGGTCATAAAAAAGTTGATAGCCCCAACAATCTGGATCCCTGGCATTCTAGCTTTTGCATAGTTCCCTCCCACACTGACTGATGGCTAGCCTTCGTGACCAACAGACTACTGAGGAAGTGACAGTGTGTGGGGTCCAAGACTATATCATAAAAGATATTTCCATTTCTGCCTTTCTCTCTCTTGAATCACTTACTCTGGAGGAAGTCAACTTCTGTGTTGTAAGAATACTCAAGCAGCCCTAAGGAGTAGTCTACAAGTTCAGTAACTAAGGCCCCCCCACCAAAAGCCAACACCAATTTGTTAACCATGTAAGCAAGCAATCCTCAAAGCAGAACCTCCAGCTCCAAGCCTTCAAATTGAGTACATCTTGGCTAAAATTGCATAAGAGACCCCAAGTTAGAGTTACTCAGCTAAGCCAATCCCAAATTCTTGAACTATGTGTGAGATAGATGTTTATCATCATTTTATGTCATTAATTTAGGGGTTAATCTGTTATGAAGCAATAGATAACTAACACAGGTCTTAATGGATCAACTGGAAAGAGCTAGATGGAGGAGTGGTAAAATTCATTTCAAGAATAGGAAAGAGAGTGGTGCCTGGGTAGCTCAGTTGGTTAAGCATCTGCCTTGGGCTCAGGTCATGATCCCAGGGTCCTGGGATTGAGCCCCTCACCAGGCTCCCTGCTCAGCAGTAAGCCTTCTTCTCCCTCTGCCCCTCTCCCCGCTTGTGCACTCTCTCTCTCACACAAATAAATAAATAAAATCTTTTAAAAATAAGAAACAGAACACGCAAAGGCACAGAGATGCAAAACAACACGATATATTTAGGAAATGATGAGAGACTCAAAATGCGATAGTAGGGGTATGTGGAGTGGCAGGTTAGAAGATGAGGCTATGAAAGAAAGAGGATTGTTGAGACTATGAATATCAAGATGAAGAGCTAGAGTTTTATCACTGTAGGCACTGGGAGGTATTGAAACTTCTGAGTAGTAGCAGTCATCATCATCAGCAGCAGCAGCAGCAGCAGCAGCAGTACATGTAAAGGGCTGACTATATGCCAGGCACTCTTTTAAGCATTTCCTACAAATTCATTTAATCCTCATCACAATCCCATAAAATAGGCACTTCTATTATCCCCATCTTACAGAGTAGGGAACCAAAGAACAGGAAAAGAGGGATGGAAGTTGAGGATGTTTGCAAGGTAGTGATTATCAAAATAGATGAGGAACAAAAATGGCATTAGAGATGGACAGGAGGTACTAATGAGAAATGAGAGCACTGGTACCTATCCATTGCAAGTCACAGTGAGGCTGGGGTAAACGTATGGAGCAAGTGAACTAAAATGGAGGAGGTTGTAGTTTCATAAAGGAATCCAAAGAAAAGAGGGAGATTACCACTGCAAAGAAGAGAGAAAACTATGAAAGAGCAATTTCAGGGAGATATAGAAGATTAAGCCCAAGGCAAAATGGAAGGGAAAGGAATCTCATAAATGGAAGGAAGAATAGAAGGATATTTAAAGAAGGGAGGAAGGAAAGTTTAAAAGAGTACCAGGACAGGGTTGCCTGGGTGGCTCAGTTAGTTAAGCATCTGACTCTTTATTTCAGCATAGGTCATGATCTCAGGGTCATGAGATGGAGCCCAGTGTCAGGCTCCGTGCTGGGCTTGGAGCCTGCTTAAGATTCTCTTTCTCTCCCTCTGTGTCTCCCACCCCATTTTCTCTCTCTCTAAAACAAAAACAAAAACAAGCAAAAAAACTTGTAAGATGCAACAAAAGCAGACCTATGATGGAAGTTTAGAGTGACAACCTACATTTAAAAAGAAGAAAGATCTCAAAAGCCTAATTTCACATGTTAAGGAACCAGAAAAAGAAGAATAAGCTAAGCCCAAAATTATCTAAAGAAAACAAGTAATGCATATTAGAGTATAAAGAAATCAAATGAGAATAGACAAAAACCAACAAAACTAAGAATTGGATTTTTGAAAAGATAAAATTGGCAAACCATTAGCTACACTAAGAAAAAGAGAGAAGACTTAAATAAATGAGACCAAAAATGAAAGAGGAGACATTACAACAGATGCCTCAGAAATAAAAAGGAACACGAGACTATTACGAATAATTATATGCCAACAAAATGGATAACCTAGTAGAAATGGATATATTCCTAGAAACATACAACCTACCAAAACAGAAGTAAGAAAAAATAGAAAGCATGAACAGACCAATAACAAATAAGACTGAATCAGTAATCAAAAACCTCTCAACAAAGAAAAACCCAGGATCAGATATCTTTACCAGTGAATTATACCAAAGAATACCAATCATTCTTAAATGCTTCCAAAAAAGAGAAGAAGGAACACTTCCAAATTTGTTTTATGAAGCCATCATCACACTGTTACCAAAGCCAAAGAAACCACAAGAAAATGACAGGCCAACATCCCTAATGAAAATAGATGCAAAAATCTTCAATAAAATACCATCAAATCAAACTCAACATTGCATTAACAGGATAATACACCATGACCAAGTGGGATATATCCCTAGGATGCAAGGATGGTTCAACATATGCAAATCAGTCAATGTGATACACCACATTAACAAAATGAAAGATAAAAACCACATGATCATCCCAGTAGATGCAGAAAAAGCATTTGACCACATTTAACATCCATTCATGATTAAATCTCTCAACAAAATAGGTATAGATGGAACTTTACTCAACACAATAAAAGCCACATATCAAAAGCCCACAGCTAATATAATCAAGGGAGAAAAACTGAAAGCTTTTTCTCTAACATTTGGTACAAGATAAGGATGCCCATTCTCATCATTTCTATTCAACATAATTTTGGAAGTTCTAGCCAGAGCAATTAGACAAGAAAAAGAAATAAAAGTTATTTATGTCAAGAAAAGAAGTAAAATTACCTATATGCAGTTGACACGATCTTAAATATAGAAAACTCTAAAGACTAACCAACAAAAACAAACAAACAAACAAAAAACTGTTAGGACTAATGAATGAATTCAGACTTTGCAGGAAATAAACACAAAAATTGGTGACATTTCCATACACTAATGATGAACAATCCAAAAAGGAAATTAAGAAAACAATTTCATTTGCAATAGCAACAAAAATAATGAAATACTTAGGAATAAACTTAACCAAAGAGGTGAAAGATTTGTACACTTAAAATTATAATACACTGATGAAGGACATTTAAAAAGACATACAGGGCGCCTGGGTGGCTCAGTTGGTTAAGCGACTGCCTTCGGCTCAGGTCATGATCCTGGAGTCCCGGGATCGAGTCCCACATCGGGCTCCCTGCTCGGCAGGGAGTCTGTTTCTCCCTCTGACCCTCCTCCCTCTCATGCTCTCTGTCTCTCATTCTCTCTCACTCAAATAAATAAATAAAATCTTTAAAAAGACATACATAAATGTGCAAGTGTATTGGAAGAATTAGTTTGTTAAAAAGTCCATACTGTACAAAATTATCTACAGATTCAATGCAACTCTTATCAAAATCCTGATGGCATTCTTTATCAAACAAATAGCCAAAATAATCTTGAGTAAGAAGAACAAAGCTGGAAGTGTCACACTCCCTGATTCCAAAACATATTACAGCAATCAAAACAGTATGGTACTGGCATAAAAACAAATATATAGATTAATAGAACACAACAGGGGCGCCTGGGTGGCTCAGTCAGTTTAGCATCTGCCTTCAGCTCAGATCATGATCCCAGGGTCCTGGGATCGAGCCCTGCATTGGGCTCCCTGCTCGGCAGAGAGCCTCTCCCTCTGCCTGCCTCTCTGCCTGCTTGTGCTATCTGTCAAATAAATAAAATCTTAAAAAAAAAAAATAGAACACAATAGAAAGCCCAGAAATAAATCCACACATTTATGGTCAACAAGGGTTCCAAGAACACACTATAAGGAAAGGATAGTCTCTTCAATAAATAGTGTTTGGAAAACTGGATATCTACATGCAGAAGGATTAAACTGGACATAAAAAAAATCATCACACATCATATACAAAAATGAATTAAATGAATTAAAGAATTAATGTAAGACATTAAATTATAAAATTACTAGAAGAAAACATAGGAGAAAACCTTCTTGAGATTGCTCTTGGCAACCGTATTATGGTTATGACACCAAAAGCACAGATAACAAAAGCAAAAATAAACAAGTAGGATTGCACCAAACTAAAAAGCTGCTTCACGGCAAAGGAAACAACCAACAAAATGAAAAGGTGACACATGGAGAAAATGGGAAAAAATATTTGCAACCATATATCTAATAAGAGGTTAACATACAAAATATATAAGTCAGATAACTCAATTAAAAAAATGCAAATATACTAATTAAAAAGTGGGTAAGTGACCTGAACAGACATTTCTCAAATGAATACAAATGGCCAAAAGTACATGGAAAGGTGCTCAATATCAGTAATTGTCAGAGAAATGCAAGTCAAAACCACAATGAGATATCACCTCACACCTATTAGAATGGCTATTGTCAAAAAGACAAAAGATAACAAGGATTGGTGAGGATATAGAAAAAAAGGAAGGAACACTTGTGCACTGCTCATAGGAATTTGAATTGTTGTGGCCACTGTGAAGAATAGTATGGAAGCTCCTCAGAAAACTAAAAATAGAACTACCATATGATCCAGCAATTCCACTTCCGGGTACACAACCAAAGGAAATAAAATCTGGGTTTCAAAAAGGTATCTGTACTCCCATATCCATTGCAGCATAAATCACACAGCCAACATATGGAAACAACCTAAATGTCCACAGACAGATAAATGTTTAAAGAAAATGTGACAATACAACAGAATATTATTCAGTCATAAAAAAGAAGGAAATCCTGCCATTTATAATGTGGATGAACCTGAAGAATGTTATGTTAAATGAAATAAGCCAGATACTGAAAGACAAAAACTATATGATCTCACTTATATGCAGAATCTATAACAGTTGAACTCATAAAAGCAGAGAGTAGAATGGAGATTGCCAGGGGCAGGGAGTATGGAGAAATGACAGACATTTATCAAAGGGTACAAAGTTTCAATTATGCAAGATGAGTAAGTTCTGGAGATCTATTGTACAACATGGTGACTATAATTAACAATACTATTGTATACTTGAAATTTACTAAGAGGGTAAATCTGAAGTGTTTACCCTCAAAGAAACACAAAAAGAAAGTTAAAGAATGAAAGAAAATGCTAACTATTTGAGGTGATGGATGTTAATTAGCTTGATTGTGGTGATATTTCATAATGTATACATATACCAAAATATCAAGTTGTACTCCTTAAATATATATACAATTCCTGTGTGTCATTATACCTCAATAAAGGTGAAAAAAAGTACCACATTCTTAAGATCAAGCTGAGTATTAGGATAGGGCTCCCTGCCTACATTAGTCTTATAGTCATTTTGGCAAGGTAAAATCAACTGATAGAAGAATAGAATCAAATATGAAATACAGGGACATCTGCATGGCAGAGTTGGTTAAGCGTTTGACTCTTGGTTTTGTCTCAGGTCATGATCTCAGGGTTGTGAGAGTGAGCCCAGCATCAGGAGTCTGCTTGAGACTCTCTCTACCTCTCCCTCTGCCCCTTCCTCCCATGCCTCACTGTCTCTCTCTCAAATAAATAAATCTTTAAAAAAAAATACTAAATACAGAATTACCCCTAGTAAAATGGGTAAACCTCTCAGTATGTACAATTAATATCCAATCTGGAGGTTTATCACTTAACGAAATGCTGAATGATACCCAAAACAGCAAATATCTATTAAAAGTTTGAAATTGTTATAATAAGTAACAAATGTGTCCATAACCAATAGTCACTGTGTAGATCTGGTTTATCACAAGACTCTTCCCACAATGATATTTTTAGGGTAGCTATAAAATGATCATATCACCACATTTTTCTTTTCCACAGAGATTCTCAGGGAAAACTCCCCTCTAAATGGAGGCTATGATTTTTGTCACCTTCCCAATGGGAATTCTCAGTAAATTTGTTTGTATTTTACAAGATGCTTTAAACTCCCAGAGGGAAAAAAGGTGTTGTGAAATTACTATTATTCTCCAGCTCATGTTTTCATCTGTGTTTATTTCTCTGAGTCCTATTGATGGTTTCTATAAAAGCCAACCACAGAATGTTACCTTGAGGTGTTAACAAATCATTAAAAATCACCCAGAATTGCTGCTGAAGTAAAAGAAAAGTTCAGCAAAAAGAAAAGACCGTCTAGAAAGAAAATCAAATGAATACACTAATTATTAAAGACAAGCATGCTCAAGATGTTGTTAAGTAATCAGCCATTGACCTAATTTATCACCTTCATAGTGAGGTTCATCAAAAGCCATGCCATCTTAGTTGCACCATCTTGTAGAGTCAGTGTGAATGGAACCAGGACTAGCTCCCTGAGGTACCCTGAATCTCAACAACAAGGTTTATCAGCAACAAGATTTTAAGTTCTTCACTTCCTCTTCTGCTCACCCACACACTGTTTGCATACCTTATTAGAGCACTTATAATTTTGCATTGTCAGTGATCATGTTCTTGTCTGTTTTACCTACGTTTCCTTAAATTCATCCAAGGAGCATCTTATTCATTTGGAATTACTGTAGTACCTAGCAGAGTTCACAATTAAAGATAAATAAATAATACTAAATTACTCAATTGATCACTTTTACCCAAAGATGGATAGAATTGCCTAACATATGTCAGCTCTATCTTTCACTTAAAACTACCTTTCTAGGGGGGGAAAGATGGCGGGGGAGTAGGGGACCCTATTTCAACTGGTCCCCGGAATTGAGCTGGATATCTACCAGACCACTCCTAGCACCCACGAAACCAGCCTGAGATGTAAGAAGATTTGGATCTCTACAAACAGAATATCACAAGCAGTTGGTTTCAGGGTACGAAGCGGGGAGCCGTGATTCCACGGGCAGATATCAAGAGGATAAACGTCAGCGGGAGGGTGCCTGGCCGTGGGGATCCTACACCGCCGGTGAGCAACAACCTGCGTGCTGCGGACAGGGCACAGACTCGCAGACCGGTAGCGGTAGGGAAAGGACTTTAGGGCAGCCCCTGGGGCGGAAACCCAGAGCAGCGGGTCCGCCTGCGAACTGCAGCTCCCAGGACGGAAACCCGGAGTGGCGGGGTCATGCGCGCCAACTGGAGCAGCTGGCGGTTTTAGAAGCACAAAGGGCAGAAACGTGCCCAGACCTGGAGGCAGGACTGGGAGCGCTGCAGAGGGGCGCACAACCCAGGACACTGCAGTTTATAGCAGCACGGACAGAAACAGAGATGGTGTGGCCTGGAGAGCTCACTGAAGAACAGACTAAGATCTCTCTGCTCTGAGGCAGAGCGTTGGAAATGGTCTCTTATGCTCTGACTCGCGGAAGAGATGCAGAAAGCCGCCAGGTAAAGCCGCCAGAGAACAAAAGCCCCAAAGACTGATTCCCGCTGAGCCCATCCCCCGCCACAGAACAGGGTTCTGAGTAACAGCGCAGTTCTGAGTAACAACTCCAACAGAACAGGGTTGCCTGAGTAACAGCGCAGCAGGCCCCTCCTGCAGAAGACAGGCTGGGAAAACAAGAGGCCAGCAACCCTAAGGTCCCAAGAAAACAGGTGCATCTTGCTTGGGTTCTGGTCAATAATTTGGACTCTATACATTCCCTCAAACACCCATCAACAGAATGACTAGGAGGAGGAGCCCCCAAAATAGAAAAGACTCAGAGATTATGACTTATGCTGCAGATTTACAAATGGATGCAGATATAACCAAGATGTCGGAGATGGAATTCAGGCTAGCAATTGTGAAGACAATGGCTAGAATGGAGAAATCAATTAATGGCAACATAGAGTCTCTAAGGGCAGAAATAAAAGGTGAATTGGCAGAACTTAAAAAATGCTATCAGTGAGATCCAATCCAATCTAGATATCTAATAGCTAGGGTAACTGAGGCAGAAGAAGAATAAGCGACCTGGAAGACAATATAATAGATAAAAAGGGAAAAGAGGAGGCCAGAGAAAAACAACTCAGAATCCATGAAAATAGAATCAGAGAAATAAGTGACACCATGAAGCATTCCAATGTCAGAATAATTGGAATCCCAGAGGGAGTGGAGAGAGAGAGAGGACTAGAAGATGTATTTGAGCAAATCGTAGCTGAGAACTTCCCTAATCTGGGGAATGAAACAAACATTCGAGTCCTAGAGGCAGAGAGGACCCCTCCTAGGATCAAGGAAAACAGGCCAACACCCGGCATGTAATAGTAAAACTTGCAAATCTTAGAACCAAGGAAATCATCTTAAGGGCAGTTAGGGGGAAGAGATTCCTTACGTACAGAGGGAGGAACATCAGAATAACGTCAGACCTATCCACAGAGACCTGGCAAGCCAGAAAGGCCTGGAAAGACATATTCAGGGTACTAAATGAGAAGAACATGCTGCCAAGAATACTTTATCTGGCAAGGCTTTCATTTAGAATGGATGGAGAGATGCAGAGCTTCCACGACCGGCAGAAACTGAAAGAATATGTGACCACTAAGCCGGCCCTGCAAGAAATATTAAGGGGGGTTCTATAAAAGGAGAAAGACCCCAAGAGTGATCTACAACAGAAATTTACAGGGACAATCTATAAAAACAACGTCTTCACAGGCAACATGATGACAATTATTTCATATCTTTCAATAATCACTCTCAACGTGAATGGCCTAAACGCTCCCATAAAACGGCACAGGGTTGCAGATTGGATAAAAAGACAAGACCCACCCATATGCTGTCTACAAGAGACTCATTTTGAACCTAAAGATACATCCAGACTGAAAGTGAAGCGATGGAGATCCATCTTCCATGCTAGCGGACCTCAAAAGAAAGCTGGGGTAGCAATTCTTATATCAGACAAATTAGATTTTAAACTAAAGTCTGTAATAAGAGACACAGAAGGACATTATATGATTCTTAAAGGGTCTATCCAACAAGAAGATCTAAAAATTGTAAATATCTATGCCCCCAACATGGGAGCAGCCATCTATATAAGCCAACTGTTAACCAAAATAAAGAGTCTTATTGATAATACATTAATTGTAGGAGACCTCAATACTCCACTCTCAGCAATGGACAGGTCATCTAAGCAGAAAATCAACAAGGAAACAAGAGCTTTGAATGATACATTGGACCAGATGGACCTCATAGATATTTACAGAACATTCCACCCTAAGACAACAGAATACTCATTCTTCTTGAGCGCACATGGAACTTTCTCCAGAATAGACCGCATACTGGGTCACAAATCAGGTTTCAACTGATACCAAAAGATTGTGATTATTCCCTGCATATTCTCAGACCACAATGCTCTAAAACTGGAACTCAATCACAAGAAAAAAATTGGCAGAAATTCAAACACTTGGAAGCTAAAAACCACTCTGCTCAAGAATGTTTGGGTCAACCAACAAATCAAAGAAGAACTTAAACAATTCATGGAAACCAATGAGAACGAAAACACATCAGTCCAAAACCTATGGGATACTGCAAAGGCGGTCCTAAGGGGGAAATACATAGCCATCCAAGCCTCACTCAAAAAAATAGAAAAATCCCGAATTCACCAACTAACTCTACACCTTAAAGAACTAGAGAAAAAGCAACAAACGATGCCTAAGCCACGCATTAGAAGAGAAATAATTAAAATTAGAGCAGAAATCCATGAATTAGAAACCAGAAACACAGTAGATCAGATCAACGAAACTAGAAGTTCGTTCTTTGAAAGAATTAATAAGATCAATAAACCACTGGCCAGACTTATCCAAAAGAAAAAAGAAAGGACCCAAATTAATAAAATTATGAATGAAAGGGGAGAGATCATGACTAACACCAAGGAAATAGAAACAATTATTAGAAATTATTATCAACAACTATATGCCAATAAACTGAGCAATCTGGATGAAATGGAGGCCTTCCTGGAAACCTATAAGCTGCCAAGACTGAAACAGGAAGAAACTGACAACCTGAATAGGCCAATAACCAGTAACGAGATTGAAGCAGTGATCAAAAACCTCCCAAAAAACAAGAGTCCAGGGCCTGATGGATTCCCTGGGGAATTCTATCAAACATTCAAAGAAGAAATAATACCTATTCTCCTGAAGCTGTTTCAAAAAATAGAAACAGAAGGAAAACTTCCAAACTCATTCTATGAGGCCAGCATTACCTTAATCCCCAAACCAGACAAAGACCCCATCAAAAAGGAGAATTTCAGGCCGATATCCCTGACGAATATGGATTCCAAAATCCTCAACAAAATCCTAGCTAATAGGATCCAACAATACATTAAAAGGATCATCCACCACGACCAAGTGGGATTTATCCCCGGGATGCAAGGGTGGTTCAACATTCGCAAATCAATCAATGTGATAGAACACATTAATAAGAGGAGGGAGAAGAACCATATGGTCCTCTCAATTGATGCAGAAAAAGCATTTGACAAAATACAACATCCTTTCCTGATTAAAACTTTCCAGAGTATAGGGATAGAGGGAATATTCCTCAAGTTCATAAAATCCATCTATGAAAAACCCACAGCGAATATCATCCTCAATGGGGAAAAGCTGAGAGCGTTTCCCTTAAGATCAGGAACACGTCAAGGATGCCCACTCTCGCCACTATTGTTCAACACAGTACTAGAAGTCCTAGCAACAGCAATCAGACAACAAAAAGAAATAAAAGGTATTCAAATTGGCAAAGAAGAAGTCAAACTCTCTCTTTTTGCAGATGACATGATACTTTATGTGGAAAACCCAAAAGACTCCACCCCCAAATTACTGGAACTCAGTAATGTGGCAGGATACAAAATCAATGCACAGAAATCAGTTGCTTTCTTATACACCAACAATGCAACTGTAGAAAGAGAAATTAGAGAAATGATTCCATTTACAATAGTACCAAAAACCATAAGATACCTCGGAATAAACCTAGCCAAAGAGGTGAAGGATCTATACTCCAGGAACTACAGAAAACTCATGAAGGAAATTGAAGAAGACACAAAAAGATGGAAAAACATTCCATGCTCATGGATCAGAAGAATAAACATTGTTAAAATGTCTATGCCACCCAGAGCAATCTATACCTTCAATGCCATCCCGATCAAAATTTCAAAGACATTTTTCAAAGTGCTGGAACAAACTAAAATTTGTATGGGAATCAGAAAAGACCCTGAATCACCAAGGAAATGTTCAAAAAGAAAAACAAAGCTGGGGGCATCACATTGCCTGATTTCAAGCTATATTACAAAGCTGTGATCACCAAGACAACATGGTACTGGCACAAAAACAGACATATAGACCAATGGAACAGAATAGAGAGCCCAGATATGGACCCTCAACTCTATGGTCAAATAATCTTCCACAAAGCAGGAAAAAATATGCAATGGAAAAAAGACAGTCTCTTCAATAAATGGTGCTGGGAAAATTGGACAGCTATATACAGAAGAATGAAACTCGACCATTCTCTAACACCCCATACACAAAGATAAACTCAAAATGGATGAAAGACCTCAATGTGAGACAGGAATCCATCAAAATCCTAGAAGAGAACATAGGCAGTAACCTCTTTGACATCGCCCACAGCAACTTCTTTCAAGATACATCTCCAAAGGCTAGTGAAACAAAAGCAAAAATGAACTTTTGGGACTTCATCAAGATAAAAAGCTTCTGCACAGCAAAGGAAACAGTCAACAAAACAAAGAGGCAACCCACAGAATGGGAGAAGATATTTGCAAATGACACTACAGATAAAGGGCTGGTATCCAAGATCTATAAAGAACTTCTCAAACTCAACACCCAAAAAACAAATAATCAAGTCAAAAAGTGGGCAGAAGACATGAAAAGACACTTCTCTGAAGAAGACATACAAATGGCTAACAGACACATGAAAAAATGGTCATCATCATTAGCCATCGGGGAAATCCAAATCAAAACTGCACTGAGATCACCTTACACCAGTTAGAATGGCAAAAATGGACAGGGAAAGAAACCACAAATGTTGGAGAGGTTGTGGAGAAAGAGGAATGCTCTTACACTGTTAGTGGGAATGCAAGTTGGTACAGCCACTTTGGAAAACAGTGTGGAGGTTCCTAAAAAATTTAAAAATAGAGCTGCCCTATGACCCAGCAATTGCACTACTGGGTATTTACCCCAAAGACACAGATGTAGTGAAAAGAAGGGCCATATGCACCCCAATGTTCATAGCAGCAATGTCCGCAATAGCCAAACTGTGGAAAGAGCCAAGATGCCTTCAACAGATGAATGGATAAAGATGTGGTCCATCTATACAATGGAATATTACTCAGCCATCAGAAAGGATGAATACCCAACTTTTACATCAACATGGATGGGATTGGAGGAGATTATGCTAAGTGAAATAAGTCAAGCAGAGAAAGTCAATTATCATATGGTTTCACTTATTTGTGGAACATAAGGAATAGCATGGAGGACATTAGGAGAAGGAAGGGAAAAATGGGGGGGGGGGAATTGGAGGGAGAGATGAACCATGAGAGACTATGGACTCTGAGAAACAAACAGGGTTTTAGAGGGAAGGGGGAGGGGGTATTGGTTAGCCCGGTGATGGGTATTAAGGAGGGCACATACCGCATGGAGCACTGGGTATTATACGAAAACAATGGATCGTGGATCACCACATCAAAAACCAATGATGTATTGTATGGTGACTAACATAACATAATAAAATTAAAAAAAAATAAAACTCAAATTAAAAAAATTAAAAATTAAAAAAAAATAAATAAAACTACCTTTCTAAATGTGAAAGACAAAAGTCAAAATTAAGGTGAAAAGTAGTGCTACACAGAAAACGAACTGAATGAGTAGTCCCTGGAGTATGCTAAAGGGAGCCTGAAACCCACTGATGGATCAAGATCTCCTTCCTATCATTACCTCTGGGTTAACACGTTCCATATTATATCAAATATGTTAATTTGTGCAGCACTGGATTCAGTTTCTTGTGGCTTACTCATCTTTGTATCCCCATTGTTTGCCATTAGGTAAGCATCCAAGAAAATTAAGCTATTGAAATTTCTAGTCCTGGGACTTAACTTTCTAAGAACAATAAAGGTCTTAAGAAAATGGATGAATCTTGCATATTATGATCCATATTTAAAGAAATATCTTCCTTCTCTGCTCCTCTTCTCTTGAGCATAATAAACTCATTCAAGTTTCTGTTCAATTCTCACCTCCTCCAAGAGGGCTTCCCTGACCACTTTTTCTAGAGTAGCTCCCCCTCACAAACCCTTTACCTTTTTCTTCTATTTCTATCCTCTTTGTTGAACTTTGCACCGTACGAATTCATCTTATCCATCTGTTTATGGTAGTTCTCCTTTTTCACACCAGAATGTAGGTTTCCTGTGACCAAGGTCATCATCTGCATGGTCTGCCATTGTATATGGCATCTAGAACAAACATGCTCAAATCTGGCTCTATATTGGAAACAGAGATAGATGTCCAGGCCCAATCCAGAACAATTAATCAGACTCTTTGGTGCATGACACTCAAGCATCACTGCTTTATCTTGTTGTAAGTTTAACAAATAGTTGTAATTTGCAGCCACATTTGAGAACCACTGACTTAGGACATAATGGAAGATTAGGAAGAATAAGAACAATTGACTAGAACTCACTGCGGCATCATCCTTTTACTGCTTGCTACTGGAAAAGCTACTCTTAGTAGGTCAGTAGCAGATTCTCTGTTTATTAAGGGCAGTGCATTGTGGAACCAGAATGAGTAAAGGCAACCCTTGGAAAACCTGAAGATAAGGAGTCTTGTACATGACAAATGGATGGGTGTGACAAGGGAATTTATTAGCACAAACCAAGCCATACACAGATTTTGAAAAGTGGGAGATGTCAGCTATCCAGACAAAGCAAATACACAATATCCAAAATCACCATAACGTGAAATCTTTTGAAAATATTCTTGAAAATATTTGTTTTACTCTGCCTTCCCTCAATCAATAAACTCCTCATGCAGTTCTCAGAGGAGAAAATTTTCAGAATGATTATATCTTACCCTTCGGTGAGCCTCTTGGGCTGGATGGATTTATTCCTGTATTTTGTATGTTACTTCATCACCCATTCACACTCTCAGCCAGTAGTAGAGGAAACATTAAAATTCTGACACTCTAAGAGACAGTCATGATGCTCCCTTTGGGTTATCCATGTTTTTCTTCAGTCCTTCCTATCAGCCATGGAATACCAAAACAATAAGCTGGTTGAAAAGATTTACTCAATTTATTGGAAGGGAACCTTTTCTTTTCTTCACAAAATTCTGTTCCCTCCATCCTTGCTAGGAGTGCCTGATGCCAGGCCATATGGATTTTGACAAGGATCATCTTATCTGATTTCTAAATCATTAAGATGCCATGAGTAACAACTAGGAATAATAGTTACTTAACAGGACCAACAATTCTTCAGGGCCAATACATACATAGAATTACCTTTGGGTTAAATATTATTGGATGAACTATTTTTTTCTAAGATGAGGATGATTTACTTGACTCTAGGTAATACTCAAGAAAATAAAAGAGATAGAAAGGAATCCTATAGTTTAAGAGAGATACCAACCATTTCAACATATGGATCTTATTTAGAACCCAATTCAAATAAATTGAAAAATAATTTTCAAATCCTATAAGACAACTGGGAAAATGTGAACAGTGGCAAGATATTTGATGTTAATGAAATATGTTTTTGTGATAATGGTATGGTTACATCATATTTAAGAGTCCTTTTCTTATAGAAATACACACTGAAATATTTACAATGAGAAGATATGTCTGGGAATTGCTTCCAAACAATCTAGAAGTGGTAATGGATGCGGGACTGATAAAACAAGAATGACCATATATTAGTAAGTGCAGAAACTCAATAATTAGCATATAGGGTTTAATTTACTCTCTGTGTGTGGGTGTGTAGATATATAGATATGTATACATAACTATACTTTTACTTTTTTATTATGGGAATTTTTAAATATATATGTATATATTTTCAATGCATATGTATATTTCAAAGTCCCCATAATATACACAAATATAATGTACATTGTATATAATATATAGTGTATATACTATATATATAATGTATAATACATATATATGTGTATTTTCAAATCTATGTAGCTGTGTATATTAAATTATTTATTTATTTATTTATTTGAACTTCCCCATAATAAAAGTTATTTTTAGGAGAACTTATTTATTATGAAAATTTTTATGAACATTTTTAAATGTTTATCTATGTATATAAAATTCCCGTAATAAAAAAGTAAACAAACAAAAAAAAAAAAACAGAAAATAATAAGGCCAAAGATTAGTAGATAGTAGTAGTAGATATTTCTTAGTGTAGTAATGCCAGAAGAAAAGAGTAAATACATAATTTGTATACAAAACTTTGATATATTTATGCCCCACTTTCATTTCATTGAATGAAAAATAGACTTCAGTCAGAACAATTCCATCTAGTGCTTTAGGACATTTAATTTTGAAGAACAACAAAGAGTCTTACTATAAGATACTCTGCCACGTGGAGTAAGAGTCTAAGGCACTCTATTTAAATGTTATGCTGTTCTCTTTTTTTAGGATTATTTTATTTATTTACTTGAGAGAGAGAGAGCTAGTGAGAGAGAGAGCATGAGCAGGGGAGAGGGAGAAGGCTCCCACTGAGCAGGGAGCCTGATGTGGGGCTCAATCCCAGGACCCCGGGATCATAACCTGAGCCGAAGGCAGACGCTTAACTGACTGAGCCCCCCAGGCTGTTCTTTTAAACTAAATTTCCCTTTACCATCCATTCCTTCAATAAATATCCTTCAGAGTCTACTATATCCCAGAGACTGGTCTAGATGCTGGGGAGGCACCAATGAATTGTATTGTCTCTGTTCTGAGGTTGCTTACAAACTATGGGTTAAAAACTGTTGAACAGATAATCAAACAAATATACAACTGAATTTGTGATAAGTGCTATAAAATAAAAATAACAAGATTATATAGGGATATCTGTTGTATGGGAACATATAACAAGGCCATCTTATCTCTTCTGGATGATGGTGATGGGTGGCAGACAGATAATAGAAGAAGACTTCCCTGAGTCTTGCTCTTAATAGGAATGGGAAGCCAATGCAGGCTTTCAAGTAGATAAGACATGATCAGTTTTTATTTTTATAAACTAATGTATGCCAGTAGAACATAGAGGGTAAATACATGATAAATCCCAGTTTTGCCTCTTAGTAGCTATGTCACCTTCAGAGTCCACATCTTTCAAGTAGTAAAACAGTAATTCCTCCTCTGAGGATTATATCCTGGATCAAATCAGATAATCCAGAGCAAGTGCTCAAAAATATTACCAATTTTTAACATATGAGAAAGAAGATGGGAACTGGGACTGGTTTGTCAAATTCCAAGGGTCTGATTTGATGATGAAAGAAAAACCACATTTCCTTTCCATTAAGTATGCCTTTTTAAAAAAAAAATTAATTTTATTATGTTATGTTAATCACCATACATTACATCATTAGTTTTTGATGTAGTGTTCCATGATTCATTGTTTGCATATTACACCCAGTGCTCCATTCAATATGTGCCCTCTTTAATACCCATCGCCAGGCTATCCCCTCACCCCCCCAGAGCCCTCAGTACGTATGCCTTTTTAAAATCAATAATTGACTTCTGAAAGTCTGTAAGATTATAACCCATTTTTCAAAATAAAAATAGTCAATTTTCAAATTGATGATGAATGCAGAGTATTCCCATGTTAAAAGATTAATAACACTTCTAAAGAATCTATTTTATGTTCATATGCTATGCTCATTGCTCATTTACAAGAATAACAATTCATCTAAAGTGCATTAATAACATCAAAGTATTCAACCATAGCAATATTTTTCTAATTTCATCATCAGGTTCTGTCATGTCCCTAGTCATGAAAATTACAGCTTGGCTAAGTTAGGAATTAGCCTGATTTTGATTCCTACTTAAATATTTCATCCTGTATCATTCAAACAATTTCAGATTTTTATAAATCCCCAGATTTTTCATTTATTCTATCTCCATTACCAGTGTTAAAAAAAAAAAAAAAGACCCACAAGGCTACTTTATTCACCAATTTTAGTTGCTGTGAACTTCATGACAAGCTAAAGAACTAGGTTATTCCTTTATTTCTTTCTTTTTTTTTAAAGATTTTATTTATTTATTTGAGACAGAGAGAATGAGAGACAGAGAGCATGAGAGGGAGGAGGGTCAGAGGGAGAAGCAGACTCCCTGCCGAGCAGGGAGCCCGATGCGGGACTCGATCCCGGGACTCCAGGATCATGACCTGAGCCGAAGGCAGTCGCTTAACCAACTGAGCCACCCAGGCGCCCCTATTCCTTTATTTCTTAAAAAACGTTTGGCAAATGTTAGAATTGCTCTTCTAATAACTTAGCTATGTTTAGAATTCGGTTTCCTTATTTTTGTTTTTCTTATGTAATAAGTTCCAGCGTTGGTCTAGCCGCATATATCTAAAAATGATGAGCAAAGATGAACTGTTGTGGTCATTACTGCTTCTGCTTTCACCAGTCCAGCATTGTGCCCAGGGCAGAGGCTGCTTAGAGAGAAAACAACATTACCCCGGAAGTGACTCTGAAATTGATAGTTGTGTGGTAGAGCGTATTATCTGCAAAATAAAGGATGGTTGACCAGACTAAGGGTTACAAATTGGGTATCTATGGACCGGGTTTCACTGCAAGCCAAATCCATTGTTTTTTTGAGAGAGAGAGCATGAGTGGAGGGGGACAGAAGGAGAAAGAGGAACAGACTCCCCACTGAGCAGGGAGCCCGACGTGGGGCTCAATCCCAGGACCCTGGGAGCATGACCTGAGCCAAAGGCAGATGCTTAACTGACTGAGCCACCCAGGTGCCCCAATATACTTCATTTTTTAAATAGTTTTAGATTTACAGAAAAATTGACCAGATAGTACGGAGTTTTCATATATCCCCTGTATCCAGCTTCCCCTGTTATTACCATTTTATATTAGTCATGGTAATTTGTTACAAGTAATGAGCCAATATTGGCAGACCATTATGAACCAAAATCCTTAGCTTATTTGAATTTCCTTACTTGTTGCCTAAAAGACTTTTATTTGTTCTTGATGACTTCGACAGTTTTGAGGAGTACAGGTCAGGTATTTTGCAGGATGCTTATCTATTTGAATCTGTCTGTTACTTTTCTCATAAATAGACTCGGGTTATGGGTTTTGGGGAGGAAGATCACAGAATAAAGTGACATTTTCTTCAAATCATATTGAGGGTACATACTATCGGCCTGATTTATGACTGCTGATAATGACCTGATCACCTGGCTGAAGTAGTGTTTGTTAGGCTTTTCCACTGTAAAGTTACTTTATCCTCCTTTCTATGCTGAATACACTATAGGGAAGCAACTGTGTGCAGCCCACACTTAAGCAGTGGGTAGTAACATTCCTGGTCCTCAAAGTGGAATATCTACATGAATTTTTTGGAATTCTTCTGCATGGGAGATTTGTCTCTTCTCCACCTTTCAAATTTATTCAGTCACTTATTTATATCAATATGGACTCATGCATATTTATTTTATAATTTGGATTATAATCCAATACTACTTTATTTATTTTATTGCTCAAATTTTTCTCGTGTTTGCTAGTTGAAGCTTTTTCAATTGAATCCTTTTCTCCTTTGACATACCACCCTCAACACAGCTTTTGGAATTTTTTTTAGCACTTTCTTACTTTCTGATACTATAAAATGCTCATGACTCATGTTTTATAACTCCTGCCCCACTCTTAGAATCACCCATTTCTCCAAGTGCCCTCGTTCCCTTTATTGGAGAATAGAATTAGAAACCAAGATCTGGGTGGTAAGTATGCTCATTGCTACTAGGGTGTTGTTTCTTTTAGGTCCTGTCAGCTGACGGGGCCCCTCTTGGACTTTACTCCTGACCTGTGTGACATAGTCCGGCCACTGAAGACATCAGAGTTTCCCTGACCTGGGAGCTAGATTACCTCTAAGGTTCCAACTCTAATAGACTTGTTAGGATTCCGTCAAGGGAAGGATGGCCAATTATGGCTCCAAACTGAAATGCAAGAAATTAAGATGAGGAAATCCAGGACAAGCTTTTTGTGGGTCTACCCAATCAAGCACATACTCCCATGGGTTCATTCTTTACAACTACTCTGACATACATTTCTTCTATTTACATTTTACCCTAGTCCAGATCTGTCATCTCCACAGAACTTCCTAATGCAAGGTTTTCCAACCTTGACACTACTGATATTTTGGGCTGGCTCTTTCTTTGTGTGAAGGGCTGTCCAGTGCATGGTAGGATGTGTATCCACGCTGTCTACCCCCTAGGTACCAGTAGCATCACTGCCCATTTTGGTGTAACAACCAAAATTATCTCCAGACATCCTCAAATGTTCTCTGGGTTAAGAACCAATGCCCTAATAGGAAAAGTTGACTTTCCAGAACCTGCTGCCAAATCCTTCTGACACCACAGTCCACCTGCCTGCCTAGACAGACACGTTGCCTAGGAATGCAGCCTGTATCACAATGAGCACTATACTAAACTAGCCCCAACTGCCCACTTTGCCCCTGTGATCTCAGGGTTCTCATTTTCCTACACTTCTTCAGCCAAGGACTGAAATGGCTCTGGCTGTGAAAGGCTCATTGTCTCTATCCTTTTGGTGTTTGTCAGAGAGAACTTTGTGCTATTATCTCAACATGTGAATGCTTCCCTCTCCACATCTAACCTGCTAACACTTCAAAGTCAGTGACTATAATCTGAGCTCCTCTTTATCTTGGACGTGTCTAGAAATGGCTATAATATATAACTTGGTTCACTGACCTGTTTTCAACTCTTTACATTAAGGCATCTCAGGACATCAAAAGAGTTTCTGAAAAAAATCAATAATTGGGAACAAGAGTAAAGCAAGTTTATCTTCTTTGTCAGTTAACAATATTATTTTAATGGAGTAATAAGGTTTTATTGTTCTGGATCCCTCCTCGAAGGTTTATAAGGAGGATTTGGGGAATTATTTTCCCCCCAACCGATGTTTGAGCTCTTCTGCAACCTTTACCCCCTGATTAGGGTAAAAATTTTGTGTAACTATGAAATAAGGGGACCAAAAACTTGAATAAAGATGGAAAATTCATTTTTTATATTGTCTTCTTTATACTCTGGACTACCTGTCAATGACATCATCTCTATACACAGTGGACATATTTTCCAGTCTTTCCAGCACCTTTACCTGCTTCTGGCAACAGCATCCCCTGCCCTCCTTTAGGGAAACACTCTTCACATCATGATATGATTATAGATGGGTTGAAATCTCAGTGGTCTTCTTTTAACCACAGAGAGTGGACACATGGGCATAGCCAATCAGTGAACTTACTATAAAGCAAAAACTCCTTCTCACAAATTGGCTATTTTCAATAGAACTAAGCCCTGGAGAGAAGTCCTTCTTCTTTTTGTTGCTAATTAGGGGAACGTATGTCTAGGACCACTGCTGACTTCCTCCTACTTTCCATAGTTGGAAAGAATGCAGCTAGAACAGAGAGATGCAGAGATGGTCACAGTTGTGCCGCCATTTCTGTCGGTCCCCACCTTCAGTAATCCATCTCAGCATCTAGGGTAGATTCTACTATTGTTCACAGTGATCTCTTGCCCCCTCTGTAACAAGACTCTATGTCCCCGCTGTGGTCATGTCACATGCAGTATCTCCTTGTGGGAGGATTGGCCATGTGGCTTGCTTTAACTGACAGAATACAAGCAGAAGTAATTTATGATACATGAACACAGAAACTTTAAGAACCACCAGCAGGCTGTATGATTATTTATTTCTTCTTACACGATACTGGGAGAGGGGCTGCGTCTTCAGCCCAGGTCCCAGAATGAGAAGTATGTGGAGCATAGCTATACCAGAATGCAACGTGAACAACAAACAAACCTTGGCTATTGTACAACAAAACCTCTTCTAATAAATATATCTCTCTCTCTCTCCTGTCTCTATCTCTATCTCTCTGTCTCTCTATCTCTATCTCCCCCAGAAGATGGTTCCACCAGGTTTCTAGCTCTGTGACTAGAAGCATTCTAATTACCCCATAACTAATATTCTTTATTCCATGACTAATACACATAATTTAGTAACACATTTATACAGCAAATTACCAAAGTCAACATGTGTGAACAGGTGTACATTGAACTAGTCTATCCCAGAAATGATTATTTCAGTGTCTAATAAAAATTATTTTCAACACTAAACATCTGCTCATAGATGCTAGATAAGTTTTCACAGCCACATTAATTGGTTCTAACACTCATATTTACATTATAGCTAATGTTTATTTTAAGTCTCTCATCATCAAATATAATACTTACAATTTCCACTTCCTTTAATAATTCTTTCAATGTATTTTCACTATAAATTCTTCTTTTTCCAGGTTAGCAAACTTTATTAGCTCTTAAGAATTGTTAAATTTACTTTGGACATGCAATATTTTTTGTTTTATGTTAAAACACATCAACATTTTCATATATGTTTAGGTATATAGTAAAAGGACGAAATTTCTCTATTTCTATTAGCAAATGTATTACAGACTACCAGTACATACCCATATCTGGTTTTCCCCCTTCCTCTAAACACAAGAAGACTTTTTCTCCCAACGGTCTTATAGTCACAGCTAAATTACTAGTTCCAGTTCAGTGGTTTTCAACCAAGAGCAATTTCTCCCCACCTCCCCCAACCACCAGGAAACATCTAGTAATGTCTGGAGACATCTTTGGCTATCACAGCTGCAGGCGGTGCTACTGGCATCTAGTGTGAAGAGGGATGCTGCTACCCATCCTACCAATCCCAGGACAGTCCATCCCCAACAGAGAACTGTTTGGCCCCAAATGCCAATGGTCAAAGGTCAGAAACCCTGTTCGAAGCAGTGAAATTTAAGTGGAAGTAATGCAGATCACTTCCAAACTGTGGCCTTCGAGATCCTATCTTCCCTTTAAGAAGAAAACATGAGGGATGCCTGGGTAGCTCAGTCGGTTAAGCGGCTGCCTTGGACTCAGGTCATGATCCCAGGGTCCTAGGATTGAGTCCCGCATCAGGCTCCTTGCTCAGCAGGGAGCCTGCTTCTCCCTCTGCCCCTCCCCCTGCTTGTGCTCGCTCTCTCTCTCCCTGACAAATAAAACATTTTTAAAAATCTTTAAGAAGCAATCATGGAAGTCGTGTGTTGAAATGGAAGTCCTACAAGAAGCAAACGGCCTGGCTTTCTGAGTCATCACATAGAAAGGAGCTATCCTGGAGAGCTGCCTGAGCCTTAACGGTCTTTGTGTAATTATTACATAAATCCCTTTTCATCTTTAACCTGTGTTGCACGTCTTGAACTGGATTTCAGGACTAATTTGTTACTGCAGCATAATCCATCCTAGCCTTACTAACAAATCTAGTTTCACAAATTTTCACTTAGGTGCATATAAGTGTATGCACATTTTTTAAACACCAGCTCGTATCATATGCACAGCATCAAGCACCTTTCAAATATAACTTATCTTTAAGGCAAATATCTTTTATTATTCCAGTCATTGATATATGCTGAAGACAGAGATGACACTATTCAAGCAAAAATGGGATTTGAAGAATGTACATTAAAGACCAATGGGCAGTACACTCAATAATCTTCAGAACATAGAACAGAATTGTGTGTGTAGGAAGATCACCCAAGTCTGAAACTGAAACTGAGAAACTATAACTTCCAGGGAGTGTAGAATGTTTTTGTCCAAAATTCGTAAGAATGTAAAATAAGAGGTTTGAAAATGTTTTGTTTTGTTTTGTTTTCCTTAGCAGAGTAGATACTCTGCTGCATTTCACAGCTGCGTAGCTACAGAGAGTTGATGTATGTTCATAACACAGTTGATGGTGGCTTAGGAAGAAAATCCAATAAAATCAGTGCTGGAGCCAAGAATAAAATCCAAGGAAAATGCCTCTAGTTAATCATTCCCCTCACTCCCCCTGCGTGCCAGAGAAGAGCTCACTTTCTAACTCAGTCTTACTGTTCATGCTTAAAAGTCTTTAACAACCATCTTCTTATGAGACCTAACGTTGTTTGAGAAGAAACAAAAAGGAAGTAAGAAATGTGAGTCCTACTGTAATGACACCAGTGTGCAAACTGTTGACAAGCTCTAAAACAATGATACCTGTAGCAACTGTGCATGACTTCAGATTTTTCCCAATAGAAACATTTTATTACCAAGGACGCAATTAAAACCAGAACTCATAGATGTCACTTTTAAAAATCTGAAATTAATTCTATAGGAGCATATCCCATGGCTAGAGACCATTTTGATATAAGCAAAGGAAAAAAATGCCCTGCCAAATAATTTTGACCTTGTAATACTGCTCATTTCTCTAATACAGTCCTGCGGAAGTGAGACTGTAGGATGTTCTGGAAGGGACACCTGACTAGTAGTTCTGGGATTCAAATTCTGATACTAAAGAACTTTAAAAACTCCCAGACTGGGGCGCCTGGGTGGCTCAGTTGGTTAAGCCACTGCCTTCGGCTCAGGTCATGATCCTGGAGTCCCGGGATCGAGTCCTGCATCGGGCTCCCTGCTTGGCGGGGAGTCTGCTTCTCCCTCTGACCCTCCCCCTTCTCATGCTCTCTCTCTCTATCTCATTCTCTCTCTCAAATAAATAAAATCTTAAAAAAAAAAAACAAAAAACTCCAGACTGGTTACGCAAATACTGCTGAATCTCAGGCTCCACCACAAAACACTAGGGCCTCACTATTACCTGGACAGGAGTAGAGGAAAAGTCCACATTTGAGACTACTGGATACTCAACTCTGTTGTAGAAGTAACAAAAGAGGGATGCGCAGGTTATCCAAGCACAAAAATTACCAGGATAACATCTGTATTAACTATATCACACTACATCACCCAAGTGGAACCCAAACTGCCAATTTACTCCCCACCCTTGTCAGAACCGGTGTCAAGACCAGAAGTAAGAGTAGGGCGCCTGGGTGGCTCAGGCAGTTAAGCATCTCCTTCAGCTCAGGTCATGATCCTGGAGTCCCAGGATCGAACCCCATGTCGGGCTCCCTACTCAGTGGGGAATCTGCATCTCCCTCTGCCCCTCACCCCACTCATGCTCTCTCTCTCTCTCTTTCAAATAAATAAAGAAAGAAATCTTAAACAAAAAAAGAGACCAGAAGTAAGAGATGTTTGTTGCTATTCACTTCAGAGTCAGGCAAAGGCAATGACTGAAAAAAATATGAAGAATGAGTAAATTTTAGCCCCTGAAAGATTTCCACTATGTATTCTTAAAATGCCAAACAAAAGAATTAGATTAGAATCAGGGGCTTCTAATACTTCCCATGAAAGTACTAACACAATCTCCTTCTAATCTAACTGCTTTTCAATACGTAAGCACTCCAGCTCTGTGCATAAATGGAGTCAGTATTGTAATTTCACATTGACAGTCCATAAGAAATTAGAAATTCAAGGGTTAAAATTAAGAGAAAATACTCTGTTGTTTTGAATTGTTACATAGTTAGAAGTCAAGAGAAATACTGAAATAGTTAGTTCAAAGTATAAAATAATGTATCATTGTATGAAACATGTTATATTACATAACCTTTATTTTGTGACTGCATTTAAATTGTATCAACCAGTGCCTCTGCTAGACTATGAAGATGCATAATGCATATCATCCTTCTTTATAACTCTTCCAGTTACGTGACTCATTGCAGGTACTCCTTCGATTAGTGTTTTTCAAAGGAATACATTCAAACCGAGGCTGTGACATCGATGAAAAACCTTGGCTTTATGATCTCAAGTTTGACAGTAGGTTTACTGCACTGAAAACTGTGGCTATTTTACCCATATGAGTGATTGATTAAGCAATAACATTTTTAACAAGAACAACCCTCCCCCAGGGTTTCATGAATTCATTCCTAATTTTGTCTATAGGGACAATGATCAAACTGCGACAGCAGACCTTCATGCAATTGACTGGAGTTAGGTAATAGTTGCCCCTTTAACCAAACATGCACTTTCTGGTTTTCCATAGTCACAAGTACTTAACTCTGAGGTCTGTTATTTGTTTTCTGTCACTCCATTTGAGTTGTTAAACTCAGCCTGCCCAGTCCCTGTGGGCATGTGAGTCTGCCCCTGCTGTTTAGCCTTGACGGAGGAAAGATCCTGCTTTATCCTCTCAAAGCCCTTGATACTTCTAGTATCTCCTGCAAAGCTCTGGAAAGGACACATGGAGCTGTGAGGAAGGGAGAGCAGAGTAAGCCAGACCAACTGTCTTCAGCCCATAATATCAGTGGCAACAACTACTGCATTTAAGATCATCCTGTTCTCATGTTTCATGTGCAAATAGTCATGAGATCAGTATGTAATTTTTGAATACCTAGAGTGATTTCCACTATGTATTCTTAAAATGCCAAACATATCGAGAACCAGTTATTCTGTTGTTTTATATTCTAACATTTTTAAAGGCAAAAATTGGGGCGATTTTCTTGGTATTATGATGTTATCATTATTTATCATAACTTCACAGGCTATGTATGTAGTTGTCCAACAAAACTCAAAGATGAGGTCCTTATACAATAAGGAGATAACAGGCCATTGAGGATATACTGTTCTGCTGAAGGAAAGTCCTTAGTCCTCCACCAGGTTCATTTTTCTGACTGCCTACTTTCTCCTTCAGTGGCTTTGATTAAAATTCTGGAAATAGATGCAACTTGCTGGTAATGTAGCAGGCAAAATGTAAAACAGACGATATTAATCTGATGCTAAGCTTTAAATATTCCTTCTCCTGTCTCATACAAAAGGAGCCTCATCCACCATGTATTTTCATTCCTCCATCCTTTCAGGTTATTGATCTTTGTGTTATTTCTGCAAGTACATGGAAAGGTTTTATGTGTATGAATTAAATCTATGATGCATAGAGGCTGCTTTATTCAGCTGAATATGTCTTTAATACACTTCAAAGTGAATAGTTAAAAAAAATCCTCATTAAGGGCTGTCTCCCATTATAACTTCTAACATTACTTGATAGCCTTATGCAGCTTTACAACACACACTAAATATAAATGAAGAGCAAATAAAAATATATATTACACATCAGGAGTGCTCATAAACCCACTGTGAAATTGTTCTGTCCTCTAACCAAGCCCAAGAAAGTAGCACCTAAAATCCTATTTTTAATGTTCTGTACTTTCTATTAAAACCTTCTGACTGTTCCCAAGATAAGGCCATATGCTTAAGCCAACATTAGGCAATTTCTCTTTTTCTCCCCATTAAAACAACAAAACAACCCAAAAAATCCAGAAGCTAAACAAATCTTAGCTTTAGGTTTTTAGAATCAACCTTTTTAATTAGAAAGATAAAGTATTTTAATATTAAAAGCAAATTATTTATTCCCTGGGAATTTATTTTTCATAATTTATAACACTAAATGTTCTAAACACATTATTTTACATAGTAGATAGGTCTCTAGGCCCAGGGCATAAATACACACCAGGATATTCTAACAACCAAAGAACAGCTTATTCTCTTATTACTTACAATGGTTTTATTCTGTAATAGCATTTATGATGTGTTAAGAAAATAAATCAAGAACTTGAGAGAAAAATATGGAACAGTCTCTATAAATATCACAAAATACAGATGGATGAAACATTTGAATCTGAATAGTTGAGGAGCTCTAACACTAATCTTGGGTGTCCAACTTCATATAAATCACTTATTCTCTCATTGGTCACTATTATGAATATTATTACTATACATATTAATTAATATTATATATTAATATATTAGTATTGATACTACTATAATATTACTAATATAGTGATTATATTAATGTTAATTGATATTTAATAAATAATCAATCTATAGGGATATCTAATTTATATATGTATACCAAAAGATTGTGCATTCTGATAGCACACAATATAACAATAGCTTTATATTCAAAAATTATTTGGGGGACTACAATTAAGATAGAAAAACTGAGAACCAGGGTCAAATCTACAATGTATATAAAGATGAACACAAAATGCATCAAGGTTTAAAGCTCTCTGAGAATAAATCAATGCACAGAAAAATTAAATTTTGACCACAAAGGAGTAACTATTTCGGTTCCTGATTTGCCCAAGTAAAAAACAGAAAAGTATTTTCAATTAAAAAAGGAAAAATAAATTAATGAGCAAAAGACTTAAAAAGGCATTTTATGAAAGAGGCTATCAAAATAGCCCATAAGCACATGAAAAGATGTTCAACATCATTACTCGATAGGGAAGTGCAAATTAAAACCCAAAATATGATACCACTTACCACCTACCTAAATGGTGAAAACTAAAAAAACTAACAATTCTAAGCATTGGCAAGGATGTAGAGCAAGTGAAACTTTCATACATTGTTGGTGGGGGTGTAAATTGATACAATAACTTTGGAATAGTACTTGATAGTAACTATTAAAACTAAATATATGACTACTATGACCAATAATTCCACTCTTACATATATACCCAAGAGGAATGAATGAATACATCCACTAAAAACAAGTCAAGAATTCTTAACAACTTTCTTCACAATCACCAAAAACTAACAACCCAAAGGTCCATTAACGGTAGAATAAATCAATATTTTGTGGACTATTCACTTGCCTAGGAGTTAAAAAGAAATGGGACCATTGCTTAATACAATTAACATGAATGATTTTTAAGAACATAATCATGAGCAAAATGACACACACACAAAAAGACAGTCTGTGTTTTTTATAAAACTTTTTATAATAAAACCTTTCTATAAAATATAATAACTCCTAAAAGTAATCAGTCAGAATACTTGTTTCAGGAGGGAATTGTAGATAGGTGGGTTTTGATAGGATAGAGGCAAAAAGGAGCCTTCTAGTATGCTGGAAATATTCTGTATCCTCATCTGAGTAGTGGTTATAGTTACACAATTTGTGTGTGTGTGTGTGTGTGTGTAGAAACTCAAAACATATTAACACATAAACATACATGTAAAAAAATTGATCACTTGAGACTTGCATACTTTATAAGGTGTGTGCTCTACATCAATAAAAAATGAATAACTAAAGAGGTCCCTGAGTGGCTCAGTCAGTTAAGCATCTGACTCTTGATTTCAGCTCAGGTCATGATCTAAGGGTCATGAGATCGAGCACTATATCAGGCTCCCCAGGTATGGAGCCTGCTTAAGATTCTCTCTCCCTCTTTTTTTACCCCTCCCCCCTCACATGGGGGCACATATTCTCTCTCTCTAAAAAAAATTAATAACTAAAGATTTTACATCTTGTTAGTAGAAGTAGGTGAAAGACTGATTTATCAAAGCTCTTCTTTCAGTGGAGAGCACAAGATGAACATTCCTAATGGCTTGTTTTCTTCCTTCTTGCCCAGCATGAAGAACCAACAACAATGGGTCATTTGTTTTCTTTAGCATATTGTTCCCTGCCTGTATGATGTATGTATTAGTTTCTTGAGGTTATCATAATAAATTACCGCAAACCTGATGGCTTAAAACAACAGAAATTTATTCTCTCACATTTCTGGAGATCAGGAGTCCAAAATCACAATGTCAGTAGGGCTGTAGTCTCTCAGAACTCTCCAGGGGAGAATTCTTCCTTGTCTCCTCCAGCTTCTAGTGGATGCAAATGGTCCTTGACTTGTGGCCTGCATCACTCCTATCTCTACCTCTGTCTTCATATGTCTTCTCTGTGTCTCTCTGTTTTTTCTTCTGCTACAAGGACACTTGTCATTGCATTTAGGCTCACCCAGATAATTCAGAAAGACCTTACCTAAAGACCTTTAACTTAATTATATCTGCAAAGACCCTTTTTCCAAATAAGGTCATATTCACAGGTTCTGGATATTAGGATATGGACATATCTTTTGGAAGACCACCATTCCATTATATTAGGTATGGATTAAAATGAATGCACTTCCCCATTATAATAAAAGTAATATAATGTGTAACCTCCAGCTAGTTAAAAACAATAAAACTGTGTATTTGCTTTGTGTTTTCCAGATGTAGAAATTTTAATTTTTTTATCTGATTTGACCTTTATAATCAGACTCCATATAATAATTTAAAAAGAGATTTATTATGGTAACCAGAATATGTTTATTCATCATCTTTTCATTTATTTAACCAGTGAGAACCCTACTAGCAGGATATAGTATTCAAAGTTTTAGTTTTAGTTCATAAGAGAAAACTGGTTTGAGTCCATTTTAAAGGGGAGTATGGCACAACTTTTAGCTCACTAAGGAAAGGGTCTGAAATTACTTCAACAGTAACACCTATGGAATATAGGACAGCATGTGACAGAAGACAAAATTCTTTAGGTAAAACTTCCTAAGAAACAAGTTGAACAATGGGGCACCTGGGTGGCTCAGTCAGTTAAGCCTCCAACTTCAGCTCAGGTCATGATCTCAGGGTCCTGGGATCATGCCCCATGTTGGGCTCTACATTCAGCAGGGAGTCTACTTGAAGATTCTCTCTCTCTCCCTCTTCCCCTCCCACTGCTTGTGCATTCTCTCTCTCTCAAATAAGTAAAATCTTAAAAAAAAAAAAAGTTGAACAAACAGAAATGCTTTACTAAAAGTATAAATTGGTTCTTAGCTAAAACTAAAAATCTATGTTTTCTGCTTTCTTCTTTTATGGTTGCTAACTTTTGCCCACCTTAAGCCAGAATGATACAGTATTTCCTATAATTTAATACATTTATTTTTCAAATATCAAACATTATATTTACAATTTTAGAAATATCAATGTCCTTTACAAACATGCATTATTTCTTTTCTTTCTGAAACTGTTATAAATATGTGTACTTTATATGTACTTTGTGTGTATACTACATATGTTCTTTTTAAAAACAAATTCACTATCATAATTAAGTAACTGAATTCATATTAGTGAATACTGAGCGATTATTTATACAAAACAAACATTCTTCATATCTATCTATAGGATAAAAAATCCTATAAGTAATTCATGGATATTATATATTTAAAATGTAATTCCATTTAAAAATTTTTGATTTTCATACAACTATTTATCTATGCATAGAATGAGACTCATCTGTGTTACTTATTTAAAATTCAGTGGTTATTGCATTATAAGGAACAACTTTGGCTTTCACCCATAGTGTAAGTGATTATCTCAAATCAAATATCCTTAACTATTCTTTTGTCCTCTCAAACTTGAGAAGAGAATTTTAATTTGCTAAATAGCTGCACAGAAATGGAGAATTGCCTTTTATTGTTGTGTAAAAGACAAGATTCTATGAAAACTGCTAAGAAGCATTTTCCTGCAATAGCATATTATGAGGTGTAAACTTAAAAAGACTTTTCTACGACCAATCCTGAAACTGGGCAGCGGTCTGCTGCTTATACCATGTCTACATTCAGAGGCAGATTTTCCTAACAGTTGACTATTGGAAGCATTTTAGACTATGGCACAAAATACTCAGATTATTTTGCAAATGAAAATTTTAGTCCCCTTGATAATTCTGTAGGTGTTTTGGAAGATGGCCTTTAACATGGAAAGCACTGGAAGTAGGACAAGATGTAGCAAAACAGATTCAAGAACATAAAGGAGAATAAGCAGAAGCTGAAGGTTAGGAGCTGGTAGCCGTGTCCTATCATGGAGGCATTTTCCTCAAGACATGCTGGGATTCCATATGGTCTGGCAAGATCAGGAAAGATGCCAAAAACTAGCCTACCTGAGTTAGGAGAGACCACTTGGTAGTAAATGCAAGGTAGGGGAGAATAGCTACCAGTATAGCAAAGTGTGCTTAAATTCTAGGCGCACCCAAATGTCAACCATTTACTAGTTGTATAACTAGTAAATGATCCACCCTGACATCTTAAGGCTTAGTTTTCTTATCTGAAAAACAGGGTCAGCAGTGGTGTCTACCTTACAGAGTTATGACTGACATTTAGTGAATACTGAATAAGTGGTATTACCATTATTATTATTTTATTATTGCACAGAGAGTTGATGAAGTAAGACCCCATTAGTTGTTAGTATTTAATTAGCATCTGAGCAGCAACACTGTTGTACAAACAGCAGTTTTTGGAAGGTGGTGCCGTTTGTTACCCCATCAGTAGTAGGGCTGGTCACTCTTCTTGGTGTGAGACCTGAGAGTAGAGACATTGGTATTTAATGAGAGATGTGTATTAAAATTTAATAAAAATACATCTTTTTCACTTGTCTGAAGTAGTTCTATGATTCTTGTGCTTAACCTAAGGTAAGAGCTTCTATCACAAGGAGAGAAGTTTGTTAAGAGCTAAGCAGAATATCCAGTCACCACCATGAAGAATAAGGTATAGGGAAGCTGGAACATACATTCAGAAGCCAAAGGAAAAGACCAAATATGCAGATTTGGGAAATTCAACAGGAATTTGAGAGATCCCATCTCTATGGACATGTGAGTCTTAGAGTCTCAGCCCAGACCCAAGAGCTTAGGAAAACCCCTCACGCTGATGGAGCCATGGACCTCATTCTATCATGGCTTGTTTAGGACTTGGTTACACAATATCAAGAGGAACAGACTCTGCTGGAGACAGGTTGCTATGGGTTGAATTGCACACCCCTCATGGAACAGAACCTTCCCTCATAGCCCTGCAAGCCAAACTTGCAGACAACCGTGATCAAACATCTAGTCTCCAGAACTGTGAGAAAGTAATTTCTCTGTTTAAGCTATCCAGCTTGTGGTGCACCCCCCCCCTTTTTTTTTTGGCAGCCCTAGCAAACTAAAGCAGGCCTTCATGGGCTCAGGAGGTTCTGATAGGCAGAGAAAATGGAAGTGTTTCTGGAGGGAAGTCAATGTATTAAGTTCATGAGTTCTGGACAGAAATAAAAATTAGGATCAAAAGAGACAAATTCATTCAAAAAGTGGAAATTCAAGGGGAAAAAATGGGCAGAACAACAGTTTCAATATGCCAGCACTGTTGGGCAGGCTTCTTCCCAATGCTCCTGTGGGGTGTCTTTGAGTCCTCACCAAACAACTGGTATTATTTGGGCACTGGTATTATTTAATCAGAAAATTTCAGCAATCCCCATAAAATTAAGACTAAGAAAAAACTGCTTCTTGACACTTATCTGCCTTCCTAAATAAGAGACGCTAAGATCTAAATAAATTAGCTGTGAAATATGGCAAGGTATTTTTTATCTATTTTTTTTCCTTTGAGAAAAAAGGATGACTGAATTTTTCTATTGTTTTCTTGTTGTGACCTTTTCATCTGTCTTCACCTAATCTTGATGATGCAAATACCCCCACACAAACACCTCTTCACCAGTTAGCCCATACAACGAAGCAATATTTTATTGAGTAGATTTCAAGTTACAGATTTTCCTCAGAATCAGGAGTTTACTGGGCCTGAACATCAATGACCATGAGTCCCAGACAGTGGTTCTACCACGAATGTTTTAGACTCATCTATACTTGGGATTCTGACTCTATAACCCCCATCACTACCAAAAAGTTGATGTTCATTCTAATTAACCAGGTGTCTATTGAAGACACTTTTGTACAGGGCCTCTTGCAGAAATGCAACAAACTGTCTACCTCCTCTCGCAGAAATGCAACAAACTGTCTACCGCTAGGAGGAAAGAAAAAAGTGCTGCTTGTTCCTTTTATCTTATAACCAAAAGATTTTTAAAAATGAGGAATTGGGTAATTAGCACATATGACTTTCAAACGTAAATTTTAAATTATGATGGTTCTTCCTTCATCTAATACACATGTCATTCCAGGCATTGTGCTGGGCATTAGGAGGGCCACTATGAACAAGACAGGTATGGTCCCTGCTGTTAAGGAGCTTACATCTGGGTGAAGTAGAGAGGAAAATAAATAAGCACGCAAACAGTCAATTAATTAAATAACTAGGAACAATGGTAGCTGTGTGAAAGAAACTAAGAAGAGAGTGAGCTAGGGAATAAGAGTGGAGAGTAACTATTTCATCGGATAGTCTAGAAAGACCTCTCTAATGAGGTGGCATTTCTTTCAAGCTTGACAATTGGACCATAATCATGCTAAAGTCTGCTCCATGGTCAGAATCTGAACATTTTAGCTACAAGGTACAGTGCAAAAATGACAAACTTCTTCAACCGAACCAGAGTTGCATGCTTCATATCCCTCTAAAAGCACGAAGATCCCTTGGTCACTAAAAAGTTCATGTAAAAAGAAGATAAATGAGTAGACTCTGGTGCATTGCGTTTTAGTTTTATGAAATTCCAAACTCACTGTAAATAGCTTACAGAAATACACAGTTCATTGGGTTCGGTGCTTGGCACTTAATCCCAGCCAGAGCACTACTTGCACATTCCAGTCTACAAGAGAAATAAATTTCAGGATTCAATTATCAGCTCCAGTCACAGTGAATAGAAAAAGGGAAAGATGTTCTTACCCAGTATGAGAATAACCTGGGTCTCAAGCAGGTTAACTGCTTTAGTAAGTTTTTATAAAGTATTACATACTTTAGCCAATGGTATAGCCAAATGTATTTATTATATAAAGTGATTTCTAAGTTTCTAATGATTTTTAATCTGTTCTAGTTTGGAAATTTTCCTTTATTAAACAAGCTATAGGTGTTTATTGTAGAAAAATCATAAAATGCAGAAAAGCAAAAAAAAGGGGGGGGGTGAGAAAAAAAATTACCCCAGTGGTAGATCAAAGGTAATAATGGCCCCAGCTTATCACTCCTCCCTATGCCGATAAGTGCTCTCTCATTCTGTGCTAGGTCATTTGACTTGCCTAAGGCCAGTGAGATTATGACAAGTGTGACAGAAGCAAAGGCATGAAAGTCACTTGCATGACTGAATTTATTTTTTTCCTAGGATTTTATTTATTTATTTACTTATTGAGAGAGAGAGAGAATGTGCACATGAGCAGGAGGGATGGGCAGAGGGAGAAGGAGAGAGAGAATCTCAAGCAGACTCTGTGCTGAGCACAGAGCCCAATGTCGGGCTCGATCTCACAACCCTGAGATCATGAGCTGAGCCAAAAACATGATTGAATTTACTTGTTCAGACTCTCTGCCACTGCCATAAGTAGGACATTCCCAGGCTAGCCATCTGTGCCAGAAGGAAGAGAGACACAAGGACCAGAGCTGAGTTACCCCAGTTATCTTAGTCAAGGCCATCCTAAAAGCCACCCACACTTGTAAGAGAGCCTAGCCAAGTCAGCAGAGCCACCTACCCAACCTATATCTGAGAGTAAGCTCATGAGGTAAGTCCAATCCAGGACTGATCGGCTGAACCTACTGACTCAGAAGCTAAATAAGTACTTGCTGTTCAATCCCATTGAGACTGTAACAATATTAGGGAGAATTATTATGACAATCAATTTCTGTTATACTCACCACCTTGAAACAGAATAATTTAACATTAATTTTGCTTTAGCTTTTTGTCCAATTTATGGACTTTTTAAAGGTTAAAGATAGCTATCTATATCAGCATTGAGCACTGTGAGTTCTAATTCCCAAGATTTAACCATTACCTTGAGCTAAAAGAGATATTAGCAAAGAAAAATCCAACTATAGTTCTGACAGTAAAGTTTACTAGGGTAAAGTAGAGCAATTTCTGATTTGCAGTTCAGGCAATCAGCAAAGAAAAATTCAGAAGAGTAAAGTCAGGAGAGTAAAGTAAACTAGATGTAGGGAGTGAACCTGAAAGTAGGGTGGGATTGGGGGAAGGTATTTCAAATGTAAGTGACACTTAGGGCTCTTGCCATGCTAGCAACTATGGCCAACTGAGGTAAACAAAAAAACATACTGGAAAGACTCTGGGTAAGTCACAGAATGAAAAAAAAAAAAGATAACACAGCAAGCTTAAATAATGATAGGAAAAGGGTACTCTTCAAGAACTTAGTAACACTAATATGTCTCTTTTGGATGCTTCCTCTAAACAAGTCAGTTCTAACCACCTTTAGCTGAAGTTGTTACCCTGCTCAGAGTCAAAAACCTGGCAAAGACTATCCAAATGGGCTCAGGTTATACATGCTCCCTCCCCCCCCCTTAGCAAGCAGAGGAAGGGGAGCTGGACAATGTGACTGACAGTGTTAAAAATGGAAGGGGGATTGGAATCATTTTCCCCCCATGACAGCAAGCCAATTCTTAATTACAGTTTCAACCTATCCCAGGAATGTAATCTTTTCATGGTCAATCTGAATTGTTTGAATTTTATTGTTTAACAACTGCTACACCAGATCCATAGAGTGAGTAGGAGGAATATTCATTCATAACCTAAGGGGGAAGTGTTCCAGGACAGGCAAGAGCAATAAATGTCTTCTAGAAACAAAAAGAACAAGTGCAAATGTTCTAGTTTGTATGAGACTGTAAAGTGGAATAATCTACCTACTTTGGATTGGCCCCCAGTTGAGAAGGGAAATGGTCTGTTTGTATCAAGAGACATATGTCTCCAGAAAGGTCTCTCCATCTAGGCGAGGGCTGGTCCTTTATTGCCCTAAAGGAGCTTAGCAGCTGGGAAGTGTCCTTGCCATGAACTTGTGATTGCTTCCCAGCATAACTCCCACTGGCCCACAGAGTACTGGAAAACAATCCAGTAAAAACAGCTACTCCAATGCTTATAGATCTAAGAACAAAGGCAATGGAGACCATATGACTGACTGGGGATGGGTAGAAATGAATCTGACCATAATTCCTAAGTAGAAATTCTGTATACCCCATTTTCTTTTACTAAACAAGGTAGGCCGAAGTATAATATGAAAAATTTAAATTTCAGGACTTCAGTTGGAAAAAAATTGTACTTCATGCAGTGTGCTAAATTGCCCCTTGTGTCAGGCAAATTTCTAAGGCAGAATTTATCTGGAAGTGATCCAATAGGGGTAGGTGATCAGCTAAACCCCCTACCACATTTGCAGGGCTCAGGGCAAGAGTATAAATAGAGGATTATATTCCATCTGTCTAAAGTTATAAAAAGATTTAAACTAAGCTGTGAAATCAAATAGGTTCTACTCTTCTACCTTGAGAAATATTTCTGCATAACAACCTGAGAAATCAGGTTGAAATTTAGAATTCTCTGGCCATTTGGTGTCCTGGGACAGAATACAGAGTGTAGGGAGAGCCAGCCCCCAGCCTTTGGCCTCAGGCCTGCTCCAATTTTCTTCCTACCCAAGCTCCATCCACACCTGAAAGGCCTTCATGAACACACCTGTAGAAATCCCAGCTCACAAATATAAGCTCACCCTCCATGCCCCACACCCTACAATCAGCCTTCCATTGAACATACTTGGGAACAGGGGTATATGCGCCAGTGTAGTTGTCTCCTCTTAAGATGACAGTCCCTAGGAAGGGGTCTGCCAAAGTGAGCCCTGTGTTGTGACACCAAGATTTCCCCTCAATGAAAGACATGTTGCCCCATTTTGGGGGAGTAAAGTAGGCAGATAGACAGTTTTTAGTTTATTAGCCCCTTTAGGGTTGCTTCAACTGCAGAAAGCCTCATCACCAAGGTCATGCTCATTCTAGGGGCAACCCACATTCAGTGACTGATGCATGTGAGACTATAAGGCCTGCCCACCCTGGGCCAGCTTGCACTAACTGAGAAAGGTCATTCTAGCTCCAGAGCTCCCATGCCATTCACAGGACCTGTGACACAGCTCAACTTCTCCCTCTGCCCAATCTTGCTTCCTTCCATGAGCTTCCCTTGATGTCCATCTCAAAGCCATTCCTTTCTATACATGTTAAATGCTAAATTCTTCAGAGTCAGCTTCCTGGAGAATCTAATCTGAGCATCCATAGAGACACTGGAAACAGGTTCAGTGCTGTTTGAGCAGGAATTCTAGGATGCTGTGGTCCAAAAAAGGCAGAGCATGGGCTCAGATGGGCAACATTCCCTTCATTCCATGGACCCTTCATCCTACAGTGGGAGGTCTTCCAGAGTGTGCCCTTTAAAGAATGAGACCTAGGTTAGGGATCCTCTTGACTGGATCTAAGGTCAACACTAATCCTCTATACTGCAAGGTCCGCAATGGTTTCTCCCTTATGCCATCTTCATTAGTTTCCTATAGCTACTGTAACAAATTGCCACAAAACAACACAAATTCATTATGTTACATTTTTAAAGGTCAGAAGTCTAAAATTAGGTCTTATAGTGCTAAAATCAAGGTGTCAGCAGGGCTGTGCTCCTTCTGGAAGCTATAGGGGAGAATCATTTCCTTGTCTTTTTCAGCTTCTAAGAGGTGTCAGCTTCTTTGGCTCATAGCTCCTTCCTCCAACTTCCAAACCAACAATGTAGGATCTTCAAATCTCTCTCTGACTGTCACTCCTGCCTCTCTCTCATAAGCACACTTGTGATTACATTTAAATATAAATGCCCTAATAAACCAGGATGGTCTCATTTCATGATCCTTAATGTCATCACATCTGCAGTCCTTTTTACCACGAAAGGTAACTAAGTCACAGGTTTGGGGGATTAGGACATGAACATTTGGGGGAGGACATTATTCTGCCTACCACATCATCTTAGATGGGAAGTCTAAATTTTAGCTAATTTTGTGAGGTTGACTACAAATTCCAATACATCAATGAATCCATCAATATTATGCTCATCTCCATTCATAAGGCTTGAGGTTAAGACCACAACATGATATTTTTTTAAAGATTTTATTTATTTATTTGACACAGAGAGAGACAGCGAGAGAGGGAACACAAGCAGGGGGAGTGGGAGAGGAAAAAGGAGGCTTCCCACCAAGGAGAGAGACCAATGCGGGGCTCGATCCCAGGATCCTGGGACCATGACCTGAGCTGAAAGCAGACACTTAACGACTGAGCCACCCAGGCCCCCACAACATGATATTTTTAAAAAATGCTTCAAAGAGTTATCTTTATTCCCTCCCTCTGATTTCCCTTTCTTTAATTCTTCTAAAACCCACTACAGTCAGGTGCCCCAACCTCATGGTACCTGGCCTATCGACAGTCTTTCTACACAACTGATCACTTTCTCCTCTTTCTATCTCTTCCTATTCTCTTTATTTTGTATGGTATCTTTTAGTTTTTTCTCTTACCATTCTCTCCTCACCATCTCAGTATTTTTTGACTATCCCTTCTTATCTCTCCATCATCCTAACTTCAGAATGTCCCTGACAGCTACCTGTGGGGCTGAACTGTATCCCCCTAAAATTTGTGTGTTGATAGAAGCCCTAACCCCCAATACCTTAGAATGTGTACGCTTAGGGGAGGTTAGGGTCTTTTAAGAGGTAATTAAGGTAAATGAGGTCATAAGGAAGGAGACACCAGAGACGCAAACACACTGAGAAAAGGTCACGTGAGCACACAGAGAAAAGGTGCCATCTGCACATCAAAGACAGAAGCCTCAGGAGAAACCACTACCGTGGGCACCTTGACCTTGGACCTCCTGCCTCCACAGCTATGAAAAATAAAAATCTGTTGAAGCCACCCAGTCTGTGGTATTTTGTTATGGCAGCCCTGGCAGACTAATATACCATATTTGGATCTCTTCTCTTTTCTATCCACACATACTCCCTTGGAAATCTCATCCAAGAAGTTTCAAAATGTCATCTATATACTAGCAACTCCCTAATTTATACCTCCAGCTCTGACCTTTCTTAAATCCAGACTCATATATGCAACCACCTACTTTCCTTGACATTTCCCATGGGGAGTAATAAATAGGTTTATTTAATATGTGGTTTATTTAATATTAATATTTAATATGTGGAAAGTTTGGCTCCTGATAGACCTCCTCGAACCTTCCCTTCTCTCACTCATTTCGCCAACCTGGTAAATGGCAAACACAATTCTTCCAGCCCATGATTCTTTATCTCTGTCACACCCCAAATCCTATCCATCCATCAGCAAATTCTATCAAATCCAGCCTGGGAATATATCCAGAATCAAACACTGCTCATCCCCCCCATGCTAAGACTCAAGTCCAAGCCACAATCATCTTTCTCCTGGATTTCTGCCATAACCTCCTACCTGGTCTCTGCTTCTGCCCTCGTCATCCTAAAGACTACATTTAGTACAGTGGATAGAATAATTTTTTTTTTTTGACCATGAGATTCTTATGCTCAAAACTCTCCAGGAATTTCCCACCAAATGGCAAAGTAAACAGCAAAGACCTTCAAGTTCCTATGTGATCTAACATCCAGTTAGCTCCCTAACCATTCTCCTCCTCTGTCACCTTGCTGAACCACCTTGGCCTTCCCCATACTTCTACATGCTCCAGAAATGCTGCCATCTTAGGGCCCATGTATTCGCTTTCTTCTCAGATGGAGTATTTTTCCTATAGATAGAGACATGGCTCACTCCTTTACATTCTTCAGATCTTTATTCAAATGCAATCTTCTCAGTAAGGTCTCCCCTGTCCATATTGTGTGAAATTACAACCCCAGACATTTCCTATCTCCCTTACTTTTTGCTCCTTGGTACTTATGAACTTTAGTTTACCTATTTATTGTGCTCATTTTTTGCCTGCTGCATTAGCTTGTAGCTCCCCGATGGCCAGAATTTGAGTCTGTATCCCTGTCTCCCACAATAATGCTGCCTGGCACCTGGTCAGCACTCAGTATGTAATGGCTGAGTTAGTTAAGTGAATGTTCTACAGGGGAAGGAGAAGAGCTCAGAACTACTGGAGGAGAAGGGAAAGGATGGTATCTTAGTTTAGGGTTTCCCTAGAGGAAAGTCTAGACTAAGGACTTGATTATAATTGGTTTATTTTGAAGCCGATCCTAAGAAACAGAAGTCAGGGAGGAAAGAAAGTCAGAACACCAAAGAAGGAAGGCCATTACATGGTGCATTATTAAGGTCTCTGCTATTGGCAGCAAAGTGGGATTCTGCCAGAAATCCTGAGAAGCATAAATGGAATGCCTCCCAGAACTGATCAACCAAAAGATGGGCAACTGGAACACTCCCCTCTCCCTTTGGTTCAGGGTTTCCCCTGATGTGAATCCCTCCCCCATGCATGCACCTTTGGGCTGCCCAATGCCAGCCAGCAGCTAGGAGACTCCTATGTTGGAGAAGGCTCAGGGGCAGAATGCAGAGAGACAGCTGCAAGTGCTTATAGCAAGGGTCTGGTAGGGAGAGAAGAGTCTGAACTTTCACGACCTGTCTACCCCAGCTGGGGTTGAGATCAGAAGAGAACTGAATAAATGCAACCTGGGCACCAAGGGCCGCTGTTTCAGAAGAGGACAAGCATCAGGAATGCTAATATTTGTAGCTGGCTGTCACTGAATAAAGATGTCTCATTCTTGCCATGATGGCTTCACAACAATAATGCTTCCTAATATTCATATAGCACTTTCACACATATTTGTGTTTCCCAATTTCCCCATGAAACAACTATGATTGTTATTTTTCAAGGCTAAAAAAGGGAAAGGAAAAATAATATTTCTTATAAAGCTACCAATGTAGCAATCAGAGATAAAATGATAAAAATTTAAAGCAAAACAATCAGAGACAGTTTTGTCCAGCAAATTAGCAAAGTCATTGTTAGCCTTATATTCCCCAGTATCGATGAGAATATAATGACATGGTACCTTTGTATATATATGAAGAAGGGAGAAACTCACACATCTCTTCCAGAGGAGAATTTGAAAATATGCACCAAACATCATTTAAAAATAGTCATTCATGACCCTTGACCCAGTGATTCCCCCAAAGGTAAGTAGAATATTCATATATAAAAATACTCAGTGTAGTCTGTTATTTTTAATAATAAATAATTGGAAACAAATGAAATGTCCAACATGGGATAGTAAAATAAAATCCTCTGGATGGTTTAAAATTTATGTTTTTGAAGAATACTCAATGACAAATTGTTAGGTAACAAAACATCATTTAAAACTATTTATCCAGCATACTATAAATTTGGTTTAGGTATAAACATATACACATATACACCTGTACCAACACAAGTATGGTACTCTGTATATTTATATATTTGCTAATATATCTGAATAGAAAAAACACGAAAAGGAAGTAAAACAAAATATTAACAGTGAATAATTTGGAGTAGTTAGAGTAGTTATCTGAGTAGTCAATAATTCAAAGTACTTTTTATTTTGTTTTATACTGATCAGTTTTTAAATTTTCAGAAATAAATTGAGAAATGATATTTTTACTATATAGGAAAATCAGTACCAGATTTCCCCAATGTATAATGTAAGGGGAAAACTGAATAGAACGACCATAACTTTAAAAGTCCAAAAAGTGAGGGCCACCTGGGTGGCGCAGTCAGTTGGGCATCTGACTCTTGATTTAGGCTCAGGGCATGATCTCAGGGTGGTGAGATCAAGTCCCGCACCCGGCTCCATGCTCAGCGGGAGTCTGCTTGAGATTCTCTCTCTCCCTTTGCTTCTGCCTCTCCCTCCACTCATGCTCTCTCTCTCCTTAAAAATAAATAAATAAAATCTTTTTAAAAAATCCAAAAAATTGGTATCACAAATTTATACATAAACTATTACACCTTAATCTCAATGATTCATGGGTTCTTTGTTCAAAGAAAGGATTGCAGGAGCCTGGGTGGCTCAGTTGGTTGGGAGTCTGACTTTGGCTCAGGTCTTGATCCCAGGGTACTGGGATGGAGTCCCGAGTCGAGTTGGGCTCTCTGCTCAGCGGGAAGTCTGCTTCTCCCTCGGCCCCTTCCCCTGCTCATGCTTGCACTTAGGTGCTCTCTCTCTCTCTCTCTGAAATGAATAAATAAAATCTTTATTAAAAATTTAAAGAGGATTGCTAAATGTTTCAATGATAAATAAAATACTAAATAATTCATATTCCTTTAATTTGGACCCCTTACATTTTTAATAAACTGTTTTTGCTGTATTTGTAAAGACTAAGGACTAGCTTCCTCTGCTAAAACTAGAATTTTAAGTAAATCAATATTAAGGAGGTAAAGTGATCTATTGAGTTCTTTTGGGGAAAAAAGCTATAGATCATATTGATTGTGAAAATTCTTTTTTTTTTAATTTAATTTAATTTATTTATTTGACACAGAGAGAGAGAGAGGAATCACAAGTAGGCAGAGTGGCAGGGGGTGGCAGAGGGAGAAGCAGGCTCGCCGCTGAGCAAGGAGCCCGATGTGGGACTCGATCTCAGGACCTTGGGATCATGACCTGAGCCGAAGGCAGACGCTTAATGACTGAGCCACCCAGGCGCCCCAATTGTGAAAATTCTTAAGAGCAAATGAAAAGCAAGGCAGCAAACTTTATATTTGGTACAGATTCTTGCCTCTAGCTATCATATACTTATCCAAGCTACTTCACTTAGGCAAGATCACAAGGGAGTCTGCCTGCAAAATTCCTCTAAGGTCAGACAGGGTCACTGAATCTGTCTGGGCTATACGATAGGACCCAGCCTGAAGCAAAATTGGGAAGCCAAAAATTTTGTCTTCTACACTGTGTGTGCCACACATATGTGCATAAACCTATCCTTCTTTAGAGCTCCTCCTTCCATCTGTGCCTGCAAACCTCCCCCACGTCCTGTAGCTGGGCACACTGTCACTCTCACCCCAGGTATCAGGATTGACCCATCATAGATCATGCTGCCTTCCCAATAGTAGCTCGAGCCATGTGACTTCTGTCACTCCTCCCCTTGTCTATCCTCAATCTCCAACCATTCTGGAGAGTCATTCTGCCCTTTAAAAAAATGTTAATGGCTGACTGGGTATGAAAACTGGTTATAGGGGGCACCTGGGTGGCTCAATGGGTTAAGCATCTGCCTTAGGCTCAGGTCATGACCTCAGGGTCCTGGGATCGAACCCCACATCAGGGTCCCTGCTCAGTGGGGAGTCTGCTTCTCCTTCTCTATCTCCTTCTCCCTCTCCCTCTCTCTCTCAAATAAATAAGATATTAAAAAAGAAAGAAAGAAAGAAAACTGGTTATAAGGCTTCCTTCTTCAGGCAGCAGACTCAGATTAACAAGGGCCTTCCAGAGGTCATGAGGTAAGTCAGAAGTGTGGCTATAGCCATGAGGACTGCAGATACTGCTGTCTGACCAGTGGTGGAAATACTCTTGTGCAGGCAAGCCTTTTGAGTCACACATACAAACAGCCACCCATTCTGACTGGCAGTGCAAAGCCCTGATCAATGGAGTAAATGCTAGTTGACTATAAGAATAGCTAAGCAGGAACCTGGAAAAGATGGTTGAGGAGTAGGGGGCCCTATTCCAACTGGTCCCCAGAATTGAGCTGGATAACTACCAGATCACTCTAAACACCCATGAAATCAGCCTGAGGTGTAAGCAGATCTGGATCTCTACAAACAGAATATTGCAGGAGATTGGTTTTGAGGTATGAAGAGGGAGCTGTGATTCCACGGGCAGATATCAGAGGATAAATGGCAGCGGGAGGGAGCCTGGCCATGGGGATCCTACACCCCCAGTGAGAGATAGCCTCCTGAGCTGGGGCCGGGGCACAGACTCGCAGACCCGTAGGGGCAGGGAAAGGACTTTAGGGCAGCCCCTCGGACTGTAACCCAGAGCAGCGGGGTGACACATGCGAACTGGGGGTGGCTGGCAGTTTTGGAAGCTCAAAGGGCAGAGACATGCCCCAACCTGGAGGCGAGGACTGGGAGCACTGCTGAGGGGCGCACAACCCAGGACGCTGCAGTTTATAGCAGCACAGACAGAAACAGAGAGAGTGTGGCCTGGAGAGCTCACTGACAAAGAGACGGTGATCTCTCTGCTCTGAGGCAGAGGGTTGGAAACGATCTCTTCTGCTCTGACTCTCGAAAGAGACACAGAAAGCCTCCAGGGAAAGCCGTCAGAGAACAAAAGCCCCAAAAAGCCGGTTTTCACTGAGCCCATTTCCCACCACAGGGGGCAGGGCAACTCTGCCCAAACAGGGTTGCCTGAGTAACAGCGCAGCAGGCCCCTCCCGCAGAAGACAGGCTGGGAAAACAAGAGGCCAGCAACCCTAAGGTCCCAAGAAAACAGGTGCATCTTGCTTGGGTTCTGGTCAATAATTTGGACTCTATACATTCCCTCAAACACCCCTCAACAGAATGACTAGGAGGAGGAACTCCCAAAATAGGAAAAACTCAGAGACTATGACTTATACCACAGATTTACAAATGGATTCAGTTATAACCAACATGTTCAGAGATGGAATTCAGGGTAACAATTGTGAAGACAATAGCTAGAATGGAGAAATCAATTAATGGCAACATAGAGTCTCTAAGGACAGAAATGAAAGCTGAATTGGCAGAACTTAAAAATGCTATCAGTGAGATCCAATCTAATCTAGATAATCTAACAGCTAGGGTAAGCGAGGCAGAAGAACGAATTAGTGATCTAGAAGACCAATTAATAGACAAGAAGGGAAAAGAGGAGGCCAGGGAAAAACAACTCAAAATCCATGAAAATAGAATCAGAGAAATAAGTGACACCATGAAACGTTCCAATGTCAGAATTATTGGGATCCCTGAGGGGGTGGAGAGAGAGAGAGGACTAGAAGATGTATTTGAGCAAATCGTAGCTGAGAACTTCCCTAATCTGGGGAATGAAACAAACACTCGTATCCTAGAGGCAGAGAGGACCCCTCCCAAGATCAAGGAAAACATGCCAAAACTCGTAAACCTTAGAACTAAGGAAACCATCTTAAGAGCAGTTAGGGGGAAGAGATTCCTTATGTACAGAGGGAGGAACATCAGAATAACATCAGACCTATCCACAGAGACCTGGCAAGCCAGAAAGGCCTGGCAAGACATATTCAGGGTACTAAACGAGAAGAACATGCTGCCAAGAATACTTTATCCGGCAAGGCTGTCATTTAGAATGGATGGAGAGATGCAGGGTTTCCAGGACCAGCAGAAACTGAAAGAATATGTGACCACTAAGCCGGCCCTGCAAGAAATATTAAGGGGGGTTCTATAAAAGGAGAAAGACCCCAAGAGTGATCTACAACAGAAATTTACAGGGACAATCTATAAAAACAACATCTTCACAGGCAACATGATGACAATTATTTCATATCTTTCAATAATCACTCTCAACGTGAATGGCCTAAATACTCCCATAAAATGGCACAGGGTTGCAGACTGGATAAAAAGACAGGACCCATCCATATGCTGTCTACGAGACTCATTTTGAACCTAAAGATACATCCAGACTGAAAGTGAATGGATGGACATCCATCTTCCATGCCAACAGACCTCAAAAGAAAGCTGGGGTAGCAATTCTTATATCAGACAAATTAGATTTTAAACTGAAGACTATAGTTAGAGACACAGAAGGACACTATATCATTCTTAAAGGGTCTATCCAACAAGAAGATCTAACAATTGTAAATATCTACGCCCCCAACATGGGAGTAGCCATCTACATAAGCCAACTGTTAACCAAAATAAAGACGTTAATTGTAGGAGACCCCAATAATCCACTCTCAGCAATAGACAGATCATCTAAGCATAAAATCAACAAAGGAAGAAGAGCTTTGAATGACACACTGGACCAGATGGACCTCATAGATATGTACAGAACATTCCACCCTAAAACAACAGAATACTCATTCTTTTTGAGCGCACATGGAACTTTCTCCAGAATAGACCGCATACTGGGTCACAAATCAGGTCTCAACCGACACCAAAAGATTGAGATTATTCCCTGCATATTCTCAGACCATAATGCCTTAAAACTGGAACTCAATCACAAGAAAGAATTTCGAAGAAATTCAAACACTTGGAAGCTAAAGATTACTCTGCTCAAGAATGTTTGGGTCAACCAGGAAATCAAAGAAGAACTTAAACAATTCATGGAAACCAATGAGAATGAAAACACATCGGTCCAAAACCTATGGGATACTGCAAAGGCAATCCTAAGGGGGAAATACATAGCCATCCAAGCTTCACTCAAAAAAATAGAAAAATCCCGAATTCACCAACTTTGTAGAGTTGCTTTCTTATATAATAACAATGCAACTGTAGAAAGAGAAATTAGAGAAATGATTCCATTTACAATAGCACCAAAAGCCATAAGATACCTTGGAATAAACCTAACCAAAGAGGTAAAGGATCTATACTCCAGGAACTACAGAAAACTCATGAAGGAAATTGAAGAAGACACAAAAAGATGGAAAAACATTCCATGCTCATGGATCAGAAGAATAAACATTTTAACAATGTCTATACCCAGAGCAATCTATACCTTCAATGCCATCCCGATCAAAATTTCAAAGACATTTTTCAAAGTGCTGGAACAAACTAAAATTTGTATGGGAATCAGAAAAGACCCTGAATCACCAAGGAAATGTTCAAAAAGAAAAACAAAGCTGGGGGCATCACATTGCCTGATTTCAAGCTATATTACAAAGCAGTGATCACCAAGACAACATGGTACTGGCACAAAAACAGACATATAGACCAATGGAACAGAATAGAGAGCCCAGATATGGACCCTCAACTCTATGGTCAAATAATCTTCCACAAAGCAGGAAAAAATACGCAATGGAAAAAAGACAGTCTCTTCAATAAATGGTGCTGGGAAAATTGGACAGCTATATACAGAAGAATGAAACTCGACCATTCTCTAACACCCCATACACAAAGATAAACTCAAAATGGATGAAAGACCTCAATGTGAGACAGGAATCCATCAAAATCCTAGAAGAGAACATAGGCAGTAACCTCTTTGACATCGCCCACAGCAACTTCTTTCAAGATACATCTCCAAAGGCTAGTGAAACAAAAGCAAAAATGAACTTTTGGGACTTCATCAAGATAAAAAGCTTCTGCACAGCAAAGGAAAGAGGCAACCCACAGAATGGGAGAAGATATTTGCAAATGACACTGCAGATAAAGGGCTGGTATCCATATAGATCCAAGATCTATAAAGAACTTCTCAAATTCAACATGCAAAAAACAAATAACCAAGTCAAAAAATTGGCAGAAGACATGAACAGACACTTCTCCAAAGAAGACACACAAATGGCTAACAGACACATGAAAAAATGGTCATCATCATTAGCCATCACGGAAATTCAAATCAAAACTGCACTGAGATACCACCTTACACCAGTTAAAATGGCAAAAATTGACAAGGCAAGAAACAACAAATGTTGGAGAGGTTGTGGAGAAATGCTCTTACATTGTTAGTGGGAATGCAAGTTGGTACAGCCTCTTTGGAAAACAGTGTGGAGGTGCCTCAAAAAATTAAAAATAGAGCTACTCTATGACCCAGCAGTTGCATTACTGGGTATTTACCCCAAAGACACAGATGTAGTGAAAAGAAGGCCATATGCACCCAATGTTCATAGCAACAATGTCCGCAATAGCCAAACTGTGGAAAGAGCTTAGATGCCCTTCAACAGATGAATGGATAAAGATGTGGTCCATCTGTACAATGGAATATTACTCAGCCATCAGAAAGGATGAATACCCAACTTTTACATCAACATGAATGGGACTGGAGGAGATTATGCTAAGTGAAATAAGTCAAGCAGAGAAAGTCAATTATCATATGGTTTCCCTTATTTGTGGAACATAAGTAATAGCATGGAGGACATTAGGAGAAGGAAGGGAAAAATGAAGAGGGGGGGAATCGGAGGGAGAGATGAACCATGAGAGACTATGGACTCTGAGAAACAAACTGAGGGTTTTAGAGGGGAGGAGGGTGGGGGGATGGGTTAGCCCGGTGATGGGTATTAAGGCGGGCACGTACTGCATGGAGCACTGGGTGTTATAAAAAAACAATGAATCGTGGATCACTACATCAAAAATGAATGATGTATTGTATGGAGACTAGCATAACATAATAAGATAAAATTAAAAAAAAAAGAATAGTTAAGCGGCATTTTGTTGGAGTTTCTGGGAGCAGTAAAAAGGGAAGAAGAGGCAAGAATTGGGACAGAAGCCTAGAATCTAAGATGATAGAAATGCCCAAAGAATTGCACAGAAACAAAAGGTCAGATACTCAACTCAGCAAGGTTATCTGCTGTCCCTTTCCATTATACCATGTCTTCAGCAAAGTCTGCGACTCACAAAGTCTTGTGTACTTGCTGATCCTTGTGGGGAGTAACTAAGTGAGGAAAAAGATTAGAATTCTCAAAATGACTAAATGAGCCATTTCCTGGACTTAACCAGCAAAATGAGAGTATCTGAGACAAACAAAGAAGAAAAAAAGAAAAAGAAAAGATGACTGCTTCCTGGGAGCCCTATGTGCTGCTGCTGGGTCTCCCCACCTTCCACTGCCATTGGGAAGGGGTTCTAGTCAGTTTCATATGATTCCCCAAGGTACAAGACATGTGAGCTACTGAAGCTGAGCTGAAATATGAGACATCAGTGCCATCCACCATTTAGTCTCAAAACATGGTCAAGATAATGGGTTCCCATTGGATCAGGTATTTCCTATGAAAGCTACTGAATAAAAGCTATCAGGTCTTGAGTTTCTTTGCTCCCTGTCATTTCACTTGGGTCTTCTGGGACCAGAAGCTCTACCAACATGTATCCAAGCAAAAGTCTCCCAGAAATAGTGAACCCAGGGCAAGCTGATTGGTACTTGTTGCTAAGGATACTTTAGGTAATTTGAATGTGGGAAGGGTCCTTACGTTACATCTTCCTGTTTACAAGGGAGCTACAGAAAACAATCACTCAACCTGCCTACTTGCTGGCTGGCTCAAACAGCATCACCTGGTAGCACACCAATATTTTTAACTCCTTCCTCATCAGCTGCCTTTCCTTTGTCTCCCCTCTCCCATCAAATCAAATATAATTTATCATTTTCTTGAATCTCCCAATCCAAATGTCACCCCCTTTAACTCACCAGTGACTCACTTGCACATAAGTAACAGCATTTACATATGTGTCTCTCTACTTCTCCAAAATGCCTTCCCTGTTACATCAAGGAAATGATGTTTACATATGAAACTGATCTTGGTGTTGAGGGAATGTTCAGTGTTACTTGTTGAATAAAAGAAAGGTCCCTTTCCCGAGTCAGGGGCTTTGCCCTTCCCCTGGAATTCTTTTCCCACAGCTTTTTGGATGTCTAGCACTATCTTATCCCTAGGTCTTTGACTCAACTGTAACTTCCTATTGATATTTCTTTTCTCTAAAGAAAGCCTCTGTCCCAATCAATCTCTTAGGTGTCAAGGTCACAATCTGTATTTATCTTCTTTCTTTCTGTACTTTTTTATTAATGTCTGTCTCAAAAATTATCTGAGAGCAGGAGCCTTGCAAATGCTATTTACAGCTTCCTCCTTAATATCTAGAACACAGAAGCCATCAGATTTTTGTTGAAAGGATGATTACCAGGTCTGGGTTGACAGCAGAGTTCTGTGTTGGAACTATCTGCCCAGGACACAAACTAAGAAATACAAGATATCCAGCTAGTAGTTTCTCAGTGTGAAATGTTTTGCTTATGTGCTAGGTTTGCACTTACTTATTAGGCCTGTGAGGTGTGACACTTGATAGAAGAGCATAAATCTTATTAGCCTATCTGGGCAAGTGTCTCTACAGAGTGAACCATGGCAAACCCATCGGCTGAGGTCCAAATTCACGTTAGAACTGTTTACCAGCCAAGCAGTAAACAGCTGCAAAAGAATGCTGGAGATTTACCTTTTAGACACATAATTCCTTGTGACCCTTGTTTTATTTTGTTCTGATATATCCAACTTTTTTTTTTTTTTTTTTGGCAGGGGGAAGGGAGAGGATTTGGTTGTTCCATCAGAAATGTCTGTAAGTCTTAAAATTTATTTAATCTTGTTCTAAACTTCCAGAAAAGTAAAAATGTTTTTAGAAATGAAACATATCCACATGTTAGGATTACTTTCCACATGAAGTATTTGAAAAAATTTTGCCTGTAAAGCTCTGCATGCGCACAGAGGAGCCTTTGAAAATCTAGAGGGGTGCACTACCTTTTTTTTCTTTTTGGAAACTTTAATTTATCTTGTTCTAAATGCTTTGATGCTTCCTAACAATGGCAAATCTAATTTTAATGACATAATTAAACCTCTAGATAACGTCATCATGGGAAGCTGACATTCTTCAAATTCTCTTTAGGACCAAGTTATGGCTTTGGAACATATGTTCATTTCCCTTAAGAATATAACATTTCTTGATAAAGAGAACATTTTTTTCCCATGAAAATATCTTGCTGCTTCAATTTTGTATATAGTTGTGGAATAGCCCATTTCAATTTTCTGTCAAAAGCTAATGTGGAAAACATATTTTGTTATGGCCAAAAAATATTTTATTTCATTTATTTTATTTTAATTTTTGTATGCAAATTTCACAAGTTGGTTAGTCAGGAGAAGTAAATTTGTGAGTATTTTTATTTTGTTATTGTTTTTAAAGATTTTATTTATTTATTTATTTGAGACAGAGAGAGAGAACACAAGTGGGGGGAAAGGGGCAAAGGGAGAGAAAGAGCAAGAAGCAGATTCCCCGCTGAGCAGGGAGCCCAACTCAGGGCTCGATCCCAGGACTCTTGAGATCATGACCTGAGCTGAAGGCAGACACTTAACTGACTGAACCACCCAGGCGCCCCTTGTCCCTTGTGAGTATTTTTATATAAACCATTATCTGCTTAAAAGTAAAAAGCAAATTATTTACAGGGGTAGGGAGATGAAAAGCCCTGTAATCTAATGTAAAATAAGATTTCACAAGACTTGGTCAATAAAGATTCCAAATCAAGTAGGTATTTTTATCAATATATTTCGTCAAATTCTGTATTTTTATCAAAACCAGTTTATAAGTCTACACACCAATGAGAAAGAGACCATCAGTAATAAAATTTCTCAATCACCCTTCTGGCTACATCTCATCCTTTTCAACAAAGCAAAAGCTCCTCAGCCTGACATCCAGGGTCTTCATAGAACAGACTGGCTCCTCGCCCCTCACTCCCACACTGTATTTTCTAGGCACAATGGATTATTCCTCATCCTTGGATCACTGGCACAAACATTCAGACTTCTGTGCTTTTCTGCATCATGTTTCCTCTTTATAATTCCCAACTCTCCAGCCTAGATAAACAATTAATTCCTCTGTGTTCCCATACAACTTGATATATCAAGTTATCACATTAATTGTTCACATGTCTGTCTCCCCATCTCCCAACTCCCCAACTCCTCTGGAACAGCAATCATTTCGTATTCATTTTTGTATTCCTAGTATAGAGCATCATGCTAGCATATTCTGACCTCTATGAGCACTCAAAGGTGTCTGAACTTGGTTAACTGTTTAAATCTGAATTATATGTTTCTGCTTTGGTCTGATTTTGCCAACTATTGCCAAAAATAAGTTATAATTAATAAAAATATTATCAGCTAATTCTTGGAAGACTTAAATAATGGTCAAAGAAAATTATAGAATTTATACTGCTATGTATTTAATAAAAAAAATCCTTGTTGACTGGCTGTCATGTCATATTATCTGGGTGAATTGTGCAATTGAATATCTACATCTTCTAACTTCTCTTTAAGACAGAGGAGAAATTATGTGCATTCTTCTTAGAACTAAGGGAAAATATCAAAATTGCTTACTCCTTAATAATTCTTACTAATTTAAATAATTCATATTATTTGATTAATTCACTGAACCAGGAGTATACTGAGAAATCAAGCGAAGAAGAGCATGTTTGCTGAAAGACCTGATGAAAACATTAAAAAGGATAAATTTACATCAAGAAATGATGCATCTATTATTAGCAATCTATGATTTATATCAAAGCAAACTCGTATGTCAGCTTAGCTGTCTCTGTCAATCTCCTAACAAATTACATTTCCACCTTTGTTCAAAATGAAATTTTTGTCTCTCCAGTACAAACAGAAAATTGCATAAAATCCAGCTCTTTTTGCTATAGTCAGATCTATTAATATAGAGAGAAGTGATTCTTTTATGGCCATACCTTCATCTTCAATTTAATTGGATTATAGTGACACTGGTGGGAACACTGGGGCTCAGGGTTTAGCAGTGGCTTAGTGAGGCTCTCTGAGGCCAGGCAGACTCTCTCTGCAGCAGGTATAGTTATAATGAAAGGTCACACTAAGTAGGACTACCATTGCTCTGTATTTTCCAGCATCATCATATTTACTGAACACAGAAAATATTAGAACTTCTATTTTGAGTACATATGAATATGAACTAAAGATTTCTTTTTCTAAATGTCTATTAAAAGAATAATTTGGGGCACCTGGGCAACTCATTTGGTTAAGCTTCTGCCTTCAGCTCAGGTCATGATCTCAGGTTCCTGGGATTGAGGCCCTCAGCAAGGAGCCTGCTTCTCTCTCTCTCTCTGCCCTTCCCTTCTCCCCCACCCCCGCTCGTGCTCACTCTCTCTCAAATAAAAGAATAAAATCTTAAAAAGGAAGAAGAAGAAGAGGTTGCTTGACTCCACCAACCTTTGAAAACTCTCCTACTGTGACACTGTGTACATCCTTAAATTAAAATCAATCTTTAAAATTCCAACAAATACTAGAATGAAATAATTTAAGGTAGAGTTAGAAGAATAATAGGCAGGAAGTAAAAACTAAAGTTTGGATGATGGAAAAAATTCTGTCTCAGAAATCTTACTAACTCATTATTATTTAAGAAGAAAGTAAAACTTCAAAAGATTGTAAATGCTGCACAGGAATCAGCTATTTTTTTGTTCTCTAAAAAGGGACAGAAATTCTATAAAGGATGGAAGAAAGAAAACTAACATCTTGTGGACATGTTTTCTCCAAAAGACTTACCCATTCAAAATTTTGATTCCTCATTAATACATCCCACATCATGTATTGAAAGAATAAGATTTTCAAACTTTTTGAAGAATGAAGCAGCTTATATATTTCAGTTTTTCCACTGCAGAATAAGAAAAGTATATTTTCTCTACTGGAATACCAGCAGGGCTGATTTTGATTTTCAGAACATTGCTCAGCCATAAAAAAAGAATGAAATCTTGCCTTTTGCAATGACATATATGGAGCTAGAGAGTATTATGCTAAGCGAAGTAAGTCAGTCAGAGAAAGACAAATACCATAGGATTTCACTCATGTGGAATTTAAGAAACAAAACAAAGGTGCAAAGAGAAAAAAGAGACAGAGAGAGGCAAACCAAGAAACAAACTTAACTAGAGAACAAACCGATGGTTACCAGAGGAAATGTGGGCAGGGAGATGGGTTAAATAGGTAATGGGGAATTAAGGAGCGCACGTGTGATGAGCACCAGGTGATGTATGGAAGTGTTGATATTGTACACCTGAAACTAACATTACGCTGTATGTTAACTGGAATTTAAATTAAAATTTGTTAAAAATAAAAAATTTAAAATAAATAACCACATAAAGTGAAAAAACTAAAACAAGAAAGAATAAACCAAAAAACATTGCAATATTCACTAATTTGATTAGCCTAACTGTCTTTTAGATCAGTTTTTACAGGAAACAATATTTGAGAAGAGTGGTAAAGAAATAAGGCATGAAAGAATAAAGTAACACTTTTTACTACTAGTGTGTAGTAGTTCTTAAACTCTCAAAAAAAAATGCTAAATGGCATAAGAAAAATCTACTTTAGAGAGAGGTCATAATGACATGCAGAATGTTACCAAATTGGATCCTACTCATTAAAGTTTTAAGACTATAATCTTGTGGCCTTTCTCAGAAGCAGAATTCAAAACCTGATGGTTGTTTCATGTTATTTGTACATACATCAATGTGTAAAGACATGAAAGTGAAACCTGAAAACAAATAGCAAAGCATAAGAATACATTGATGCCTAACGGGATCTTTTTTCCATTATGGAATTTACACAATATCTGTAACCAAATTAGAGAGTTACTTTGAGCAAAAATTATACAGATATGTGCATATACATACACACACTGACACATACATACACACACATAATAACATACCACTCTTGTTTTTAAAAATTGTTTTATATTCTAGGGGCACCAACTGGCTCAGTCAGTAGAGCATGTGACTCTTAATCTCAAGGGTCATGAGTTCAAGTCCCACAATGTGTGTAGAGATTACTTAAAAGTAAAATCTTTAAAATTTTTTTTAATTTTAAAAAATAAAAAATTGTTTTATATTCTGAAGTTTCTCAAGATGGTAATACTACAATGCTACTGCCCTCTCTTCTAGAGACTAGATAATAAGATAGTTCAGAGTGTGGATTCTGACGCCAAAATACTCAAGTTTAAACCATGCCTCTTCTATTTAACATGTATGAACTTGGGAAATTTACTTCTCTATTTCTCAGTTTTCTCATATGTAAAATGAGGATATTCTCTACCCACATAATTGTTAAGAAATAGCCCTTGAAATATGAAAAAAGTAGCCCATAAATATGAACATTGCTGTAGTATAAGTAACCCCTTAATTCCTACTCTGAACTACTGTTAGAAATTTAAAAGTAGACAAAATTTTCATTAATAATATAAAAAGGCCACAGTTTGGTTCTTTCTTTTTTTAAGATTTATTTGCTTATTTGAGAGAAAGAATAAACAAGCAGGGGTAGAGGCATAAGGAGAGGGAGAGAGAGAATCCTCAAGCAGACTCCCCACTGAGCATGGAGCCCAATGTGGGGCTCAATCCCACGACCCTGAGATCATGGCCTGAGCCAAAATCAAGAGTTGGTTGCTTAAATGACGGAGCCACCCAGGCACCCCAGTGTTATTTTCTTTTTCCAGATACTAGTTATAAGTAGTATCATAAATGACAGGTTTTCTATGAGCAAGCTTTGATTTGTTACTTATTTCTTATGTTCAATGTTGGCAAATTCATTTAATTAGGTATTAGAGGGGAAAAAATCCTGGCAAATAAAATTTAAATGTGTTCAATATTAATAACTTTCTACTATTCACACATCAATCAAATTATTTTAAAATATAATTTATTTCTAAAGTAGTTACATTATAAATGATTTAATTTTAGAATAAAATATGTTATCTTTCCTTTATAACTTATCAGTTATTTGTATGCTGGGCAATGTCTTCCTAAGACATAGGAAGAGTTATAGGATGGATCTGGATTACATAGTTAATCAATACTCTAGTTTTTTATTTATTTATTTATTTTTTTAAAGATTTTATTTATTTATTTGAGAGAGAGAGAATGAGAGACAAAGAGCATGAGAGGGAGGAGGGTCAGAGGGAGAAGCAGACTCCCTGCCGAGCAGGAAGCCCGATGCGGGACTCGATCCTGGGACTCCAGGATCATGACCTGAGCCGAAGGCAGTCGCTTAACCAACTGAGCCACCCAGGCGCCCCTCTAGTTTTTTATTTTTAATCAATCATTTTAGGATATGGTGATAAATTATCTAAATTCCATTTGAAGTAAAAAGAATAGGTTCCAAGTAGACTGTGAAAAGTTAAGTATACATATTGCAAGCTCTAGAAACCACTACATAAACTATATAAATAAATATAATTGAAACTAGAAATCAACAGGCAGAAAGCTGAAAAATTTATAAGCATGTACAAACTAAACCAACACAATCCTGAACAACCAACGAGTCAAAGAAGAAATTCAAATGGAAATCAAAAAATATCTCAAAACAAATGAAAATATAAACACAGCACACCTAAACTAATAGTATGCCACAAAAGCAGTTCTGAAAGTTTATACTGATAAATGCATAATTAGGAAAATAGAAAGATCTCAAATAAACAACATAATTTTACACCTCAAGGAACTCAGGGGGAAAAAAAAACTCAGACCAAAGTTAGCAGAAGGAAGGAAATAAAAATTAGAACATAAATAAATGAAATAAAGATCAGAAAAACAATAGAAAAAATCTACAAAACTAAGAGCTAGTGTTTTTTTGAAAAGATAAACAAAACTGACAAACTTTTAGCTAGACTGAGAGGACTCAAAAGGGGGAAAAAAAAATGAAAGAGGAGACAATGAAACTGACACCACAGAAATCCATAGCATCAGGGGTGCCTGGGTGGCTCAGTAAGTTAAGAGTCTGACTCTTGATTTTGGCTCAGGTCATGATCTCAGGGCTGTGAGACTGAGCCCCAGGTTGGGCTCCCCACTGGGGGTGGAGCCTGCTTAAGATTCTCCCTCTGCCCCTCCACCTGCCTCTCCCTCTCTAAAGAAAGAAAGAAATAAAGTAAAATAGGGGCACCTGTGTGGCTCTGTTGGTAGACGTCTGCCTTCCCCTCAGGTCATGATCCCAGGGTCCTGGGATTGAGTCCTGCATCAAGCTCCCTGGTCAGCGGGGAGCCTGCTTCTCCCTCTAACCTCTGCCCCTACCCCCACTCTTGTTCTCTCCTGCTCACACTGCTCGCACTCTCTCTCTCTTTCTCAAATAAATAAATAGAAATGAAAGAAATACATAGCATCATAAGAGAGTACTTATTATGAATAATTATAAGTCAATGAATTGGATAACCTAGAAGAAATGGATAAATTCCTAGAAACATACGACATACCAAAAGTGAATCATGAAGAAATAAAAATCTGATCAGACCAATAATGATCAAAGAATTTGAATCAGTAATCAAATACCTCCCAAAATAGAAAAGCTCAGGACCAGATGGCTTCACCAATAAACTCTACCAAACATCTAAAGTAGAATTAATGTAAATTCTTCTCAAACTCTTCCAAAAAACTAAAGAGGAGGAAACATTTCCAACTAATTTTATGAGGTGAGCATAGCCCTGATGCCAAAGCCAGACAAGTACACTCTAAGAAAACTAAAGATGAATATCTTTGATAAATATAGATGCAAAAATTCTCAACAAAATATTAGCAAACTGAATTTAGCAGTACATTAAAAAGATCATACACCACGATCACATGGGGTTTATCCCTGGGATGTAAGAATGCTTCAACATATTTCAAATCAGTAAATGTGATGCACCACATTCATAGAATGAAAAGATAAAAATCATATAATCATCTAAGTAGATGCAAAAAAGCATTTGAAAATATTCCACATCCTTTCATAATGAAAACCTTCAACAAACTGGGTAAAGAAGATATATACCTAAACATAATAAAGATCACATATGACAAACCCATAGCTAACATCACACTCAATGATGAAAGATTCAAAGTTTTTCCTTGAAGTCAAAAACAAGACAAGCATGTTTGTTCTCACCACTCTTATTCAACATAGTACTGGAAGTCCTAGCTACAGCAATTAAGTAAGACAAAGAAATAAAAGATATCTAAATTGGAAAGGAAAAAGTAAAATTGTCATTATTTGCAGATGCTATAATCTTACACATAGAAAATCCTAAAAATTCAACCAAAAAATTGTTAGAAATAATCAATGAATTCAGTAAAGTTCCATGATATAAAGTCAACATAAAGAAATCAATTGCATTTTCATACATTAACAAAAAAAATCTGAAAAAGAAATAAAGACAAATAGCCCATTTACAATAGCATCTGAAACAAAATACCTAGGAAGAAGTGGAAGATATATAGAGTGAAAACTATAAGACTTTGATGAAAGAAATTTAAAAAGGCACAAACAAATGGAAAGATATCTCATGTTCATGGATTGAAAGAATTAATATTGTTAAAATATCCATACTACCCAAAGCCATCTATAGATTCAATGCAATCCCTACCAAAATTCCAATGGCATTATTTACAGAAATAGAAAAAAATCATAAAGTTTGTATGGAATCACAAAAGACCCCAAGTAGTCAAAATAATTTTTAGAAAGAAGAACAAAGCTAGAGAAATAACACTTCCTAATTTCAAACAATATTATAAGACTATAGCAATTAAAACCGTAGGATACTAACATAAAAATAGACACACAGACCAATGGAACAGAATAGAAAACCCAGAAATGAATCCCAACATATACAGTCAACTAATATTTGAGAAGAGAGCCAAGAACATTCAATGGGAAAAGGATAGTCTCTTCAACAAAGGGTGCTGGGAAAACTGCATAATTGCATGCAGCAAAATTAAATTGGACCTCTATCTTACACTTTTCAGAAAAATTAGATCAAAATGGATTAAAAGCTTAAACATAAGGCATGATACCATAACACTCTTAGAAGAAAACATAAGGAAAAAATCTCTTCAACATTGGACTCAGCAATGATATTTTGGATATGGCACTAAAAGTATAAACAACAAAGAAAAAATCAACAAGTGGAAGTACATCAAACTAAAGTTTCTGCCAGCAAAAGAAACAATCGACAAAATAAAAAGGCAACCTGTGGAATGGGAGAAAATATTTGCAAAACATAAACTGAATAAGAGTTTAATATCCAAAATATATAAAGAACTGGTACAACTTAATAACAAAAAAAAGCTGATTTATAAATGGGCAGAGAAACTGAATAGACATTTTTCCAAGGAAGACATCCAAATGGCCAACAAGTACATGAAAAAATGTTCAACATCACGAGTGATTAGGGAAATACAAATCAATACCACAGTAAGACATCACCTCACATCTATTAGAATGGCTACCATCAAGAAGATAAGAGATAACAAGTGTTAATGAAGATACAGAGAAAAGAGAACATTTGTGCACTGTTGGTGGGAATGTAAATTAGTACAACCACTTTGGAAAACAATATGGAAGTTCCTCAAAAAGTTGAAATACAACTACCATATGATCCAGCAACCCCACATCTGTGTATATATCCAAAGGAAATGAAAACAGGATATCAAAAAGATATCTGTATTCCCAGCATAATTCCTAATAGCCAAAATATGGAAAAACCTAAGTGCCTGTCAACAATAATGGAGAAGTGGTATATATATAGTGGAATATTATTCAGCCATGAGGAAGAAGGAAATCCCGTCATTTGTGACAACAGAGATGGAATCTGAGGCAATATGCTTGGTGAGATAAACCAGACAAAGTAAAATATTATATGATATCACTTATTTGTGAGATCTAAAAAGCCAAACTCATAGAAACAGAGAGTAGAATGGTGGTTATCAGGGGCAGGAGGATAGGGGAATTGGGGCGATGTTGTGCAAACTTGAAAGTAGAAGATAAACAAGTTTGGAAGATCTAATGCACAACATGGTGATTATAGTCAACAATACTGTATCATATACTTCAAAATTGCTGAGAGACTAGATTTTAAATACTCTTGCCACAAAAAAAGAAATTATAAATATCTGGTGTGCTAGAGAGTTAGTTAAAACTATGATGGCAATCACACTGCAATATATAAATGTATCAAATCAACATATTGCACACCTTCAACTCACACAATGTTATATATAAATTATATCTCAATTTAAAAAGAAATACAGTAAAAAAATAGAACAGATAAACTAAAATGAAATATTAAAAATATTCAAATAAAACAAAAGAAGGCAGGAAAGGGAAACAAAGGAGTAAAAAAGAGAAGAAACAAAATTTTTAAAAATAATAAATAGGAGAGCTAAACCCAAATATATTAGTAATTACATTCAATATAAATGGTCTGAATGCACCAATTAAAAGACAGAAATTATCAGAATGGCTTTTTTTAATTACTCAACTATATGCTATCTATAGGAAACTCATTCATATGTAATAAACTATGCAGCTTGTAAGTAAAAAGGATAAAGCTATAACATGTAAATACTAATCAAAATGAAGCTGGAATGGTGAACTTCATACCAGACAAAGTAGACAATAGAGCAAAATAATAATAATCAGAGATAAAGAGGCAGGTTGCATAATGATAAAAGGGCCAATTTAGCAAGAAGACTAAATAATTACAAATGTGTATGCACCTAAGAACAGAGCTTGTAAATACATAAAGCAAAAAAATGACAAAACTGAAAGAAAAAAAAAAAAGACAAATCCACAGCTATAATGGAGACTTTAAAACTTCCCTCTTAAATAGAATGTTGGTTTCCAGAGGCTGGTAATGGGGGGTGGGAGGGATTGGGGAGGTGTTGGTCAAAAGATACAAATTTATGAGTAAGTTCTGGGGCTTTAATAAACAGTATACTTACTGGCTATAGTTAACAACACTGTATTATATACTTAAGGTTGCTAAGACAGTAAATCTTAAATGTTCTCACAACACAAAAAAATGTTAATTATGTAAAATGATGGTGGTATTAACTAACCCTACTTGTGGCAATCATTTCCCAATATATAAGTGTGTCAAATCATCACACTGTATACTTTAAATTCACACAATAGGGGCCCGTGGGTGGCTCAGTCATTAAATTTCTGCCTTCGGCTCAGGTCATGATCCCAGGGTCGTGGGATCGAGCCCCACATCGGGCTCCCTGCTCAGCAGGAATCCTGCTTCTCCCTCTCCCGCTACCCCCCTGCTTGTGTTCCCTCTCTCACTGTCTCTCTCTCTGTCAAATAAATAAATAAAAATCTTAAAAATAAATAAATAAATTCACACAATGTTATATATCAATTATATCTTAATAAAGCTGGGGGAAAAACACCTCTTCTTAGCAAGCAAAAGAAATAGTTGACAGAAAGTCAGCAAGGTCATAAAAGAATTGCCTGATGACATCAAACAACTATAATTAAGTGACATTTATAAAACATTCCACTGAACAACAGCAGAATAGACAGTAATTTGAACAGATAAAAATAGACTATATTCTGACTTAGAAAATAAACCTTAATGAATTTAAAGAATTTAAATCACCCAAAGTATGTTCTCTGGAAGTAAAAGAATTAAACTAGAAATAAATATCAGAAATACAACAGGAGAAACTCCACATATTTAGAAATTAAACAACAAACCTCCAAATAAACCATTGGTCAAAGAAGAAATCTAAAGGAAAATTATAAAATAATTTAAGGTGAACAAACATGAAAATTCATACATCAACATCTATGGAGTGCATCTAAAGTTGTGCTCAGAAGGAAAGTTATAGAAATAAATGCTTATGCAGATAGGCTTAGCTTTAAACAGTCACAATATACATGATTTCAATTACCATAACTTAATTAAATAATATCAGTCCCCCACTAACACTGCTCAAATTTTAATTACTACAATATATTTACTATGAGTAACTGCATGAAATAAAAACTTCACTTCTAGTTCTTCAGTCCACAAATCACTACATAAATAACAGATGTGCATCACGACCAGTGACCAATCACTGACAGACTTTGAAAGAAGTAGTTGATTGGTCACTGTACATCTATTATTCAGTTCATGCACATATAGCAGAGAGCATAATTGTGTTGTCTCTTTGTCTCCCAATGATAAACCCATCTGACATTTTTTTAAAATGTACAATCAAAAGAGAAAACTGACCAACAAAGATGAAGGTGCAGCAAAAAAATAAAGTAAAATTTGAATCCAACATAAATGGAGTTACAGAAAAAATAGCTGACCATTGAGAGGCTGACAGTGCTGCCATTCAAAAGGCCCTAAATATGCAGCCAGAGGAACTCAGTAAAGGTGAATGTATTAACAGAAATGAGGAAAGCGGTAGTGATAAAAGGCTGTAGATGTCCCAAAAGTGACAATGATAAAATTTCACATTAAAGGAACATTTGGAAATATTTCACAATATTTGAGGTACAAAGGATAAATTGTTAGAAACAAACTTAGAAAGCAGTAAGACAAACTACCAAGGCATGGACAAGATGCTTGCTCTCACTGTAATTTATATAATGAGAAGTTCAAAGTACTTTTTTTGCATTTTTATAAACAAAACACTTCAGTTCTCAAAATTCATAATGTCTTAAATTACAATCTATTAAATAAGTATTAATTTCACCTTTTTTTCATTTGTCAACCACTTATAATCCACAGTAAGAAAGTGTTCGATGTATTTATAAAAAATATAAACAGTCATGGAAAAATAAAAATTTTTCCCATTGATTATTAAGATTATTTTGAATAGTTTGACCTTACATGGTCAGTTTTCATAGTCCAGAACTACCAGGCAAAGAAAGGATAAAAGGAAAGTCATAATTCAATAATACAAGCTCTTACCTTAAATTAGAAAAAAAAGCAAAGCAAAACAAAACCAAAGCAAGCACAGGAAATAAATAATAAAAATGAGGGCAGAAATTAATGAAACAAAAAAAAGAAATAGAAAAAACAATGAAGCCAAAGCTGACTTCTTTTTTAAAAAATCAATAAAATTGATAAACCTCTATTAAGTCTGACAAAGTAAAAAAGAAATGAGATAAAAATTACGAGTATAAGGAATGAAGGACAATATATTACTATAGACACTGTAGACATTAAAAGAATCCTAAGATTATACTGAAAACAACTCTGTGCACATAAATAAGACAACTTAAATAAAATAAAGCAATTCCTAGTTTACCTGAGTGACTCAGTCAGTTAAGCATCTGTCTTCGACTCAGGTCATGATCCCAGGGCCCTGGGATCGAGCCCCACATCGGGCTCTCTGCTCACTGGGGAGCCTGCTTCTCCCTCTCCCTCTGCCACTCACCCTGCTTGTTCTCTCTCTCTCTCTTCCTCTCTCTCTCTCTGTCAAATAAATAAATAAAATCTTTTTTTAAAAAAATAAAGCAATTCCTCAAAAATTTATGCACGATGAAAGACACCTTAATAGTCCTATACTTCTTAAATTTCTTTTTTTAAAGATTTATTTGTTTTAGAGATAGATGATAGATAGATAGATGATAGATGATAGATAGATAAGTAGATGATAGATAGATAGATAGATGATAGATAGGGATGGGGGGAAGGGCAGAATAAGAGGGAGAGACAGAATCTCAAGCAGACTCCCCACTAAGTACAGAGCCCTGTGCGGGGCTTGATCCTACGACCCTGAGATCATGACTTGAGCCGAAATCAAGAGTTGGACACTTGGGCGCCTGGGTGGCTCAGTCATTAAGCGTCTGCCTTCGGCTCAGGTCATGATCCCGGAGTCCCGGGATCGAGTCCCACATCGGGCTCCCTGCTCGGCGGGAAGCCTGCTTCTCCCTCTCCCACTCCCCCTGCTTGTGTTCCTGCTCTCGCTATCTCTCTCTCTGTCAAATAAATAAAATATTAAAAAAAAAAAAAAAAGAGTTGGACACTTAACTGACTGAGCCACCCTGGGGCCCCTTAAATTTAATTTCTAGATAAAACACTTTTGAAAATGAAATATACAAGCAGAGATAACTTCACTACTAATTTCTATCACACATTTCAAGAAGAAATAACACCAATTTAATACAATCTCTTCCAGAAAAAAGGAAAGGAGGGGACAACTGCTGACTCATTTTGGGAGGCCAATATTACCCTGATACCAAACCCAAAGACAGTAGGAAAAGAAAACTACAGACGAATATCCCTCATGAAGTAGACACAAAAATATCCCCCCCCAAAATGTTAGCAAATCAAATCCAGTCATATATAAAACAAACAAATGGAATTTCTCCCAGGAAAGCAAGGCTAGTTCAATATTCAAAAATCAATCAGTGCAGTCTATTATTAACAGCCTAAAGTAAAAAAAGCACATGATCATATCAATTGATGCAAAAAAAAATTTGACAAAATTCAATATTAATTAATGATAAAAAAGAAAAACCTCAGGAAACTAGGAAGAGAATGAAATTTTCACAATATAATAAACGGCATTGATGAAAAACCTACACCTGTATTGTACTCAATGGTGCAAGACTGAATGCTTTCATCCTAAGAACAGGAACAAGGCAAGGCTGTCCACTCTGAAACATTCCTATTTAATATACTGTAAGTCCTAATCAGAACAATAAGGGATGGTGGAGGTCAAATAGATTATAAGGAAAAAAATAAAACTGTCTCTACTCACAGGCAATGTGATTTTCTATGCAGACAATCTCAAGGAATCTACAAAAAAAAAGTTAACATACAAAACCCAATCATATATTCCCATCTACTAACAATAAATGATAAGCAATAAAAAACAATTTTTAAACATATACATTTACAATCACTGAAAAAAAATTAAAATCTATATTCATGGATTGTAAGACCCAACATAGTAAAGCTGCCAACTCTGCCCCAATGAATCTACAGATAACTCAGTCACAATCAAATCCCCAGCAGGATTTTTTTTTTTTTGTAGATATAGACTAGATTCCAAAATTCAATAGACAAGCAAAGCCAAAGCATTTTGAAAAAGAATAACAAATGGAAAATCACAATTTTTAGGCCAACTATAAAATTATAGTGAGGTGTTGGTAGACAGATAAATATACATACAGATCAATGAAACAGAATGGAGTTTAGAAATAGACCTCCATATGTATGGCCAATTGATTATCTTTTTTTCTCAAAAAATCTTCTGTGTTCTACCTATTCATCCCTTCTTCCTCATAACCCCTAGCAACCACTGATATTTTTATTGTCTCTACAGTTTTGCTTTTTTTTAAGAATGTCATATAATTGGATTCCTACAGTAGATACCCTTTTCAGATTGGCTACTTTCATTTAGTAATATGCATTTAAAGTTCATCCATATCTTTTCATGGCTTTTCATAGCTCATTTCTTTTTAGCACTGAGTAATTTTCCATTTTTCAGATGTACAACAGTTTATGTATTCATTCACCTACTGAAGGACATCCTAGTTGTTTCCATGTTTCAGCAATTATGAATAAAGCTGCTATAAACATCTGTATAGGGGCACCTGGGTGGCTCAGTTGGTTACGTGTCTGCCTTTGGCTCAGGTCATGATCCCAGGTTCCTGGGATCCAGCCCCATGTAGGGCTCCCTGATCAGCAGGGAGTCTGTTTTTCCCCCTCCCTCTGCCCCTCCGCCTACTTGTGCTCTCTTTTCCTCTCTCAAATAAATAAATAAAATCTTTAAAAAATAAAAATTTAAAAAAAAATCTGTATACATGTATTTATATGGACGTAAGTTTTCAACTCACTTAGGTAAATACCAAGGAACATAGCTGCTAGATTGTATGGTAAGAATATGTTTGGTTTTGTAAAAAACTGCCAAACTGTCTTCCAAAGTGTCTGTATTATTTTCCATCCTCACCAGCCATGAATGATAGTTCTTGTTGCTCAACATCCTTACCAAGGTTGTTTACAGTGTTTTGGATTTTGGTGTGTTCTGTATCACATTGTTGTCAATTTGCAATTCCCTAATGACATATGATGTTAAACATCTTTTCATATGCTTATTGGGCATTTATATATCTTCTTTGGTAAGTGTCTGTACATGTCTTTTAACCACTTTTTTAAATTGGATTGTTCATTATTTAATTGCTAGTTTAAGAGTTCTATGTATATTTTGCATAACAGTCCTTTATCAGATATAGCTTTTGCAAACATTTTCTCCCAGACTACGGCTTGCTTTCTCATTCCCTTGAGCCAGTTGGTTTTTACAAAACTGCAAAGATAATTAAATAGATAAAATACAGTATTTTCCACAAATGGTTAGGACAAAGCAAATAGGACATACAAAAAACAAAAAAACAAAAAAATAAACACCAAAAAAATTATATATATAACCTCTTACAAAAATTAACTCAAAATTAATCACAGATCTGTATATAAATGTAAAACTACATAACTTTTCAAAAAAAATAGAAGAAAATCTTCATTACTTCAATTAGGCAAAGAATTCTTAGATATTATGTCAAAAGCCTGATCCCTTCAAAATAAATTGCAAACTAGACTTTATCAAAATTAAAAATTTGGGGGGTGCCTGGGTAGCTCAGTCAGTCAAGTGCCTGAGTCTTGATTTTGGCTCAGGTCATGATCACATGGTTGAGAGATCAAGTCCCACATTGGGCTTGGCACAATGCTTGGAGCCTGCTTAAGATTCTCTCTCTCCTTCTGCCCTGCCCCTGCTCTCTCTCTAAAAAAAAATAATAAAAAAAATTAAAAATAAAAATGTTCCTTCTGTGAAAGACACTGTTAAGAGAATAAAAACATAAGCTATAGACCAGAAGAAGTTATTTGCAAATCACATATCTGACAAGAATTTGTATTTAGAATATATAAAGAACCCTCTAAACTCACCAATAAGAAAATAAACATTCCAATTTAGAAACAGTCAAAAGAGGGGCGCCTGGGTGGTTCAGTAGGTTAAGCATCGGCTCTCAGTTTCGGCTCAGGTCCTGATCTCATGGGTCACGAAACTGAGCCCATAGTGGGCTCCACGCTCAGTGGGAGTCTGCTTAGATATTTTCTCCCTCTGCCCCTTCCTCTCTCATTCTCTCTCTCTTTCAAATAAATAAGTAGATCTTCAAAAAAATAGTCAAAAGATGTGAATGGACATTTCATTAAAGAGGATATACAGATGGCTAGTAAGCACATCAAAAGATGTTCAACAATACTGATTAGCCATTAGGGAAATGTAAATTTAAACCACTAGAAGATATCATCATATACTTATTAGAATGGCTAAAATAAACAATACTGACAATACCAAGTGCTACCAAGGACACAGAATATCTATAATTCTTGTATATTGTTGGTAAGAATGCAAAATGGTAAAGCCACTCTGAAAAATAGCTTGATAGTTTCTAATAAAGTTACATGTACTTACTATATCCTCATATGACCAAACAACCCCAGTCCTGAGAATTTACTCCTAGAGAAATAAAAACGTATGTTCACACAAAAATCTGTACATGAATATTTATAGCAGTTCTGTTGGTAATCACCCAAAACTGGAAACAATCCAAATGTTCTTCAAAAGGTAAATGAAGAACACACTGTGATATATCCATAGAATGCGGTACTACTCAGCAATAAAAAGGAATGAACTATTTATACATCAAACAACTTGGATGAATCTCAAAGGCATTATGCGTAGTGAAAGCAGTCAGTCTCAAGTTTACATACTGTATGGTTCTATTTATATGACATTCTTTAAGAGACAAAACTATAGTGCCAGAAAGCAGATCAGTATTTGCTAAGGATTGGGAGGAGGGAAGGGTATGACTTTGTACAAAGGGAAACAAAGAAGGAGTTCTTTATCCTGATCATACAAATTCATTCATGTGTTAAAATGTATAGAACTGTACACCAAAAATAGTCAATTTTACTGTGTGTGAATTTAAAATTTTCAATTTTTTAAAGTTAATTCTTAGAAAAAGCAGTATGTTTGGGTGAACCCATTTTAAGATGATTTTATTTTGAGATGTTTCTTTGAATAATTATTTTTATACCTTTTATCTACCTATACATTTCTTTTCCAATTTTATCATAAACCATCTCTTTTGCCTCTTTGCTTTTTCCTGCTATTAGTACTTGTAGCATCATTCATTCTTGAATTACTTTAGAACTCTATCCTTATATTTTGAGGAAAGCAGGTGTATGGCACCTGGGCTACATTCTTCAACTTTTATGCCCATGGGAATCTGATGTGTGTCAAAAAAAGATTTCTTACTGTTCCCCATCAGAAGTCATTTAGGAGATCTAAATTAGGTCCTTGAAAATTTACCACATGATATCAATGTGGGTGTTCCACTGAACGCTCTTGGAAAAGCACTGCACTGGAGGTACATAAAATTTTAAAAATGAGAACTCCTTTAGTTAGTTGAGAGTCTCTCCAAAAAATGACTCAATCAGCCTGGAAATTGGTGGAACATAAGATCTGTCTGAAGAACTTCAGTTATTGTAATCTAGAAGGTATTCATAGATTGGCCTATGAGGATATAGACATCATGACCAGTATTTGAGTAATGCAACGGCTGATTGCTAGAGATTTGATTTTTGTATGCAATATATTAAGAGTGTTACTCTGATATAGGCCTCTCCCACAACTTTCACAAAAAATGGATCAAGTTTTTTTCACAAGAAAAATATAATCACAAATTGTATTTCCTCCAAGGATGTAACCACAAGTTACAGATGTGCTTAGCAAAATGTCAAAAAACAAAGCTTCAACTATTAACAATAATACCCTGAGCCCTACAAAATGGATATATTTGTATCTGCATGTGTGTATTTGCATACATATACATATATATACATGCAATATGTATGTATGCATATACATGTACATACATACACATTAATGTATATATAAGTGTTCCTGATAAGAATTCCAGGTATTAAGTACTAGGCATTGGGCTGTTTTGTATTCATTTTCTTGTTTCAATTTGAAAGGAACATATTATTATATTGTCACTTTACAGATGACAAAATCAAGGGCTAATTAAACAATGCTTACTGTCCTACTAAATTATGTCAATTTTCTTGTTTTGATATTGTACTACAGTTATATAAGATACCATTCACTATGGGAATCTGGATGATGGGTTCAAGGGATTCTAGGTCTACTTTTGCAACTTCTGATAAGTGTAATCATTTCAGAATAAAGACTTAAACTTTGGTGCATCCAAGTATTTGAAGGCTTTCTAGAGCTAAAATAGGAAAGTATGGAGACCTTCCCTTACACTTAATCCTCTTTATATATCAAACCAAAACTTAGAAACAGCTTTAGAAGAGAAAAGGAGTCTCATATGAATGTTGGGGGCAGGGAAGGGCAGGGGACAGTAGACTGAAGACCAGTAAGAGTCCTTGGCCTTGGTGCTGTTGGGTCGTGGGATCTCTTTGGATGATTTCATTTGCAAGTAACAGAGGATCCAACACAAACTCACTTAAAAAGTAATGCACTGGCTCATGCAGTCTAGAGGACATTAAAGTTTCTGATATGGCTTGATAAGGACTCCAGTCTGTTTCTCTGTAATTCACTGACCTCTGCCCACCCTGATACATCAGTTTGGTCCTCAGACTGGCTTTCCTCCTGATAACAAAGTATTTGTAGCAGTTCTAGATCTCACATCAAGACACCACACCGTCCGGAAGGACAGATGATGTTTCCCCTCCCAAGCTCTGAGTAACTGCTATGGCCACCACTCTGACTGGAAAGAACTCATGTCAGGTGAAACTCCTGAAGCAATTACTATGACCAGGAAGGTGGGCTTGCACTACAGGCTCCACCAATTAGAGTCCACTTCTGAAGCTGGAGATCATGTCAATCACCTAGAGAGTTCAAAAAGAAAAGTGATTCAAACAGAAATTTGTAGGGATTTACTCTTGTTTCACTTACAGCTGACTATATTTTCCAAATATGGCTGCAGCATAGCGCTCATCCTATTTGTTTTTCGTGATCTTCACATCCCTTCCATCAAGCTATAGTGCCCACGTCACCCTTTCTTCGATAACTGCTGGACCCTTGCGACTGTCTTATCCAAGAGTGTGGCAGAAGGGAGGTAATGTGACTTTCAAGGATAGATCACAAATGCCATGCACTTCAGCCTTGATCTCTTGGGGTTTGGGTTCTTGACACCTACTTTCCATGCTGTAA